>NC_079134.1:147531113-147842194 GCF_945859705.1 Episyrphus balteatus | reverse complement strand
ATAACATGCCACAGCAGCTGTACGCAAACGGTTTTGGTTCATGGAGAAAAAAATTATTAAAAACTGTACATTTCCTGTTGGATCAGTGTCCGAGGAAGCCCAACCCTACCTCTAGGTTCAATTCCAGAAAATTCAATCGAACTACGATAAATGAAGATGCAAGGCATCGTCTTCTCAGATAAAATAATAAAAGGTTTAAGGCCATAGAAAAAAACAAAAAAAAAATCTACCACTGACAGTAGACCTCATGACAAAACCTCATTTGTGAATAACTAAATTGCTACAACAAAGGTCTTAATAATATTTTTTAACTATTTTTTTTTTTTATTAGGCCCCAAGAAAAATATGAAATAAGGCCCAAAAAAAACAAAAAAAATACTAAGAAAACAACAACAATCAAAATTTTCAAATTGTTTTATTGCCTATATATGTTTTATAAGAAAATCTTATTAAAATCAACGATTAAGAAGATTTTTTTAATCAGATTTCTTATTATTTTTATAGAGAAAAGTTAATTTTTTTTTAAATTGGCACTAGAACAAAAATCGCGATCAATATTGGTATTGCAGGTTGGTTCGGGCGGTAAGGTGTGCCACTAATGATTTAAAGTCTTCAGATCGATTCCCGGTCGTCGTTTTTTTTTTTTTTTTTTCTTTGCAAAACCCTACAAGTGCAGATTTTAAAACAATAAGGAAAACCCGATTGTTTTAATAAGGTTTCTTTCTTAGATGAAAACCATAGAGAAATCTTATTGTTTTTGTCAATTAAAAAAATATCCCAATTTTAGGCCTAATTCCATTTTTTTTTTCTTTTGGAGCCTTATTTCCTTGGGCCTAATTTCGCCGAGCCTATATGTACATAATATGACAGTGAATTTCGACGAGAAAATTACCGATCCAGTTTTGATGATTTCTGTTCGGTAATTAAAAATACTTTAACCTCTATGGTTTTAAAATTGCCGGCGTTGCCCTTTTGTTTTTTAATACTATAGAAAAAATCAAAAAAATTTGTTTAATTTTCGTGAATTATATGAAATAAGAAGATTATTTAGATTATTTAGGAGCTAGAAGCAATTTTCTCAGAAATCGACTTTAAACGTAAAAAAAATGTATAACAACACAACGGCAACACATACATTATTAATATATGTATACATTTTTAAAAACTCTTCTGGAAAAATTCAAATTTCTTTCACTAAATCACTAAATTGTTATAAATTGTCTTTCTGCTGGTAGTAAATAACGTTTGAGCAGAATAGCAATATAAACAAGAAAAATGACTTAAAACCTAAAAAAAAAAAAAAATGTGTTCGAATTTGTTCCGCTAAATCGAATGATAACAATCGATTTCTCAGGTCTGAAATAGGGGAAAACAGTCAATTGTGCAGATTTTTGAAAAAACTTGCAGTGTATTATTTTATCAGATTTTACTAAAAAAAAACTTTTATTTATGTTCAACATAAAAACCGCTTAATTTTAGAAAATTGTCAATATCTTTTTTTATAATTATATTTTTTCTTACCAAATTTTGACCAAAAATCCAATTTTTATATGTGTATCAAATTTCCTTCAAATCCGTAAAATAGTTCAGATTTTACAGAATTTTTTCCGCTCTCCCATAGAAACCAAACCACTGTGGGGCGTGGAGGTGGGTGGTGGTGGTTGGTTGCTGATGGTAACGGTAACATTGTGGAGGCCAAGAGGTTCATCATGGAAGCCAAATTTCGTAAAACTGTGTCACTTATCTCTGTGATTAATTTCCTTCGGCGACACTCGCTTTATACAAGCTACATTGTATATAGCTAGCTTCTGGGAGTATGAGTGTGTCCCAGTCGTCGTCGTGGTTCTAGGATCCTCCTTTTTGATGGTTGCAGGAGGAGATTAAATTTAAGTTCATTTAATATTTTTGGACTTGCTTGGTGTAGCTGGTAGGTTGGTTGGTTGGTTTGGTAGAGGTAACAGCACCCGGGGAATGCTATTAGAGACAACTTGAAAGGAGTATGAAGTGTGTTTTTGCCCCAACAGCAGCACCATCAACCTTATACCAAATGACACCTCTCCTGCACCAAACATGAGAAGATTTTCTGTGTAAATTTGTCGGCGAGTCAGGAGTTAAGTTTTTGGTGAATAGGTTTTATAGGAGACTGCTTTGGGGTAAGATGGGGCAGGGGGTAAACTCCCTATTTGCATTGTTCCTACTATCTCTTCTTGTAGAATGCGTTGGTATGGTGTTTTTTGCGGGCAAGTTGTACCTCTACTTTTGATATGCTGAAACTCAAAATGAATACTAATTGGTACGGAGACAGATGAGAATGATTGATGAAGTTTTAAGCAAGAAGCGAGAGGTGTTTACTTACAGGAGTTTGTCTTTTCTTTTAACTTTTTTTTTTATTTCTTCATCGTCTTGTTGAAGTTTAAGGTTTTAAGAAGAGTTGTGGGATAAGTCCGATAAGGAATCTTAATCCATCCAGGTTTTCGGATGGATAAACTTTTAACTCAGCAAAAATATAGCAAAGAGAGATACTATTATACCTTCAAAACTCAAAAAACATTTATATTTGAATAAAATTGTGGGTGTAGTTGTAGTTTCCTCATTCTCCTATACAAAACTTACCAAAAAAGGTTATAGGGTTACATTTTGTTGATTTATAGAGATGAAAATTGTGACTTTTTGGCTGGGGTTTGGGGAATCGAGAGAGGTTTGGAATTGATTTCAGGCTTCGTTTGTTTCGGAAATTGCTTTCGATACATCTTCTATTTGAATATTGGCAATATTGAAATTTTAAATTAATTTAAGTTCAAGTGGAAATGTTTTTTTTTTTGTATATCAATCTTCTATGGATTTTGAATTGTTGATGATATGTATTTTAATGCTTTGTGATCGATTTGTATAATGTTTTTGTTATTTGTTTGATTTATTCCGAATTAATTCAACTTTTTGAAAAGGTACACGAGTGGAAGTAAATAAATAGTTTATTATGCAGAAATTGGTGCATTGCATAATGCAAAATGTATAAATTTATGTCAAAATATCAGTTAAGAGTTATAAACTATTCAACTTTATTATTATTCTTGCGAATTAAGAGCAAAACTTTGAAATAATGCAGTTTTTTTTTGCAGTTTTATCCAAAATCGTATGTGGTTTTGACAGCATTTTTAAAAATCATGTTAAAAGCATTTTGTGAGAGAGGTAATACATATTTGGAATATTTATCAGTAAATTGACGAAGATAACTTGCAGCTATTAGTACTAACAAAAGTGTTGTTCGAATAGGTTAGGTGAACTGTTTTTTTTTCTTAGAAACCAAGTCTTGATATTATGACTGTTGAAAACATATTTAAAAATTGGAACTACATCACCATTTTAGGAGAAATATTCCATTTTGTTCCACATACCACACTCATTGAGACCTTTTTAATGATATAGGTGTTAATTTAATAAAAAAAATTTGCCTAAAATGAAGCTGTTTAAAAATTAACTTTTAAAAACTTAAAACCGTTATAAATTGAGAACGAAGCGAAAATAAGAAAATTACATATCCCAAAATTTTTGACTTAGAATTACCTCAGGAACCCATGGTTTTCGTCTATGGCGACGACTGTAGCACATCTTGTAGGGTTCTTTAGAGAGTATAATATAAGACCAAAGTGTCAGTAGTGTTTTTTAGCTTGAATTTTTATATTTTGAATTTCCATATTAATAAAAAGTTCAGCCTAAGTTCTACTATTAGGTCTCCGTTTCGAACATGGTTTTTGTCAAAGAAACAATGATCTGGACCATAGGTACTTCAATTTAAAAGTTGAGATGAACTCAACTCCAAATTCTATTCGCTCAGGCATGATAGTGCGCTTATCAGTTAGATGCTGTCATACCTTTACTAAGCCGCAACATTTTTTGGTCCATGAATACAGACTCTTATTAATATCAAATCCCGAATAGACTGTGAATTTTAATATTTTAGGATTTAGGGAAACACGGTTACTAGACTGATTCAAAAAAAAATTTTTTTTTTTTTGTTCGAAAATATTATTGGAAATTACAAAAAAAAAAAAACACTGTAAAGGTTACAGCCCTTAATATTAATATTAAGTACTGCCGCATCGGAAATTTCTATTTCCCATATGATATACATTAGACTGATTCAAAAAAAAATTTTTTTTTTTTGTTCAAAGCATTGTTGAAAATATTATTGGAAATGACGAAAAAAAAATACTGTAAAAGTTTCAGCCCTTAATGTTAACATTTAGTACCGCCGCATCGCAAATTTCTATTTCCCATACGATTTGTATGGGAAAGATTGTGTATTTGTGTTTAGAATTTTTTATCTTTTTAATGGTTCATCTAAAAGGCTTGGCAAAATCATTTTCTTTTATAAAATTGTCCGCTCTACAAAAAAGCTCTTAATAATTTTTTCGATTAACCCCCGCGTTTCGAAGTTATTCAACTTTAAAATATAAAAAGTAATTTTTTCTCATTTTTTTCCGATTTTTTGACGAAATTATTAGGTTTTTCAAAAAATTTGGCAAAATTTTCGAATATTTGTATTCTATGTTGTGTTTTGGTTTCACAGATCCTTTTATATAACTCTCAAACCCCTAATACTACCATTTTAGATTTCTTCAATAAATTCGAATTATTCATTTTTTCAACTAAAAATTATTTTAATTAATTTTTCGCGTCCGTTTTTTTTAAATTTCATAAATGCAATTTTGTAGAGCGTTCAATTTTATACAAGAAAATGATTTAATCTAGCCTTTTTGATGACCCATTAAAAAGATAAAAAATTCTAAACACAAATTCACAATCTTTCCCATACAAATCGTATGGGAAATAGAAATTTGCGATGCGGCGGTACTAAATGTTAACATTAAGGGCTGAAACTTTTACAGTATTTTTTTTTCGTCATTTCCAACAATATTTTCAACAATGCTTTGAACAAAAGAAAAAAAATTTTTTTTTGAATCAGTCTAATATACATACATGGGAAAGATTGTGTTTTTACCGACTCCCAAAAAGGAGGAGGTATTCAATTCGTCTATATTTTTTTTTTTTTTTATCTTTGTTACCTCATATCTTTGGACTGAGTGAACCAATTTTGATAATTCTTTTTGTATTGGAAAGCTAGTAGCTGCAATGTCCCATTTCAATTTCGTTCAGTTGTAGTCATAGGCACTATTAGAAAAACCATAAAACCCAGTTTTGATCCATGGAAGGGTTTTGTTTTTTGATAAAAAAAATTATTGAGTTTGGAATTTTATAACTTTTTAATGGCTGGACTAAATCATTTTCTTGTATAAAATTGAACGCTCTACAAAAATGCATTTATAAAATTTTGAGAAAACTGATGCGAAAAATTAATACAAATAATTTTTACTTGGAAAAATGAATAATTCGAATTTATTGAAAAATTCTAATTTACAGTATTAGGAGTTTGACAGTTAAATAAAAATATTTTTGAAACCAAAAAACAACATAGAATACAAAAAATTCGAAAATTTTGCCAAATTTTTGGAAAAACCCTAATAATTTCGTCAACAAAATTGAAAAAAAAAAATGAAAAAAAAATTACATTTTATATTTTAAAGTTGAATAACATCGAAACGGGGCGGTTTATCAAAAATATTAACAAAAGCTTTTTTGTAAAGCGTTCAATTTTATACAAGAAAATGATGAAGTCCAGCCTTATTGATGAACTATTAAAAAATTATAAAATTTCAAACTCAAAAACACAATCTTTCCCATGTAAATCATATGGGAAATAGAAATTAGCGATGCGGCAGTACTTAATATTAATATTAAGGGCTGTAACTTTTAGAGGATTTTTTTTTCATCATTTCCAACAATATTTTTGATATAACTATGAACAAAAAACAATATTTTTTTTGAATCAGTCTAATGGTAACATTCTGGCATCTAAAAACAAATGCCAGTGGTCTGGCTATTATATGTATATGTATTGTATAAACAAAAAAAAAAAATAATTAAAAATTACTTTTATTTTAAGTGGAGTGACACCTAAGATACTAAACACCTACAATACTCAAAATTAGTATTTTTGAGAAGTCAGGAGCTTTTTTTATTGTACATACATAGTAGGGTGGGTCAAAAAAATCGAAATTAATTTTTTTGATTTTGTACTCCGAAAAATCGATTGCTAGACACCTCATTTTTACACCGAGCTTTTACTAAAAAAATTAATTTTTTTATTAATTGACTTTTTAGCAAATTTCTTTACATATTCTTGTAGGAAATTGAACGCTCTACAAAAAAGGCCTTATACACTTTTTTTTTATCTAACCGTTTGATAGATATTTAAGGTCCAAAAATCGAGAAAATCTTTAAAAATTCGTTTTTTGTTCTTAATTTTGTAACAAATTGAAAAATTATAATAATCAAACGCTCAAGACATATTCTTGTAGGAAACAGATTGCACCACAAAAAAGGTCTTATTAACTTTTTTCATTAACCTAACCATTCTAAAAATATTCGAGGTCAAAGTTAAAAAAAAAATTTAAAAACAATTTTTACTTTTAAAAATTTTCCAATTTATTGAAAATTTATTATTTTTAAATTAGCAAGATGTATTCTTGTAGGCGGTAAAACGTTCTAAAAAAACTTCCTTCTCATCAAATTGATTGCTTTAACCGTTTAGAAGATATTCGTATCCAATCCAAACCAATGCCCACTGATGTCAATAGTTTTCTTATGACCTGTATGCATTGTGATTTGGATGATTTGGTTTGCCTCTTACCTTGATAGAATAAAATAATGCAGGTGAAAACCTGGAATCCTATATGAATATTACAATTTCGCTTCTCGATTTTTCTTAAAATTTTTGGAAAAAGTACAAAACGTGTTTTTTTTTTCAATTGTAAAATCCACTTCTCATCCGACATATCTTTGATTCTTTATAAAATAATATTTTAAAGTCTGCTCAATATTTCTTGGAAATAACACAAAGAATTTATTTCAAAAGTGCTACAAATATTACGCAAAATTTTTAAATGGAAATTAATTCCCTCAATATTTTTTTTTCAGATTAAGTCTTGTCTTGAGATATTCAAAGAATTCGAAAATATTTTTTTTAATTCAAGTATCTTCTAGTTACCTAAATGACCTCCCTTGAGAAGAATCTTTATGTAACATACCCTCATCTCTTTTTCTGCTTAGAGATCTCCCTTCGAAGTATATAAATAAGCGAGCAATAAAATTGTTTTATTGCCAACTATAGACCGACAAAAAAAAAACTTGTGTAGTAAAAATATTTACAACCTGTAAATGCAGTTGCATTAAAAAAAAGATTCAAAATCTCTGTGTTAATCGCAAAGTAATTGATAGGGCGATATCGGTGCATTAAATAAACATAAATGTCAGCAAATAAAATGAAGATTGAAAAATATAAAGCATTAGATTGAAGTTCCACTAAAAAACCTAAGAAATTGTAACTCTTCGATAAATTTGGAAAATCGGAACTTTTTCAAATTAATATAAAAAAAAACATACATAAATATTTTGCATACCATTACTGATGGATCAAAAGTAGATACCTCCTTAATAAATTATCTCCATTTTAAAGGTTTTCGATAAAATGCGGAATAATAATTAATAATTTCGTTTATAATTTATCAAAAGTAAATTTCCATTCAATAAATGTGCATAAGTACAAACCAGAGAATATGAAAATTTTTCCCTTCGACCAAACGACTCATCCAAAAAAAAAGGACTCCATTGAAATTTCACAAAAATAGTGCTATGCAAGCACGATTCCATCAATATGTGACCGCATCACTGATTTTTGCATTCTGCCACTGCCAACGACCGACCGCCTTCTATATAAAGAGAGTAATTTAACCTCATTTATGTTGATTCGTTGATTCTTTTGCAAATATAAATGCAATGCTTTTGCATTAAGAGCTTTTCCTTGTTTCTTTTCAATATTTTTTTACTATAAAATTATTCTCTCTACCTCGGGTGTTATCCTTTTGTGGCAACAATAAATATCTTACGTTTAAGTTTGTTAATCCTTTGCAAAAAAAAAAAAAAAAAAAAATGAGGAAAAAAAGGACCCACCGAAAAGTGATGATATTGACTCAGCCATTTGCTATCCTTTTATTATTTATTTGAGTGTATAAATAATTTATTAATGCAATTTTCTCCTTTCTCTTTTTTTTTTGTGTTGTGTTTTACTAACCACCACCGCACTTAACTGTTATTCTTTAGCCACCCCCAACCCCTCTCTTTCATCGTTCAAGTCTTATCTGTAAATTCCAGAATTTTAATCTTGATAACTACCAACCAGGACCCAGGACCATAACCAGCGCCCAAAAGCCCACGGATAATTTTGAAAACTGTTAACAATACCAAAAAAAAAAAAATATATATATATCCTTCTTCTTGTTGGTATCCTCGCTCGCGCATCGTGCTTATTAATTGTCGACCATTTAAAATAATTGAATGAAATTAATTTCGCCTGAATAATTTAATAAAATTAACTTTGGTGTTTCATTTTCAGTGTTTTCAACTTCTGCAAAGAATAAATCTCTGAATAGTAGCAGCAGTCCAATGATGACCGGCGGCAGTGGCGCAGGAGCAGGAAACAGTCCAGGAGGATCCTTCACTCACAGGACAGCACAAGCAACCGACCAGATTTATCCCAATTTGTCCTCGTACTATGGTAAATAAATTTCATGCTCATGTAATTAACGTAAGGTAATCGTTGTTGTTAATTTTGTACATTTTTGTACACATTAAAAAAAAAAAAAATTATGTCTGTCCTCTTTTTAATTTTCTTATGTCGTAGTTTTTTTTTTTTTTATTATTTTTATGTTGTCAATTTATTTTCATTCTGTTTTTTTTTTTTTGCTTTCAGGTGATTCTCGAAATATCCCTCATGGTTTATCGCCTGGTAATGAATCACCAGTTTATGGAGATACAACATTGATATCACCGCAAAAAAGAATAAATCGACGTTATATTTAGTATATCCCAACAACTTATACATGGACTGTTCTTACAATAAGACTATATAAATGAGCATCTAAATAATTATATTTATGTTCTCCTGGTTGAAAGGGGTGGATTTTGGTGGAGGGTTTGGTTTTTTTTGGGGACCACTTTAAAACTCTTTTAAAAAAACCCTTCAAAGAAGGAGAGCATATTTTTTGTAAATAATTATGATATTAATTTTTTTTCGTCCTAATTTAATTTTTTTGTTTCTTTAATTGATACTCTTTGTGTATTTTCATTTGAATATTAGTTTTTTTTTTTGTTTTTTTTTTTTCTTGACGAACTGTTCATCTCGCCTATATTTTTGTAGATTGAATAATTTTAAGTTATTAAACTAATTAATTTCGTTTCATGTTTCTTTAAGCTAAGTTTAGTGACATTTTTTGTTTAGTGATTAATAAAATAATAAATAAAAAGAAAAAAAATAATAAAATTTAAATTTATAAGAATCAATATTGTTTTAGTTTATTTATTTAAAACATTTTTTTCCATAGAACAGGTTAATTTCTTTTTTTTTTTTGTTTTTTTTGTCAGAAGGTGTAAACTTTTCCACTTTTTTTTTTTTGCAAACATCTTTAATTTTTGATTAAATACGATTTTGAAAATTGTTGTTCTAAAATTCAATTCAATTCAATTGATATGAAAAAGAAGAAAATTAAGTATACAACTTAAATTTCTGACAGGTATGCTTTCAAAACAAATGTTCCTAATTTTCAAATATATTTGAAACTGAACAGGACACGAAATAACTGTTTCGTGAACAAAGTCTGAAAAAGTTAGATCAGTCAGTTGAACGTCAGATGTCAAAATTAAAAAAAAAAAATTGTAAATTTCTAATTAACGAGAAAATCCTTAAACGTAGTTTTGATAAAATCACTTTGAGTATAACGTATTGCAAATTTAATGGAAATCGTTATATCTCCAAATTGATAATAATGGAAATTTTTTTTTTAAGGATGTATTCAAAACCGAAAAAAAAACTAAACTTGGAAATTACAAGAATATGTAGGGGAGAGGTGCGGACAGTGAGACACCCTTTTTTTTAAATTGGTATATCTTAGAATGTTTTCAAGATAGCTTAACAAAACTTTGAAGACAGTTTAAGACACATTTTATCTTAATGTTGCAAAAAAACTTGTAGTTAAAGAATGAATGAGAGCATCACATTGGACTTAAATGTAGAAAAAGTCAAAACGTCTCACTGTTTGCAAGGGGTGCGATCAGTGAGACATTCTTAGGTGAAACAAAAAATTTACGAAAACGTCAAATAATTAGGTAATTGACAAGTATATAAATAATTAATTTATGTTACAGTAGGTGGCCACATGATTATGACCGATGAAAAAATTCACAAATTTTTTACGCTAAAAACTAATTTTATTTCATTTTTTCTGTACAGTAATTATTATTACGGCTTTCTACTGTAACGCTAGAGTGTCACGTACTACCTAAGTAAGAAAAATTAAAGAATAATTAGGCTTGGTAATTTTCCAGGGATGAATTCCACAAATAACGCTCTTTGGGGGTTCTTAGCGAAATGCTGCAGAAAACCTCATACCAACTGGTGGAAAAGCTTAGAGGTGAGTGGCTGAATCATTACAAGCACGGAACAACAACTCATTCAGGTAAAAATAGAGTTCCCGAAAGAATACAGGCAGTTTTGCAACAAAAGAAAAACACACGAAATACTGAAAAAAATGGTGGTCTCCTCTATCGTCATAAATTTTTTTGACTTTGCTTCTTTAAACAAAAAATTTGTATTGGCATAATGTTTTATACAACTGTACATTATGCCAATACAAATTTTTTGTTTAAAGAAGCAAAGTCAAAAAAATTTATGACGATAGAGGAGACCACCATTTTTTTCAGTATTTCGTGTGTTTTTCTTTTGTTGCAAAACTGCCTGTATTCTTTCGGGAACTCTATTTTTACCTGAATAAGTTGTTGTTCCGTGCTTGTAATGATTCAGCCACTCACCTCTAAGCTTTTCCACCAGTTGGTATGAGGTTTTCTGCAGCATTTCGCTAAGAACCACCAAAAAGCGTTATTTGTGGAATTCATCCCTGGAAAATTACCAAGCCTGTTTATTCTTTAATTTTTCTTACTTAGGAAGTACGTGACACTCTAGCGTTACAGTAGAAAGCCGTAATAATAATCACTGTACAGAAAAAATAAAATAAAATTAGTTTTTAGCGTAAAAAATTTGTGATAATTTTCATCGGTCATAATCATGTGGCCACCTACTGTACTTTACCCCATTTTTTCAAATAAAAATAACAAAAAGCCCAAAAAAAAACCAAAGAAAAACACTTCGAAATCATATTAAACATTCTAAAATAATAGATTTTTTAAAAACTATATGTCTCACTATTTGCTTTTTAAAAATGTCTCACTGTTTACTTTTTGTCATTTTTCGGAAAAATATAAAATTATAAAAAACGAGAAGGAATTCTAATTACATGATCTTTTTTTATGAAAGAACATATAAATATAATACATATGTAAAAAAAGTTCTCTCCACTAACCAGATTTTTTTGTGTTATACACTCTTTTTATAACACTTAAAAAACTACTTTCACCTGATTTTGTGTGATATTTTACGGTATAGGGAAATGGACAGCTTTAATTAAGTCGGGACAAAATTAAAAGACGCAGACGGGGAAATAAACGTTTTGACCCAAACTAGCGTTACTGTGCTTATTTTCAGAAAAGAGAAAAATGGATTGTCTCACTGTTTGCACTGTCTCACTGTCCGCACCTTTCCCCTATGTATATCTGTTCCCAATTATTCCCTCGATTTTTGGTACACAAAACCAAATACTCGCTCTTTATTATGGAATTGAGAGTTATCTGATGATAGCCACTATGCTACATCAATGGTAGAAAAACCGCTCGTTTTTTCTTGGTTATTTTTTCTATTTTATTTTATTTTGGCTTTTTGTCGAAACAAATGTAACTCGCAAAAATTTCATACTTTTGCAAAATTGACATTTATATTTTATATTAACAATAAACATATTTTCAATAAATAAACAATTTTCATTATCTGGTCAGGCTTCAGGGGCTTACAATTTGCTATCAACTTTTAAATCTTAATTTTGCGCGCGGTCACTGTGGCGTATGTTCAACATTTTTTTTTCTTGTTTAAATTTATTTTTAATTTCACTGACCGAATATTGAAACTAGTTACCTAACCTTTCTTGCTTCTATTGTTAAATATTATATATATTTTTTTTCAAAGTTTCACATATAAGATGCTTCCGTTAGTCAGCGGCAGATCAGAGGTAAAATTTAAAATCTTTTGAATAGGTCCAGACAATTGAACTTTACTGCGTGGTAAATTTTGTCACAACATCATCATCAAGTGTCAGTTACAAAATTGAATATCTCTTTTTTAATAGATTCAAAAATTACAATTGAAGTAATCGTTTAAATGTAACAATTTAACAAGAAGAAGAAAATTCCCTATAACAAAAGTAAAATATTCTATTGTCTTATCCCTCTACAATTAACTTTTTAATTTCAACACACAATTTTACTACCAACTTAAAATACCAAACGAGTATAACTTCATTCTTTTTCCAAAAGAGCAAAAGGTTGAAAGTTGAATGTAGAATAAATATACAACAATTCACTCGACTGGAAAGATAATTTAACGCTTGCGAACAGAAAATGTACATTTTCATTAATTCCAATATTCTGCACTCGGAAGTGTGTTCTCGAGTTGAGTTAATGTTTTTTTTTTTTTTTTTGTTGCTGTTTGTTTCCGAGATATTATTTATGACATCCAAAGTGTTCGAAACAGTAATTTTCTAGACTAAAATGGAACGCGGGAGTTGTAAAATGGGAGAGGTTAAAAAAGGGAACGCGTTCTCCTTGTCTGTACTAAAAAGTAGGATTTTTGTTGTTTTAAATTTTTGATTTATTGCAATTAAAACTCAATCAGAAGAATTTTTTTTTCTTTTCTTTTCTTCTGTTTTGTTTTGATTTTTTTTTTTGTTTTTGTTTATTTAAGAAGGAAACAAATAGACAAACTGATAAGTTATCATTTTTGTTTCTCGACAGCATTTGGATTATGGTTATGGAAGACGAAGAAGACGATGAGCAGTCATTTCGAATGATGTCAATTACAACGGTCACTGAGTTTTTTGTTTTCCTCTTCTCAACAAAAAAAAAAAAAATACAAAAATCCTAGATCCTTCCATCTTTCTTCATCCTTATTCCATTTAACTTCAATTTCTTACTTCTAATTCTTATGATTTTCTTCTTATTTTTGCTTATATTCATTTTTATATATATATATATAATTGCGTAGGTATACAGTTTTTTCGTAGTAATTGTTAGATTTTATGTGTCACTTGAGAGAATTACAGTGATTGGGGATAAATTATTCGGGCGAATACTGCGAATCGGATGAATCTATTGCTTCAAATGCTGCTCCAAAAACTCATCCACTGGAAAATAATCGTATTGTTATGTGAGTTATTTATGTTTTCAGGGATTACCAGGACGAATGAAATGAAATGAAATGAAGAAAAAAAAATAAGAAGTAGAAGAGTGTACTAGTCCAGGATTTAACTGTATATAATATTTAGTCCTGAAATTGCTATCTGTGTTACATTGTGTGTGTTTGTGTATATTTTATAAAAGTAAATTTGCTGAATGTAATAGGACAAGTCGACTGAAATGGGATCATATCCATTGATGGCAATAGGATGTGAAAAGTATTTTTAATTAAGTCAATCCTGTGGACCAGTCAGCAGAAGCAAGGACTATCCAGCAAATCCAGACTATACAAAAAGAATTATCAATGAGATATTATAATGTTTATGTGCGAATGTGGGTCCTTCGAGAGAGCTTCTTCAGAGAAGATATTGTTAATTTAAATTGATGTCTCGTCGATTGTTTTCTTTGTGTTGTTTTGTAACAAGGAGCTTGTTTTTTTTTCTTTGTCTATGGGTTGAAGACAGTCGTGCCTTTTAACTAGAATTATTTAAGTTAACAAAAGGACAAAAAGTCTCGAAACAAGTTTTGAATTCAAGACAGGATTTCATAGTAAGCCAGTACTTTGCGTTTGAGGACAAAAAATTAGAAATCTGTTTTTTTTTTTAGGTTTTCGAAAAATCTTGCCGAAAAAATGCATATTAAAAAATTTCTTAAAAATTCATCGAGTGAGACATCGAAAGAAAAATTTTTTTAAATGCTATTAATAAATGAAATGTTGAGTTATTTGCACTTTTAGTGGATCAGATAGAATTAAAAAAAAATAATAATAATAAAAAAAAAAAAAAACAATGAAAAAATGTTCCACATATACGCCAAAGTGACCCTGTCATATACCAGTTTTGAAAAAGTTTATTTTCTCAAAAAATGTTCTGCGATTTTGAAAAAATTAAGTAATAGCTTTTAGACAAGGTCTATCTTAAAATGCAAAAAAGATTTAGGTACTCAAAAACCGTTATTAACGGTACCTCCAATTGAAACGTTTTAAGATTTCCGACTATCAACTATCTCATATAGATAATACTATGTAATTCAATTAGTATTATCCCATTAGACATGTACCCCATGAGACATATATCCCATGAGACATTTATCCCATGAGATTACCGATGCCAGGAGCTGACTTCCGATGTTAACTCGTCGACGACCACAGCCAAACTGAACAATGTGAGTGTTGTGTGGTCCTATTTATGGCAAAATATGATCCTCCCGCGGAAATATTTAAGTTTATATACATTTTTGTTTTTGTTTAGTAGTGGGTACACTCCGCCCCTGGGTGTGGTGTTTTAAGTTTTTTTTTTTTTTTTCTTGATAGACAAAGTAAAGTCAGATTGGAAGGGTAGGGTTTTCAGAGCCAACCTTTGCTAGTATCTTGTTGCATGATTCTGGAGGGTGGAGCGAGATAGCATGGAATTATTAATATTTTTTTATATAACTTGTTTTATTTATAAAAATAATTACGATTAAATAAAACTTTAAACTGTTATAATAATATATGGGTTGACAGATGAAAAACAGGTATAACTTTTTTCAGAGACGTTAGATTGTCTTGATTTTAGATTTTTTGGCATCAGCATTAAAAAAATACCTCGAAGTCATGTATCATACATATGTGTTATATAATACCATTGTCTATCATTGCTAATTTTGAAAATCTCCATTTCGCGCTTTGACCTTGAAAATCGCTACTTTCGGACATGAGATATTTTTAGACTTTTGAGGTACCTATGTTATAGAATGCCAAAACGAAGATATTGAGCAAAAAAAAATTTCTATTAGCATTCATTCCGAGGTGAAACCCTTATTTGACTGGATTTTAACAAACAAACAAACATTTTTATATTTTAAATAACCTCAACAAACAAAAATTGATTAGTTTCAATATTCTGTGAGTTATGGAAAACATATTTTGAATATAAAGTAGCTCTAACGATTTGCATTACTTACGAGTAATAGTCTTTAACAGTAAGTGATTATAACGAAACTGATGCGCCATCGCATCAGTTTCGTTATAAAGGAAATATTGTTGCCGTTGCCCAACAAGTGTTTCACGTACTTTTATGGAAACTTTCATAATAGTCGGAAGAAAACGGAATCTAAAACCTACCATTTTTAAAATAAGAAATGTTATTATTATTACCTTTGACCTTATATAATGGGACTAGCGCACAGAGGATACTTCAGGACTTTTAATAGATAGTAAACCACCGTTACACCAAGCTGTACCTACACCAAAAATCAGTCTGTTACAAATTTTTTCCTTTCTTTGACAATTTTTCGTCTTTTCTTACTGAACCATAAAGCTTTTAATAGAAACGCTTAAGTGTTTATTTAATATTGCTAAACAATTTAAAAAAAAAATATAATAAATTTGTCTTTTAAACAACTAAAACATATTTTTAAATGTTTTTGGTCTCCATTTAATTTTCAAAATTCCAAAACCGTTAGAACCCTTTTTTTTTGTAACTATATTTTATATTAAAATAATTAAGGATTTTCAAAAAATTTCAATTTCAATTTTCAAAAATTTTTCAAGTAAAAGTTGCTTATGTCGAATTCCTTTCCATTGAAAAATCGAATTTTCGGTGATCTCGAAGCGAATTTTTTCTGAAAATCATGTTTCATAGAAAAAAAATTCGCCTCAAACGAAGCAGAATTCGAATTTTTTTGAGAGATTTACACGGATTTGCACACACACTTGGAACATTTGACATTTCTCAAACGTCAAGCTGAAAGTTTTCTTCGTGTTGTTTGTTTATTTGAGAACACCAACTTCAAATAAAGAGAAAATTTTAATTGAATATCGTATTTTTATTGCGGAATAATGTGAAATAAATAAAAAAAAACAATGTGCGATCAAAATATATTTTTTCCTGGCATAGTTCTTGTGAAAAAGTCAAATTACTGTGACTTTTCTTCTCGTAATTGTCGTCAGAAAATTTTTTCTCTGTAAAACCACAGCATACGGCCAAAATAATAACCTTCTACTTCATCTTCACTCAGATCTTAATAATAACTGCAATTTCCCTTTGATTCTGATTAAGATAAATCTATATTACCTAAGAAAATAAATAAAATTATTGATCAAAGGAATCTCTGGTTTTATTATGCAGAAATTGTTTTGGTTTCAGCTTGACGTTTGTGTAAAAATTGTTGTCAAATGACACACATACAATCGCAAAAAGAATTCGGTCTGTTTTCTTGTTGCTTTTTAACACCAAAAATTCGATTTTTTTGAGGCGATTCAAAAAATTGAAAGGAATTCGACATTAGAATATTGATAGCCAAGTCAAATAAGGGTTTCACCTCGGAATGAATGCTAATAGAAATTTTTTTTGCTCAATATTTTCGGTTTGGCATTCTAAAACTTACCTCAAAAGCCTAGAAAAATCTCAAGTGCGCAAGTAGGTCAAACCGCGAGATGGAGATTTATACCTACCAAAGACGAACTCGTGATTTTTATACCTACGAAAATAGTCTATTTTTGTATCCATGAAAAAAAATTTTAATAATGTTGAGAATAAATTAAAATTAAAATTTGATAAATTATATTTAACAAGTCAAAAATTCAATTAACAATAAAAGCGTTAAATTAAATATTACTTTTATACGCTTCCCACACAAATTCATATAAATTATTCTCATTTAATGAAGCTCTAAATATTCAACGAATCGTTCATATCAGGCCAACAACATCCGTGCATCGTTCCCCAATTATGATAATTCGCTGGGTGTTTATCATTATTCCAAGTGAGCAACATAATCAGATTCTGTTTAACAAGTTCCGAGAGCAATTCTGCCGCATCGTATCGCATCAAATTCAATAACATACATTCACTTCACATGATGATAATAATTTTTTTTTTTTGCCTCCATTTTTTTTTTTAATATTGTATTTGGAATCCACACGCATTTGAGAGAGATCCAACCAACCAAACATGTCATTAAAATCGGAACCAGACACAGAAATACCAGCAACAACCAAAAAAAAAAAAACACAAAAACAGAAACAATCCTGTCGACATAAAAGCACAACAGAAGTGAGAGAGAGAGAGAAAAAATTACAATTCCTGCCTGCCTGCTGTCCTGTCAAAGGTCAGAAACACTGTTTACGAGTGCTCACTTGTCAACCATTTCAACAGCACATCGACCTGAATACGCAATTAAATGTCAAATCAGCACAATGATTGCGCTTTCCTGCCAATAGATGTCGATTATGTCTACTTGCTGTTGCTGTCTTCTCTCTTGTGTTTCCATTTTCATTTTCCATTTCCATTCTATGAAGTGAATCTTGAATAAATGAATGAACGGACACGAACGGACAAACAGGATATACCGACTTCTATAGAGAGATACAAAACAGATACCTGTTGTGTATGTGTCGAAAGGCGAAGCCTCAGCATATTATAATGAGACCCGCCTGTCCCGGTCTATTATTTTGAAATTATTTCCCTCTTCACTTGTCTTTTGTGTTCCTATGTAAAACAACAAATTACTATTGGTAACGTAAATTATATCAATAAATTCAATTTGCTGGAAATAACCTAACCCAACCTACCCCAACCAACCCCAACCTCCCCTATTAAAGCCCCACTCTGGGCACTCTCAACAAAATCCAATAGAAAAACATTAGATATATTTAAAATGCAGGATATTGTATATATTTTGTATCTCATAGATACGCAACGCCAGTGGCCTGAAATTGGGTTGAAGTTTAGAATATTTCGACCATAAAAGAGCTGGAAAATTGAAATTATTCACATGGTTTCACGAGATCTATTGTCTACTTTTGGTCGTATTTTTGTATCTGTTTATATGTGTGAGTGTGTATAAGGGCAGACATAAAGTTGTTATAACTGTTTAAAGGATGTTCGCCGCCGCCGCCGCTTATTGTATAAAATATTATATCCACCATTCACACACACACACACACATATTGATATTTTAGGACACATTTTTCACCAGATCCTGATGATGTTTAAGGACGAAAAATTCCAAGCGAAATCCGGTAACAGATGTTTCCGAGCTGAATTATTCCCAAATGATTAATTATATGCTGACCAAGTAGAAGAGTAGGAGAGAGAAAGAGAGGGTAAAATTTATGTATATTTCCATGCACTGCTGCATAATTGTGTTTTTTTTTGTTTTTGTGTAGAATTTAACTGTAAAATTGCTGTCACTTTTAGTTTTTCATAATTGAAAGTTTTTTTTTTAACTTTTTTTTGGTTTGCTGTAAAGTTAAGTCAGACAGAAAAAAAAGGAGTTTTGTACTTTTACAGACAAAATATAAATTTTAATGTACAAGTAGACAAAACCGCAAGGAAAGTTCATATCAGAGAGAGAGATTGTTGTGACTTTTTTTTTGGGTTTTGTCTGGCGGATCAACCTAATATTACGGCCAAGAAAAAAAGAACATACATAAGCCACAAATTTTTAAATTGCGGCAAAATTTTACTGGCCATACGTAAGGATATCAGTAAGGATTGACCCCACCAACTGAATACAGATTGCGGCTTCTCAAAATGAAATAGCTTCGTTAATACCAAGAGCTTCTATAAAGCTTGTATATTACAGTAGTCCCTCGATAATGTGAACTAATTAAAACAAGGCGTTTTCGGATTTTAGAGGGATTCACATTACTGGAACTTTTTCCAATTCTAACTAAACTGATTAAAACAATATTTATAAGCAGTGAATGTAGCACAAAATATTTTTTTTAAGCTCAGTTTAAAAATTTATTAAAAAAAATTTCAAAGATAAATAAAAAATCAAAAAATAAAATTAATTACGAGTACACTCCATTTCAAAACTTCAAAAAAAAGTCATCGCATTCAATAATTCACATTAGAGAGTCTAAAAACTTTCAAAATTCACATTATAGAGATGACAATGAAAATTTTTGGCAATTCACATTTTAGAGAAATTCGCATTATCGGTAATTCACATTATCGAGGGACTACTGTATAACGTTTTTAATAAAAACTTTGAAGTGCTTTAGAATTTCGGTTAGTTTTATTATATAGAATTATATATATAATTCGAAAAGACTTCTTAAACATCCTTCTAATAGTTTTAGAGTGAAATTAGGTAAGGTTTTATTGTATAAGATCTCGCCATGCAACGACCTTTCCTCATCGAGTGCCGAGTAAATTTTTTTTGACGTGATAACGTCTTATAAATCGATGAACCTGGCAGTCACCACAAAAAAGTGACGCCATTTTCTCCCGTTCCACTCTCGCACTTTCGCAGTGAGGCAAAAATTTCAATTCAAAAATTAAATATAAACTATTAGAGATACAAAAATCTTCTATAGTTTATTTGAAAGATAGTAACCTAAAATTGAATACATTTGAAGGACATTAAAAAATTCCATCTTTTAATAGGGTAAATAGGGGTAAAACAAAATTTCAAAAAATTGGCTATTTTCTAAGCGCGACAATGTAAAGAGTTGAATTTTTTTTTAATCGATAGATAAATTTCTTGCAAGACTGAATTCTTAAAAATTTCAAAACCAAGTTATTAATGGTTTTCTAAAACTAAAACATAAGGTAGACCTTTGACAAAGTAGTGATTATAGGTAGAGGAAATTTTTTTTGACAATTTGAAAAATGTCATTCGAAAGATAATAAAAAAAAAAGTTATGGGTCTGATACAGATTTTTTTTTTAAGTAACTGCGTTTTGAAATATGAATTTTTGAAAAGCACCTACTTATTTTGGGGTATTTTTGGGTGAGTTTTTATTTTTTTTAAATTTTTGTAGCATTCAAAAAATCTCAAGCTTATAGAACATGTAGTCTATGACTGTGCCCATATATGTGCAAAAAATTGGTATTTCAAAATGATTTTTGACCGAATAACGGGAAAAACAAGTTTTTTTGTCTCAAGTTTTTTGACCGTTTTTTATTTTTATCTTTTTTTCTTCAACAGATAAATAAATGAAATTTATATTGCAGATAGATAATAGACAGGACTATATCTGTGCAATTTTGTAGTCACAATTTTGAGATAAAGGTAAAATAAAGTTTTATTATTCAACAGGTTCTATCTTTTGATCTAAAGCAAATACAAAATTCATTTAACTTTATTGAGCATCACTATTATGTAACCTTTCATTTGGTATATCACACATAACTGTACATTCACTACAAGCTACATAATGTTAAATTAAAAAACTTGCGAAATACCTCAAAACACCTGTGGAGATCTGTTGATCATGAGCAGCCACCAGTGTGGGAAGTACCGTAATCTCAGTTTGGAATTTCGACATGGTTGGCTTTAAAAAATTCTAACTTTTTTTGTAGGCATCGCAGAAATAAGATTGAAACGTCATATGAAAGGTGAAATTATAAAGTTTTACATGATATACAATTTTGTATAGGTTGTCTAAAAAAATAGATTCAATAGCGTGAGAAGATAAAATTATATGTTTTTTTTGTTTTTTTTTTTTTGATCAAAATTGATCGAGTTCAAAAAATTCTAGCTCTTTTTTGTAGATGGCTAATAGACATGATTGATATATATATTTTGAGCTGAAGCAATAAGCTTTCAGGTGATATAAAATTTATTATAAAAATGAATTATATATATTTTAAAATATAAAAAAAATGAATTTTTGGGTGATGGAAATGATTTTTTCACTTTTTTCATAAGAAATGATTGTTTTTAATAAATTATTTTAATTCTTCTTGCTCATTATAAAATTTAAAAATGGTTTTATTATTTAGATGAAATATTTGGCTTTTTAGTGGTATAATTTTTTTTGTAAACTTTTAAAATAAAAAAATTAATATAATGAGAAAAGAAAAAATGTAATTTTTTTTAGCTTTTTCTTGTAAATTATGATTGTTTGAAATAAATAAACGCTTCAATTGACTTGGTGTTTTCTTACGACGTTATCACGTAAGATCATAGACCGTAAACCGGCCTTACAGACAACCTCTATTTTTGTAACAACCTATTGGCCAGTGAATCTAAAAGTGTTAAGGTTGCCACCTAGCTATTGTAAATAGTTATAGCAATCCTATAAACAATAGTTTTATTGATAAATATTGATATTTTAACACTAAGGGAAAAAATAAATTGAAGTTGAAACGTGTCGTTGTTTCAAAGATGAACTACTTTGATTTATGTGACTTTATGATACGAAACCATCACAAAGTAACCTTTTTTCCACGTTGATTTTAAAATGTTCATCTTCAACGCAAAATCATTTCGAATAATAGTTAAATCAATGTGGTTTTCATTGATTTTACGTTGTTTTAATGTGGCTTTTCCCTCAGTGAACGTCACTGGTAAATAGCTTCTTCTAAAAGTTTTAGAAATGTTTTCTTGTAAACCTCTGTAAAACTGCGGTAAGTTAGCTTATAGAAATGATCAAGAAGCATCTGTATAAAGAAATTTTGTAAGATCTTATAGTGCTTGTCAACGAGCCAGGCAATGCTGAGTTCGAATTCTTGTATGGCAGTTTTTTTTGTTTAATTTGCATTGCTATGTCAACTTTTTTTCTTTTTCAGAAGTCATAAGCAACAACTTCGGTAAAGCTTCTTTTAAACTTACTCTTGACCTTATAGTAACTTAATATAAGGAACAAAAATTGTATAACATTGTCATTGTGTACAATGTAGAGTTTAACCTTACTCAATTGGTTACCGAAGTTAAAATGTAGTTTTTACTTGCTCTATAGGGCAAGTATTGGTTTCGTGTAGAAAAAAAAATTTGAGATTTTAATCAAAACCAACATTACGATGATGGAGAAGATAAAAATAGTTTTTTTCGTCATGCCGTCCGTCGGTCTGTGCGTCTGTGCGTCCATCTGTACATCGAGCTAGGGCCTAAACGGATGGATGGATTTGCTTGAAACTTGGTACAGATGCTTTTTACGTTATTCCCTAGACCCATTTTTTTTTTATTTTTTTAATATCTCCTTTTTAACGCATATCTCCCATATAACGTTTTCGAGGTATTGCAATTTTCTCGAAAACGGCTTTAACGATTTTGATTAAATTTTGTATACGTAATAGAATTACAGATTCTAACAGAGCTGCGTTTTTAGTTTTTCGCAAAAAATGCCGAGAACGGAAATATGGCGTTGCCGTTTTTCCAAAAATTTACATATTTTTTAAGTTCATATATTTCATCAAAGCATAATTCATTAAAAAAAAAAATGAAAACATGAAAAGTGTCAATACGGTCTTTTGTTTATTCATTGTTCATGTATCTTAAATGTCAAAACCCTATTACTGCATAGATTGACTCGAAGAACTACTAAAAGATAAAGCAAAGCATAGTTCGAATGGAAAATCTTAAATAATCTCTGATTAAACGTAGAATCTACTTATTTTTTCGAATCTATTTTTATACTTTTTTTCAAAAAGCTAGACAAATTTAATTTATATTGATTTCTCATCTAACGTCTATGCGAATGACTGAAAATGAAAACGAATTCAACACAAAGTTTGAAGAAGTTGCGAATATCTACTTATGAAGGAGACATCATCATCATGCTATTGACATTATCATCTTCGTCAAAATACCATATCATAGATCTAATCTCTCAAGTTCAACTTTTAATTGAAGCATACAACATGTTTGGAAAATTGAATTTGTTAGCTGATTCTAGAGGGAGGGAGAGATTTTGTGTTCACAGGATGAGTCGCGAGCTGCACTGTGAAAGACATTTACTTTTATTTTTGAAAAAATGATAAATATTCTTACAGAAAGTCAGAATCAAAAAATCTAAGCTGGGTGTCATCCGATTTCTGAGATATGTAAAAAATTTTTAATAATATTTTTTAATATTAGAAAAACTATTTTTTAAATGGTGCTTATCTCCAACCTCTCAAGACAGCAATTCATGGTGTTAAACAGTTGAACAAATTGTCCTTTGCATCAGAGGTCCAGAATTCGAATGGGAAGACAGCCAAATGCGTTTTTAAGTTTCATGTTTTTTTGCTAGCAAATAAAATTGAAATCATTTATTTGTATCTAAATGTATAGCTTTTTTACTTGCGATATAGGTACTATATAATGAAAAAAATTTTATTCGAAAATCATTATAAACGGTACCTGCCATAGAACCGTTTTTTTTCAAATCCGATTATCTCCGAAACTGCTTATTTGATTTTAACGCAACTCTTTGTGAAGAAGCATTTATATAATTTAAATATAAGCCAAAAATAAGATTTTGAAAAAAATAATTTTTTGATTTAAAAAAAAAAATTTGAATTTTTTTTTTGAAAAATCAAATATTCGAAAACGGGACATTAAATTTTTTTGAAATTTTGTGTTTAGATGTTGATCAGTGATTTCTACAAAACGGCATACCAATTTTATTTTAAAACTTTTTTTTTCCAAAAAATGATTTATAAAAATTTAGTTTTTTAAAAAACGGCTCTAACGATTTTGAAATTTTTTTTTCTTAAATTCATCTTAATATATCAATCATACTTGTTTTGGGGAGCAATTTGGTTTCAGATTTTATATTATTTAAAAAAAAAACGAATTTTATTTTTTTGTTATTTTTTTTCTGTACCCATATAGAAGTTACCTACATTTTCAAAATTTATATATAAAAAGTCTTAAAAATTTAAGCAACTTGAACTCTAAGAGCAAGTTCGTGCGATGCCACCCAGTCGTCCATTTTTTAATTAAAAAATTAGTGAAGTGTGAGCTATAATTTAAAATAAAACCTTAAGGTATCGCTCTTCCATTCCATGTGTTTCGATGTGTTCATGGAAGAAGAGAGACAGCCGCAACGCACAATACACAACCCATCTTCTTATGACGTTAACACGTAAAGTTATCATCCGTAAACCAACCAACTTTTTTAATTTTTAGTTTTTTTTAAAACAATATAAAAAAAAAAAAAAAAAAAATTGTCATGCTATTATTAAGAAACTATGTTTCAATTTCAACACATAAAAACAAAATTTCAAAAAAATTATCAACTCGTTTCAAAAAAAAAAAAAAAATATAAAAAAAAAATTTAAATATTTTTTTTTTTTAATTCCAACACCGATTTTTTTTGTAGATTTGTATGCATTTTTATATTTCGGCTACTTAGACGCTTTTGTATCAAAAACATTTGAACTATTTCTGAGAAAAACAATTTTTTTCGTTTCATATGAAGTGCGGTTAATTTTGATATTAAAAAAGCTCAATTTTCCTTCTAGAGAATATCGCAGAAAAAGGTTTCTGTTTAAAAATGAAGATTGTTCTTGAAAATAGGGGAATATTTGTGTAAACTATGAGCAGTCTTTAAGAAATTGTATTCATTATAAAAACGCAATTCCCAAAAATTGTAGTGCGAAAAGCCGTAAGCTATAATAGACCAGGGTCGATAATTTTTGAAACCAAAAAAATCATAGTAGGATGAAACCCATTGGAAAAGGAGGTGAATATGATAGAAATTTAAGGAAAAATAAATTACGGGCGAGCCGAGCTCGGGAAGTGGGTGGGTTGATTTATCAATGTAACATAAAATTAAAGTGTAAATTTTAATAAATAGGCCAAAATTGTTAATAATGATAAAAAAAATTTTTCGAATTTAAACTTTTTTCATTTTTTGCATTTTCCAAGAATATGTACTATGGTATACTAATGTAAATTTATGTTTACACAATCAGAAAGAAAAGATTTTAACGAACAAATTACCCCCGATTGATATTTTGACACGTGAATTTTCGATTTAAAATTAGGGTGTTTTTTTGATATTAAGTCAAAATAAGGTTAAAAAATTAATATTTTAAATCAAATAAATTACTGCGTATTTGAGACATAATAAGGTAGGTTTTCACCAAATTTTGTAGAAAAAAACATCTTTTTGAAAAAGATAAAAATAAAAAAACCAAAAACTTGGTTTTTTGAATTTTTCTTATAAATTTTGAGGTTATGTGCAAAAATTGTTAATGCATAAGTTGTAGATCTTTTTATTACCTACAACTTTGCCAAACAACTTTTTTCCATAGAGCTTGTAATTTTTCCGGAAATCGAGATACCATTTTTTACCATTTAAAACTCAACCCACCCACTTCCCGAACTCGGCTCGCCCGTAATTTATTTTTCTTTTAATTTTTATTATGTTCACCTCCTTTTCCAATGGGTTTCATTCTACTATGATTTTTTCTTACTTTTTAAGGTTTTTAAAGGCTTCGGCACTGGTCTATAAGGAAAGTATGCAATCTATTTCCTTATACCTACAAACGAACTTTTTAAAACTAATCTTTAAAAATCATAAAATCCATCTATTTAGAAACTGCAGGCCAATCCGCTAAAAGGGTTTCCTTTAAACTTGAGTTTAGGTTATTCCCCAGGAGTGAAATTCTTGTCAATGTGTAAAGCTTTTTTTTATCTTTACATCTTATCGTTACACTTCTTCTACGAATCACCCTGTGTATCTTTATTTATATCATCTAGATTTCTTAATAATAGGTATGAGAATAATATGTTTCTTACTTATTGATGAGTTGTGAGTCACTAACACACAAAAAAAAAAAAAAATAAAAAAAAAAAAAAAAAAATTGAGAAGCTTCTTCACTTCGAAAAAAAAAAAATACCAAGAAAAAGAAATGGAAAGGAGTTTCTTGAAATTAGATTATCTAAACTCGTATGTCGCACATCATATACTCGAGGATTTTCGAAGGAATAACTTCTTCTGTTGAAGACTAACTTTTATACCAAAAGTAGCTAAAAGTATTTGCAACTTAACTTGAAACAAATGATGGCAAAAAGAAAGAAAAAAAAGACAAAAAAAATGTGTGTCATTGTCAAATTGGATTATTATTGTGTTTTATATTTTTTTTTGTTTTTGTTTTTAGTCAAGTTGAAATTTATTCATGTGTATAAAAAATTACATAAAAAAATACAAAAACTAGACAGTATAAATGGATTAATGATTCATGTTGAAAATTTAATTTTTGGTGTCCTTGATTTTTTTTTTATTTTAAAGCCTTCTTTCAACTCCTATAAGCATGCATCAAAATGTACGTTTTTATAAAGATTAATTTCGAAACATTTTCGGTAATGTATATCGAGATGTATCATAGCTTAAAAGATCTTTAATTAAAACACATATTTGTGGGAATATCCCAAAAGCATCGAACCGTGCATTGTTGAAATGCGTTATTTTAACTACAGACAAACAATAACAAAAGTACAATAAATTCATTTATTTTTGCAGCTTGATATCATTTTATTAAAAACAAAATAAAAAAAAAAAAAAACAATACGGGATTTATCTGCACCCTTTTTATATGGTGCAAATGATTATTTAAAGCTGTGTGCTCAATTAAAGAGCTCAGCATAAATTTAATTGTTATCAATTCAATATAATGTAACGTTCGCTGCCCAAACCTCTTATATTATTCACCCACATATTCAACCTCTACCTAGAGCATAGCAGCAGTTAAGTATAAGCCTTTTATAACTCGACGAGAGAGGCTTCAATGGCAATTTACATTTTTCAGTGTTAAAAAAGGCAGAAAACTTGCGAATGCAATGAATCTATCTCTTTCTGTTGTATGGGCCATCAGCAGAAACGACCCATACAATTGCTGTATTCTGTTGTGACATGCAACCAACTAGCGAACCATCCAACTCGCTACTATATAGGATTCTTCTAAAGAGGGAGGGAGGGCTTGAGGTTATTAATTAATTTTCAATGTTTTCCCTTTATTATAATGGCTTAAATGTTTAATTGCTGTGCAAGCTATTTTAACGCTTGTTGTGTGTGCAGTTGCTTTATAATTATTATTATTATTTTCTGCTGGCATATGCATGCATGCGGGTCATTTGAAGAAAATTTTTTGTGCTGAATCAGACAGTAAAAAATTTAAATTGAAATTAAAAATAAAAATATAATTTATAATTTGATTATTGTTTATTTGGGCTAGTTTTTTTTTTTTTTTTTTGACTTTATAGAATATATATAGGGGCTGGAAAAACCTATTTTTTTTGGATTTGATGATTTTCGTGGCATTTTGATCTTATTATGGTTTTGCAATGTTACTGTTCAATATATTCGTCCGATTATTATCTATGTCATTTTGTCCATATCGTAGTTTTGACACATTTTTATACCTTGATTTCATAAAAAATATTAATAAGTTTTTAACTTTAAATTGTAAACTGTCGTTATACCCAATAAAATATTCAAAAAAGCTACATACAACTCCCAAAATAACAAAATTAGTCCAACACCATAAAAAATGAAATAGCTCCTATAAACACACTTTACTTTATATTTTTGGTTTGGGGCTGTCAATTGAGTTGTTATTTTGACAGAATTTCAAATTTCATTGGTTTTCGCCTACTGAGATAGAAGGTAGGGTTACATGTGGTACACATTTCAAGTTAAGGCTGGTATGTCATATTGGCCGTGTACTTCATTTTGGACGTATTTCCCCTATGTGATTTAGTTAAGCCAATTGAGACAATGTTGTTCTTAAAATTACACTGTACGTGTGTCGATTGAATAATAATCTGCCTTTAAAGTTAAAACAACTCAACATTGCTTTCCACTAGCCCGAAATTACTTTTAAAAGCTATTATGAAAATCTTTTGTATTTAATTACGGTGCGGTGGTAACTTTGGAATTTAATTTGTTTAAATATTGTTTTAAAATGTATGCGTATATTATAAGTTTAATGACTAAAAAAAATAGATACATTCAGCTACATTTTAGATTTTCTTACACTTGAACTTATATTGAATTATATTCAATCACTCCACTTAAAATAAAAATAATTTTAATGATTTTTTATTATTTTTGTTATTTTTTTCTTCGTTATTATATAAGCCTGACCACGGGCATACATTTTCTAAGTGTCTGAATTTAAACAAATTCCATTAGAATATTATAATTCACAGTATATTCATGCTGTGAGTTTTATATAGTGTCGGTAAACATCGACCAAAATAAGGCGTCTTAGTAAGGGTACGACAGATCTAACTGATGAGCCCACTGTCGTACCTGGGCGAAACGCTTTATACATTTTTGGAGTTGAGGTCACTTGAACTTATATTAAAATGTCATATGTTTTTTTTTTGTCCATATGACCTATGTCATTTTGTCCATACGATATGGACAAAATGAATTTCGATACTTTTTTTTCGACGTTTTAATTTATTTAAATTTATTTATTTTTTTAATACAAAAAGTACTACAAAATGTTTCTAATAGGTATTATAAAGAATGAATAAAAAATGCAAAGATTGTGTTATACACCAGTGGCGTATTGAGGGGGGGGGGGGGCTCAGGGGGCTTAAGCCCAAGCCTTCAAAATCATGTTACTATTTAGCTGATTTCATCATAATCTACATGATTAACTGAAACTTCTTCGTAAATCGTAGAGATTTAGAGGCAGCTCAAATGATCGAGCCCCCTCCAAATTATAAAATGGTTGTTTGTGTTTGTTTGAGTAAGTGCCTTAGTTCACGTTGAGGTTTGGGATTTTCAGGATTTTAGTCCAATTCAGAATTCTTCAAATAATGTGTTTGTTGTTTTTACGTCGAATAACATTACCGTTAAGTTTGGCAAAGCTTCTTATGCAATCACGTCGTATTTTATTGTCTTGAGTATATTACTTTTTTTCAAAAATAATATTTTTCTCAAAGATATTGGAAATACAAATTTTTTATATCTCAATATCTTAGTGGTCAACTCAACATAACTAATGGTTTATTTAAGCAAATTCCAGTTTGTGCTTCTGATTTGTATTAAAAAAGGAACATATTATTAAAAAATATATATTTCGGATTAAACATCAAAAGAATATTTCATTGGAAACTAGTTTTTGAGACTTTTTCGTTCTGCATTTCACTTTTTGAGCATTCACTTGCGTTGCCGATAGTGAAATTAGGTGTTCTACATTTTTTCGCTCATTTCGATTTTCTGATCGAATTTAATTCGCTTTGTTTCTGCTCGTGAACTTGGTTTCTTTTCATTGAATCTCCAATTTGTGGACAAAATATTATCAAAACTTATATTTTTTTTCACTTACATATTTCATATGTCTCGCAAAATGTGACTTCTTATTTTTTCTTTTAAATTCTGCTTAATAAAGTTGCCAATAAAATTGCATCCATGTTCAAAGTAGCAGTAATTTAACTTTAGAAACAAAATAAAAATGGATGATCCTTCAGTTTTGAGAGTTCGAAGCATTTTCGAAGTTTTCGAAATCGATCAAAGATCAATTTTACGTGAAATTGAAAAGTGATATCAGTTCACTTTCGGTCGAATTGCGGAAATATGGGCATTTATACCGAAAAAAGTGATGAGTATAGTTCAAAAACTAGACGTGATAGGAATAAATCTGTAAACAGTTTTGAATTCAGCACATGAAAAAGTTCGAACAAAAAAGTGTTTTTTTTTTTTAAAGATTACTAAACACCTTGCTGTTTGTGTAAAATGTTTGGGATACAAGAACTTGGAAAAAAAGCTACTTCGAATGTGAAAGGAGGAGACAGTAGTACGAAGTTGTCGGGAGCAGTAAAATGCTACTATACGACTTTCAGTACCGCAGCACAGCGCTTTTCTCTCGATCAAAGATGAATAAAAAAAAGAGACAAATTTGTAGTACATTTACCTCATCAAAAATTTTTGAAAAATTTTTCAGCCCCCCAAATTTTTTTCTCTATACGCCACTGTTATACACCACGGGTATTATTTTATTGACGAAAAAGCTTATGGTATGTCATATTGGACGTACTTCCTCTACCGTTTTCGTTTAGTATAATTTCTAGAACTCTCAGCAACTGGCCGATTCGAAATGCAAAACGAACAAATTTTAATAAATTATTATTGTAGGTAATATAAAAATGTCAAACATTACCACATTTTCCATTTGGATAAAGAAATAATTTATTTGATGCAAATTACACTTTTCTTAACATAGATTACCATTTTGAACAAATAATTTCAGAATTAATCTGAACTTACTCAAGACAGCTCGGGACTACCAAACGAACACTCCAATAGCTTCGAATTTGAGGATTTCAAGATCTATACATATTCTTCCCATTTAATAACACGGTGTAACACTCAAAATATACGCGGGCGGAGACCTATCAGGTTTTGTAGAGCTAGTCGCACTGAATACGAAACGGTATTTGAAAATTCCCTAACACCCCCAAAATCTGGAGTTACGGGCAAAAAACAGTTTTTTGGACCTTCACCCATTGAAAAAATTCTATTAGAATCAAATGTACAATTTTTCCTTTCGGAAATGGTATCATTTATTACTGTAAGTGTTGCCGTTGTTTTTTAATAATTTTTTTTTATTTTGATAATTTTTTTTTAGAAAACTGCACCTCCCACCTAAACGGGGGGAGATAGACCCCCCTCCCAAAAAAAATATTTTTGTATTGAGCTCCTCTACAAAAACCCGTTATCAAATCCTGGCTCCCCAAGTTATCCTACTACGTGCCAAAACAACATTTTTGTTCTATACCTAAAAGTTCGAATTTCTGTATCTGGGTTGAAATCGAAAATTTTTTTTTTCTTAGCCAATTTTGAAGTGATTTTCATAAAAAATACCTCGATTGATTGAGAAATAGATATAATTTTAGAATATATTTTTTAAATAGCATGTTGTTTTGAAAACATATACTTTAAATTGATGCCGAAGTTGGGCAAATGACGAAAAAAATGGAATTTTTGAACTTTGACAGCTTATAAATTCTAAGTGGTTTAAACGAGTTACATGTTTTATACATTGTTGAAAAGGTATATTTATCTTCTATCAGAAACTGTAAAAAAATCGAAAATGGGTAAAAAATTGCCGAAGCTAGAATTTTTTCAATGGGTAAAGGTCCAAAAAACCGTTTTTTGCCCGTAACTCCAGATTTTGGGGGTGTTAGGGGATTTTCAAATACCGTTTCGTAATCAGTGCGACTAGCTCTACAAAACCTGATAGGTCTCCGCCCGCGTATATTTTGAAACCTCATTTTTGTAACACCGTGTAATTTTCTTTGAACCTTCGGCATGACTCCCGCTCCAAAAACTAAACCTGTATATGCTTCTGTCTGTTTGTTATAATAGAGCTTGATTTTCTTACAATTCCCAAATCTGTCCTATTTTTACCTACACTGAGGAAAAAACGTAACGAAAATGTAATATAAGGGCAATTCAATTATCGCGGGTGCAATATTTATATTCATATAAACCTGTTTATTTTTGATTTAGGTACAAAATTTAAATTAAATAAGTAAATCGTCACTAGGAAGGGTTTAAAGTGCGACGGCGGGTGCAACAAAATCGGCCCTACCTTTTTAAAATCTAAGTATAAAAACATAAAAGTCTGTTAATTCTCAAACACTTTAATTTTTAAATAACAAATATCGCATCGACGTTAAATCAATAATTTCAAAACATGAAAAATAAATAAGACAAAGAATCCAATGAAAAGAGGAACTTAAATTCGAAGCTATCGCGGGTACAAGACGTTTACAAAGCAACCCAAAGTAAATAACGGTAAGGAATACACCAACAAAATATTATTTTCTTGTATACAAACAACTACCTAACATGTGTAACAACATGTTAACAAGTAAGTTTAACCTCAAGCTGTGGGTAATGAAAATTTTGAGCCTGTATGAACAGACATGATATTTGCAGTTCGTACCGAATCTTTTGCATTAAAGCCTTCCCAAGCGCAAAAAAACAAATGTTTCTATTAAATATAATTGTTATTAAAAAAAAAAAAAAATAACAAATATTGAAATTTAGAAATTATGCCGAAGACCGTTCATTCAACTTTAAATAAACTTGTTGAAACATCTTTGAAATAATATATAAAAAATATTTTCAGACTTGAGCCTAAGCTCCAATTTTTCAGTGTAATAAATAATAATTAATAGTTAGTTGGTCTCATGGTAAAACTATCGATTTGTAATGCAAATTGCAAAAGAACGACGTTCTACTTTGATTTTAAAATTCTCTGAAAAATATAAAATTATAGATCCGCTGTTTCCCGTTTAGGTTTTAACCCGAAAGACAGGGCTCCGCGAAATTAGGCCCCAGGAAATAAGGCCCCAACAAAAAAATGAAATAAGGCCCCAAAAAAATACACACAAAACAACAACAACGAAATTTCTCAAATTTTGGGGTGTTATTTCATTTTTTGGGGCCTTGTTTCATTTTGTTTTTGGGGCATAATTTCATTACGAAATAAGGCCCCATGAAATTAGACCCCAACACTTATTTTGGGGCTTACTTTCATTTTATTTTAAAAACAATTTGGGCCTTTATTTCATATTTCATAATTTACATAAAAATGCTATACTAAATTATCTTTCAAAAAAACTGTTGTAAAATTCCGCTTATCAAGGACCCAGAATTGGCTTAGCACCGGATATTGTGGACTCTGTTGGTTTGCAGCAATATCTTTACATTGAAAAGCATTAGCATAACAAAATAGCTGAAAAAATCGCCCGATTTTTGAACTATTCTGTTACTTACTAATGCTTTTCAATGTAAAGTATTGCTGCAAACCAACAGGGAGTAACAGAAAAGCTGCAAGAAATTGAAAGGCATTCGTTTGCAGCACGATCTTTACATTGAAAAGCATTATTAAATAACTGAATAGCTGAAAAAATCGCGCGATTTTTTCAGCTATTCTGTTATTTAATAATGCTTTTCAATGTTAAGATCGTGCTGCAAACTAATGCCTTTCCATGTTAAGACTGTGTAGTAAACCATCAGGGAGTAACAGAATAGCTACAAGAAATCGCGCGATTTTTTCAGCTATTCTGTTACTTTCTAATGCTTTTCAATGTAAACATCTAGCTGCACTGCAAACTAATGCCTTTCAATGTAAAAAAAAAACCATCAGTGATCATTAAAAAAAGCATTAATAAGTAACAGAATAACCGAAAAAAAAAACACAACAACAGTTTGAAACATCCTTGAGGAACAATTTTAAAAGTCCATAAAGATGATTCTGTTGGTTTGGGGTGATATTTCATTACCAAAAATAAATTAATTATGAAAAAGAAAAATTGGGGTCTTATTTCATTTTTCTTAAAAAGTTCAAAATAAGTTGGGGCTTTATTTCATTTATTTTTGGGGCATTTTTTCATTTCGATGGGGCCTTGTTTCATTGGGGCATATTTTCATTATGAAAAAATACCCCAATTTCTGGCCTTATTTCATTTTTTCTTTTGGGGCCTTATTTCCTGGGGTCTAATTTCGCGGAGCTGAAAGACAGATAAACGAAAAGATAAACAAACAAATAGACAAAGACGAAGAGATTAACAGAAAAAAAACACTCATTTTGAAGTTTTTCATAATCTTAAAATGTTTATTTTAATAAAAACATCGGACATGGTTTTTAAACGGAGTTAATACTTGCTATATATAACAACGAACAAAAAAATCATTCCTATCCTATAAATAACATGCAATGTATCTTGATGATCAACAGATAGGTTTCAATGTCTGGGCAGCTTTAAAAAAATTTACTGGGCGTTATTTTTGCACAAAAAAATGTAACACATACACCATCACAGTGAACCAATTCGATAATACATTTCATATAAGCTGTTCATTAGTTTACATTTTTTTCTATTTAACAAAGAGGTGCTATTACATGAAAGGAAAATTAATAAAAAATAACTTTGTGTACAAATCATCGAAAAAAGTTCACTGTGGTGTATGTGTAATATTTTTTTCTGTTCTTTTTTTTTTATTTCCTTTCTCTATCTCTAAGTAACGATAAAAATGTTGAAGTAAAGTTAGTAAAGTAAGTAAAGTTATTTAAGATGTACATATGTAAGTTATAATAATATACAATACCGAAAAAAAATGTGGAATATCTTAATCCAAGACAATTATTTAGTCAAAAGTTTATCTATTTTAGTCGATAAAAAAAAAAAAATGCAAATATGTATTTAAAAATCTATAAATTTTCTGTGGTATTGAGCTCGGGAGATTGCGGTGGCCACTCCAGAGCATCGATAAAAAACTCAATACCTGCCTACTTCAAATATTATTCAATGTTGCAGTAAAGTCAAACAAGTTCCATCTTAAAAAATGACTTTATTTTATTTTAAATATATGAACTTCTAAAACAATTTCATAAATAGCACAGCAATGAAGTGTAACAAATCGTTATTTTTTTTTTTTCCTACAACACTTACTCCTATTACAAAGCACACAAATCGGAATCAACTTATCACTAACAAAAAATACAACTTAATATAAACACATACTCGTATTACTAAGGAAAACATTATTATTTGGTAGCACTAGATATCTCCTTTATACACCAGCAATCTTCGAATGTTCGAACTCACATCCCTTTTCTGTATATTTTAGTTGGTCCGAAATGGCTTTCGAAAATTATGTTATTTCTCAATCCTTATATCCCCCCAACACACACATACTCAAACACACACACAGTCTTTTTTTGAAAGCAAGCTTTCGTCGTCGTCGTCGTCCTTGTTGTCATCATCTCATTCATCGTCGTCGCCCGTCCGTCGTCCGTTTGTCCAAGCATCAGTTAACCTCTCAAACGTGTAGCCATGCAGCAGCAGCAGCAGCAGTATCCTTTTGTATTATAACGTCCTCTCATTCACTTACTCATACACGTTCAATTTGAATTGTACTATGTTGAATGTGATATTTGTCGTGCGCCATTGAGGTAGCCTCCGTCAGGATAGCATCACTATCTGCCAGGATATCTGAAATGATACATTAAGTGAAATGGAAATAGGTTAACAAAACTACATTGCCATCAGCAGCAGTTCGACCATCCCCCACCCCTCCAAATCTCTCCCCCATCATCATATTAACATACAGTAGCGAGCAAAAAAAATGCAAACGAAAAAGTTTTAAAGAGTTTTGAACAAGAACTAAGTTACCAGATTTGGCATATAGAACCTTTATTATTTGTATTAAACAGAGTCAATTTGTTCAATATTTTACTCCAAGAACATTATTTGGTCAAAAGTCTACCTTAATATGCGTTTTTAGACGAGCGAAAAAATGCAAATGATTTTATTGTTTGCATTTTTTTTGCTCGCTACTGTATATAGTATACATACCAACAACCAAATGGACCATCATTATGCTGTGATTGACCGTGTGATTCCACACATTCAGATGGTGAACGGATCTGTGTCGAATGAATAATTACAATCATTATTAGAGTAGCTGTGTGTGTGTGTGTGTATGAACGGAAGGGCATTCACTTCCGGTCATAAGAGTGAAAGAGAGAAAAAGGATGAAAATCGAGAAACTTACTTAACTCCACTTATGCTGGACAAATCACTTTGCAGCTTTAACAGAGGCACCAGCTTTGGCACGGAATCAAGGAGAATACAAACGGACTCCTTGAATAAATTGACTGTCGTAAAAATGACAATCACTGAGAACAGAAGCGTACATAACGGATCAGCAAGTTTTGCATTTGGCTGTGTGGGCGATAAAGGAAGGATATAGATTAAAATTTGATACTATACTTCCAAATAGGATTGTATACAGGAAAGTAATTTACTTAGTTAAATGGTACGTTACCAAAAATGTGGTTTTGGAATGTTTTTTTTTTTTGTTCAAATAATTAAAAAGTTTGGTGAACACAATTTGAGAAAAAAAATATATGTTTCCTAATCATTGTCATGTTATATTTTAATTATTTTTTTTTTTTTTTTTTTTTTTTTTTTTTTTTTATGTTCTTCTCTCGTTCTTTCTCTCTTTGTCTTTCTGTGTTGTATTAATGTCTTGTGTTGTATCAGCAAAATGGACCTAGATTCCGAAGCTGCAGTGTTTCTAGTCCGGAGATTTATCTTCAGACTAGTTTAATATGTAATGTAATGTATTTTAATTACACTTGTCGGCAACGAAAATGGAGCTTGAACCAAACCATACTTTTCTATAATACTTTTGTGTGCTGATTCCGAATCTGAAGTCAAAATTTCACTGGCACGTCAAGTTTTGGAAATATTTAAATATAAACAGGTCAAAAACGCGTTTTTGTGGTATACTTTTGGCGTTGAATTTCATCACCGTTAAAATTTGTTTCGCAAAACTACTTAATGCAATATTCAAAAGCCATATTTTATCGTCTTAAATACGTTTATTTTTATTTTCAAAATTATTTTTTTCTAAAAGATATTTGGTATAGAAAGGTATGATATCTCAAAATCTTGGTGGTTAAGGTAACTTATGGTTTTTGAAGCAGATTTGAAGTAAATTTCAGTTTTCGACTCCTGATTCGGTTGAAAAAATAGCAAAATATTACGGAAAAATAATATTTTTAGATGAAATGTCAAAAAACATTTCATTTAAAATTAGTTTTTGGGACTTTATAGCTAAAATTGTGATGAGCAGAGCTCAAAAACTAGACGTGATGGAAAAAATCTGTAAACTGTTTTGAATTCAGCACACTCAAGTTTATTAAAATCACCTTACCAGAGTTCTTGCTCCCGACTTTTTTTGTTTTTTGCCGACCAGTGTTATTTAATTTATTTTTTTTTAATTTTATTTGTTAATTTTGAAATGAAAATTTATCATCTTTTTTTAAAAGTTTCTTTTATTTTCTATTTTATTTCTATATGAAATTAATGGTGAGATCATAATATTTTTGAATGCGATATACTCGTATGTTTATGTAGGCGCTATAGGACAGGCTTATGATTCGTAAAAAAAAAATTGAAAAAAGACTAGAAAAACATTGAAAAAAATATTTTTAATACATGAAATTAAATTGCATACTCTGTTTGGACGTCAAAAAAAATATTTAGTGTCTACTTGTTCACATAAAAAATGTTATTTTTCTAAGCAACTTTAACTATCTATTCAATTTAAATCTTTTTATTAAATCGACTTTTATCAAAGATAAATATAATACAAATTACAAAAATATATAGTTTCAAAAAAAGTGGGTCTCGAAAGTCCGTCTGTCAGTTTGTTATTCTGTCAGGTCTGTCTGTCGGTCTGTATAAGGAGCAATAGCCTAAACAAACAGATGGGCCGATCCACTTTAAACTTGGTATTTTGCAGTTTTTGAGTCTTGTACAGGGGGGTTTTTGGACCAAACATAAAGGTACCTCCTACGATTTTGGTTTAAAAGTTCAACTATTAGTTTTTGGACAAGGTCTATCTATTTATGAAAAAAGTTTTTTTTTGAAAAACGGATATTAACGGTACCTCCCATAGAACCGTATTTTTTTAAATCTGATTCTCTCCCAAACGATTTGCTTAATTTCGAGGAAAAAAAATAATTTTTGGATTTAAAAAAAAAAATTGAATTTTTTTTTTGAAAACGTTGATTAAAAAATTGTTCAAAATGGATTCACCAAAAGAAAATTTATAAAAAATTTAAGAGTTTTTTTTTTTAAAGTTAGTTTTTCAAATAATAATTTTTGAATCGTATGTAGGTACTCTAAAAATTTTACTTATGTTTCTTTACTTAATATACTGGTTACTAAAACGTTTTTGAACAAAATTTTTATTGCAGTTTAGTTTTTTACGAAAAGTCACTAATTAATAAACGGTTAAGGGGGAAATCCCTCTGGACGACACCTTTTTCAATATTTTTATATGAAAAACTGAAAGCACTTATTGAAATTTGGAAAAAGACAAGATATTACTGACATTATTTAGTATTGAAAAAATTTTTTTTGAAATGAAAAAATAACAAAATGGCGGCTCTGGAGCCTTTCAAAGTTGACTCCTCTAGTTTACGCCGTGCAATGCACAGGTCCGGGAAATCATCTTTAATCAAAAAGGAAATTTTTTTCCGTTAGATGATATTAGTACGCATTGCATGAACCTAAATTTATTTTTTTTTAAATGAAAAATAAAAATTAGAAATAAAAAAAAAACGAAAAAAACCATGTTTTTTTTACAGTAGTTAAAAAAAATATTTACTGTACAAATTTTATTCAACTTTTAGGTTCATGTTTTGGCCAATAAGTTAAGGAGTAATTTGCTTCAAATTTCAAGTCGATAGCTTCATTAGTTTTTGAGTTACATTGCACGGCGCGGAAAAAAACTAGTTTCGAAAAAATGCGTTTAAAGTTTTCGTTTTCGTACTATGGTAGGTTCGGAGCGCATTGGTTTCGGGACTATCTAGGCACTTTTGAGGCTTCATTTAAGGCTAAGACCACTGAAAATAGTTTCTTCGGTTGATAAATAAATTTATTACGCAAAAAAAAAAAAATAATGCAAAAATAAAAAATTCCAGAGGGATTTCCCCCCTTAAATGACAGGCAACGATAGTTTTCGTCCCAAAGAAATCCTTAAATCTCTTCTCTAGTCTATTAATCACTCAAAACTCATAACTACGAATTTTGAAGAAAATCGTTAAGACATTTTGCCACATTGTCAAAATGTGCATTGATTATTTTTTTATTGTTTTATTACATTAAAAAAAAAACGAAGGTCGTTCTTCAAAGAAAAACAAAAAAAAAGAAAAAAAAAAAAACTCGATAAAGGTAAAACTATCCACGTTAAAAAAACAAGTCAAAATTCGAAAAAAAAACTTTCGAAATGCAAAAAAATCGATAAGATCGATCGAGTTATACTTAAATTCAAATATGGAAAAAATTTTAGTAGAAAAATTAATTTTGACTTATTTAACAATTATGACAATTAAGTCAAAAATCTTGTATGACAAAAAGAGTCTACAATCTAGTGCAATATAAACTAATGAAATTTTACTGATTTTAACAACTCATTTGTTTATGTTAAGACAATCATTTCTACGTACAAAAAAATAAAATTAACGACTGGGTCGTACGTACTTGCTCTTATAATTCTAATTACTAAAATTGGTAAGACTTTTTTTAAAAATTTGGTAAATGTAATGAAAAAAAAACATAAAATTCGTTATTGAAATGAAAAAAAAAACACCTTAAATCAAATTGATCTCCAAAAAAAGTATGTAGTTTAATTTCTTTTATAAAGAAGCATTTTTAGAAAAAAAAATCGTTATAGCCATTTAAAAAAAAAAAAACTATTTTTCTATAAATAATTTTTTTGAAAAAAAAAGTTTTAAAATTAAGTTTTTTGGATTTTTAAAGAATTGCAAACCAATTTTTTATTTTTGTATACAAAATTAATTTTTTAAAAAATGTCAACGATTTTAAAAATTTGTTTTCTAGAAACTCTTTTTGTACAATAAATTAAACTGTCATAATCATTTAAAAAGACATTTTTTTGATTATAAGAATGTTAAATTTTGTATTTCCTTTTTTATAAGTGTTTTTTTTTTTAATTAACTCAGTACCTATTGTTTTCATAATATTTACATAAACAGCTTTCAAATTTTAAGTAACTTTTACCATTATGTTTAAGTACGTGCATTTTTTTTGTATCAATGTAATCACTTTTGTACTGAAAATTTTGTAGAAAAAACCGACTAGACTAAAAGCTTTATGTGTTAAAACCCAGTCCTTTAGTCAGTTTAAAAAAATAAAAGCTTAAAAAAACAATATTCCTAGAATTAAAGCATTGACGACTTAACATTTTAAAATAATTTCTTCTCACTGCCAAAAGGCTATACACTGACAATGACATTTAGCAAATAGTTTTTTCTTTCCAAAATAAAAAAAAAAAAAAGAAAAAAAGAAATACAAATCTACCCTTCTCTAGGTACTCGTATACTCACATAAAATTTAATAATAATTGAGGCAACAAAAACGCCTACACTCTGCACCAGATCCCCAAATACATGAATGACTGCAGCTCGCAAATTCAGATTTTGTTCCTGACCGCATGCTGGCATTGCGTTGTTTCTACCCAAAAAAAAACGAAAATATATAAAAAAAAACATTTTTACGTCCATCAACATGAAAAACACAGAAAAAGAAGAAAAAAAAAAAAACATCCCGGCAACACATCAAATAAAATTAAACAAAAAAACAGAGAATTTCTGGTCATGAAATTAATGAGTTTTCGGATCGGAACCGCATCCTTGATACCTCGCATGTTGTTGTTTGACAATATCCGCAGATGTGGAAACTGAGACGTCTGCTGGCAATGGATTTCCAACACCACCATCCGGCAAATGACTATGATGGCCATGAGTAGTAGATGCAGCATCACTCCTTGCAGTAGAATGCACATGCGAGTGCGAATGATGTCCTCCACCAGCACCACCATGAGAGTGACCATGAGAGCCGGGAAAAAGCGACGAGCCATGCAAAATGAATGCCATCCTACAAGGATGTTACCAAAAAATAAAACAAAAAAACAAAAAAAAAATTAAAAATCAAAACTTCATAAAATTCGAATGTACAATATGCTCTCTCTAGAGGAAGGACGACACAATTCAACATCCTCCCTCTCGAGAGTCTTTCTCTCTTCTCCAACACAAAAGCAAGAGTCCTTACGCAATGTTAATTAAAATCCCAATTCCAGCGATTATCATCATCGTATCCGCATTCAAGTCGAAGTCATCTGAAAATAATCTCTGGCATGCCACAATGGCCAAAAAGGCTGTAAGGATCCAGATGCCCAATATTGATACCAATGCTCCGATGACCTCTAAAATGGAAGGAAGATATATACAAAATCTTATTCAAATTTTGATTTGAGAGAGGCTTTACCAACAACAATTTATTTTTGTTTTTGTTTATCATTTTTGTGTTTGTGACATGTTTCTGGGAATTTTTGGGGAGTTGAGGTTTTTGGGGGAACTTTTGAAGGTTTTGGTTAAAACCAGGATTCACTCTCACAAACAAAAATATTATACCTAATTCATTTTATTTACCGATGCGTTTGTATCCAAATGACATGTTTTGATCAGGCGTCCGACTCGATATCCAAATCGCCAAGAGACCAATCACAAAGCTAACGCAATCAGATGCTAAATGGGCAGCATCTGTCATTATCGCCAGGCTTCCGGCCATGTATCCTCCAAGGAATTCTATAATCTGAATGGATATAAATAGTTATTATAGGCTCATTCTCTCTCTCTCTCTCTCAAACAAAAACGATGGATTGGGAGAAGGACACAAAGAGACGCTTTCAATTTTGTATTTTGAAAATAGATTTGCTTTCTAATTCCACAAGGACTCGTTTGTTTAACTATGTTGACAAGGATTTAGATATTCCAATTGTACACTAGGGAGAGTATGCGTGTTTGTTTTAGTTATATGAAATCTATATTATTTGTGGAAAATTTTGTGGGTCCTTAAGGTGTGACGGTGGGTTTGATAATGGGGCTATAGATATTCGATTATATATATATCGACAAATGCATAGGTTTTAGTATAAGATATCTATATAAACAGGATATTTTGCTACAATATGTGCACCTTTAAAGAAAATGAATGACAAGTTTTATGCTCAAGGATTTGGGAACCTTTATTGATACATTATATCGAAGTAACCCAAATCACTTATGTCTAATCTTAGAAGAAATTTTCAAAAGATACCGGAAATTGGATAACCTAATATACCTATAGATTCGTTTGTATTTACTACATTATATAGAAAAGGAGCAACAAGCTTTGCGGTTAAGGTGTTTAATAAATAAGTACATTATAAAGGACTTGACAATAATATTAGATTTGAAAAAGGAAATTGTTTTCGATGAATGTAATATAAATGAAATAAATAAATTTGTAAAATGTAATTATTTTTAGTTTAATTTATGTATGTTTGCTAAATTGAAGTTAAGAATGTAACAATTTTTACTTTGAGGAAAAAATTATAAATATAGAACAGAGATATTGACCTTGGGGACAAAATTGGCCTAAAGTCACAAAGACAGGTGTAATTAAGACAGGTATGATAATAGTGTAAGAACAAGTTCTTAGATTTCAAAGATAAGTGCTTACTGCAAAACTGAAATTGAAATTTGTAGACTTTTTTCAGTTTACCAAAATCTACAAGGTACGTCTTATGGAAAAAGTCATAATTCAAGAAATTAAAGTAATAAAATTTGTTATAATTTTAGTGATACTTTAGTTAGTCCAAAATGTCTTCACATACAACACTCGAATGGTTACAATTTTTGTACGAGGCATAAAAAAATTATACAGGGCTTGAGCAAAAAGCATACAGGAAATATAACAGTGAGCCTAATCGATAACATCTTTTTTATTTTCAACCAAATTTTTGTAAGCAATTAAAAAAAAAAATGCACTGGGGTCGCAAGTACTTGCTCTTATGCTTAAAGTCACTTTAATATTAAAGCTTTTTATTCAAGAAAATTAGGGGAAATTTAAAATTTGATATTTTCAAGTTAAAAAAAATAAATCTGTTTCTATAATTAAATAAACACCATTTTAAATGATTTTTTACAAAAAAAAAACAAATATGTCTGTTTATTTACTGTACCCATTTTCAAAAAATTGATTTTTCAAACAAAAATTTTTAAATATTTTTTAAAACTCCAAAAACGCGTTTTTTGAAAATTTTCTAAAATTTTAATATTAATTTTACCTATACGCTTTTTCATAAAAATTTTCGTTGAAATCGGGTTAGTCTTGTACGAGATATTCATAAATCAAAAAAACCGTTCTATGACAGGTACCGTTAATAACGGTACAAAAAATATTTTTTTTTATTTCAAAAGTTGGGTCTTATATGTAATATTACACACAAAAATTTTAATCAAAATAGTTAGAGCAGTTTTTGAAAAAAAAAAAAAAAAAATTGCTTTTCTATTTCCGTTATATGACAGGTACCTACCGTTAGTTTTGGTCCTAAAAAAAATTTCAATTTGTCCTCTAGATAATCACCCAAAACTGTTAACTACCAAGTTTGAACAAAATCATTCCAGTAGTTTAGGCTTTAGCTCGAGGTACATACAGGCAGACAGACAGACGGACAGACAGACAGAATTACCGGACCCACTTTTTTGGCATTCTCCATCATCGTAATGCCAAGTAAAATTGTTATCTCGAGTTCGAATCCTAAACTTGCCCTATAGTACCTATATCGCAAGTAAAAACACAAAAATAAGATTGGAAGAGGTGTGTGTATGGCTTTTCATACTATGCAGAGAAGCTGCCTGAGTAATCAATTTAAATTGAAAGTTCATAGGCTGAAGTTATAGTTATTTCACAGGGACCACCGCAACCCGATCATCAGACTATTTTGTAGGTAGTAATTATTTATGAACAACTGCCTATACCCGAGTTAAAAAAAAAAATAAAATTCATGACTGGGTCGCACGTATAGGTACTTGCTATAAAAGAAGAATTTAATTTGTTCATTAATTTTGTTAGAAATATGAAAAAGTATTTCAAAATTGACAAAAACACCTTTTTAGAAATGGTTTTAATTTCTGATTCTCTATATGACAAAGAATTTTTTTTTTTTTGAAAATAGTTGGAATCGTTTTTTTTTTTTTTTTTGAATAATTTTTTGTTTATACAAATTTTTTCAAAAAATAAAATTGAGATACAGTTTTGATGAAACTACTTTTCAACCTATTTTCAAAGCAAATTTAAAAGAAATTGATTGATCCATTTAGAAAAAAATTGATTTAAAAAAATATATATTCAAATTATGGCTACTAAAACGTGTTTGTACAAAAATTTTCGTTAATTCGGTTAAATGGCTTCCGAAAAAACTCAGAAATTAAGAAAACGGTTCTATGGCAGGTACCTTGAATAACGGTGCAAAAATATTTTTTTATATCAATAGTTGGACCTTATATTCCACAATCCACAATACACGTATTTTTTGAAATCAGAATCGTTAGAGCCGTTTATAATAAAAACCACTTTTTCTATTTTGGTCATGGCAAATACCTAGATACTATTATTTTGGTCCTAAAAATAAAATTTTTGTTTCATCTCTAGGGAGTCCGATAAAGTCATTACTGATAAGTTTAAAGAAAATCTCTCTAGACAGACAGACAGAATCGCGGGAATTGTTTCTTATCCAAGAAATTAAATGGCATACTTCTTTTGGAGATATAAATTATTTAAAAAGAATTTTTCATAATTTTTAAAAGCAATATTTTATTATTTTTAACATTAATAGTAAAATAAAGTTAAAATTATTCTTTTATGAACGTTAAACTAAAAACAAAATTTCTTTGAAATTTCTGCTTTAACCCTTTCGGTACCAGCAGCGTTACTCTCATGTAACATATCTTTAAGAATTCGTAAAAAATATTTCATCAAATAACACTGTGCAAGTCGAAATTCTTGACAGACGCGCGAATAACTGTTTCGCCCTGTTTCGGACCCGAGAAATCCATTGGCATCATAAGTTTTTCGATTTATCGGTACGACTTCAAACAAAATTTTTTTTGAAAGATTTTCAATTATTTTGAGAATTTTCCACGTTTTTTAGTCATTTTTCAACCAAAAACAATATTTATATTGCTAATTATTCTGATCAAACGTTATTTGCTACCAGTAGAAAGACATTATAAACAATTTTAAACAATTTATTTGAAAATTTTGTGATTTTTTTTTGAAAAATTTAATAAAAATCGAAATTTTTTACTGTTTATCGTTTTTTCGCTGTTTTTGTTCTCTTTTGCACAAATACATAGCATGTTTTCCATTTAAAATTAATTTAACTGTTAATTTAGTGTTGGTTAAACTTCGACAGTCTATCGATAGCATCGATAACAAAAAAATATCGAGTATATCAATGCTTCACAAAACTATCGATGGTTTCAATACTTCCAAATTATTTTACCACAAGGCTACCGATATTATCGATAGCTTTGAAATTAATTAAACACAATTTGAACTACAAGTTGTTTTCGTTTGACATTGGATATAAACAACAAATAAACATAGTGTTTGGTAGATATCGATAGTTTCCATTATAGATTGTATCGATAGTTTTGAGAAAAAAACTATCGATAATATCGGTAGCCTTGTGGTGAAATAATTTGGAAGTACTGAAACTATCGATAGTTTTGTGAAATATCGATATACCCGATATTTTTTTGTTATCGATGCTGTCGATAGAAGGTCGAAGTTTAGCCAACACTTAATTAACAGTTAAATTAATTTTTAATGGAAAACATGCTATGTATTTGTGCAAAAGAGAACAAAAACAGCAAAAAAACGATAAACAATGTAAAAAATTTCGATTTTTATTAAATTTTTCAAAAAAAAAAATTACTAAATTTTCAAATAAATTGTTCAAAATTGTTTATAATGTCTTTCTACTTTAAGCAAATAACGTTTGAGCAGAATAATAAGCAATATAAATATTGTTTTTGGTTGAAAAATGACTAAAAAAAGTGGAAAATTCTCAAAATAATTGAAAATCTTTCAAAAAAAATTTTGTTCGAAGTCGTACCGATAAATCGAAAAACTAATGACGCCAATCGATTTCTCGGGTCCGAAATAGGGCGAAACAGTTAATCGCGCACCTGTCTCAAAAAAATTTTTCAAAAAACTTGCACAGTGTAATTTTTTAGGTTTCGATGGCTTAATTGAGAGATAATAATGCCTAGTTACTGGATTAATACAAAAAGTTAGTCAAATATTACACTTTTAATTTTTTTTTTATCGAAAAAGGGATTGAAATCCAGATTGATGAGAATAACACATTAGTTTTGCTATTTATTATTTTGGAACATAACTTTTTGCTATTCATATTTCTTAGTTGTGATGTTTTTGACACAATAATACTAAAAAAACATTTTTACTTAGGTACTATATATCAAGTTATGCATTCGTACAAAAAAAAAAGTTGAAATAACATTTTTAAATAACATTTTTCCATGACATTACGATGGTAGACAATGCCAAAAAAGTGGGTCCCGGAAGTCCGTCTGTCTGTCTGTCTGTATAAGGAGCTACAGCCTAAACGGATTAACCGATTAATGTCAAACTTGGTATGTAGTGTTATTTGGCGATTCTCCAGAGGGGTTTTTGGAATTAATTTTTTTGGACAAAAAATAACGGTACTTGTCATATACCGATTTTAGTAAAACTGAAATATCTCGAAAACGGCTCCAACAATTTTGTTTAAAAAATTCAAATGTTAGTTTTAAGCTAAGGTCTATCTTCCAATGAAAAAATTTTTTTTTGAAAATCATTATTAACGGTACCTGCCATAGAACCGTTTTTTTCAAATCCGATTATTTCGGAAACTTGTTGTTCGATTTCAACGAAACTTTTTGTGAAGAAGCATTTATATAATTTAAATATAAGCCAAAAATAAAATTTTGAAAAAAAATAATTTTTGGATTTTAAAAAAAAATTTTAAATTTTTTTTTTGAAAAATCAAATTTTCGAAAACGGGACACTGAATTTTTTTGAAATTTTGTTTTTAGATGTTGATTAGTGATTTCTACAAAATGGCATACCAATTTTATTTTAAAACTTTTTTTTTCAAAAAATTATTTATAAAAAATTAGTTTTTTAAAAAACGGCTCTAACGATTTTGAAAATTTTTTGTTTAAAAATGCATGTTAATATATCAATTAAAACTGCATACTTGTTTTGGAGGGCAATTTAATTTCAGATTGTATTTTATTTTTTTTAAAAAACGATTTTTTTTTTTCCAAATTTCTATACATATAAAAAGTCTTAAAAATTTAAGCAACTTTAACTCTAAGAGCAAGTACGTGCGACCCCAGTCGTGCAATTTATTTAATATTGTTTTTCATATAGTTTGGGTTCGAAAGGGTTAAGAACAAGTGCATGCGATCCAACGGGTTCATTAAAATTTTCCGTACCTTTTATCAAGTTCACTACATATTATGTATTTATAGAACAAAACTTTAAACTGATTAACTACTTTAACAACAGAGACAAAAAATGTTATAATTTATAAAATATTTAAAATACTAAAATATTTACCAATTTACCATGAACAAGCAGCATAATGCGATGGCTAAGAATATTTTGATTTTTGCATCCTGTTGACTTTTGCTTTTTAAATTCACCGCAAAACCTGGTTGTTTGTGTTTGCAGTTGTTATAATATATTTCACCGCCATCCTAAAATTAATAAAAAAAAAAAAAATTAAATTATTTATAAACAAAATTGAAAGGAAGAAAGTTGAGGGTAAAGTTTGTTTTGTTGTTGTTGTTATTAATCTGAATTAGATATATATAGTTTTATATTTCCTTATTTTTGCAGTTTTTGGTTATTTTCACTTCGATTAATGATCAATATAGGTACAGGATTATTTTTTACTTGTTTCATAAATTTTTACCTTTGCATTTTAAAAACCACATTTTCAATCACTGACATTATTTTATCTTCTTCTTCTCTTTTTAAGCCCAAACAAATCAGATCAAAAATAAATAAATACGTAATTGCGTCAGTCGGTCTATTTTTAAAATTACATTTTTTTAATTAAAACACTTGGACAGTAATGAACCCCAAAATTGATAAGATTTTTACCTTGAATAAATTAAAACTGATAAAAAATGTACCATACTTTTTTAACGTCAAACGATTAATATAGGTAATGGGACCGCAAAGCAGATAAAAAAAATAAGCAACGCGAAACAATACCTAATTGAGTTAGCATTACTGTACACCGCTAAAAAAGATAAAGTGACCAAATAAAATATTTAAACTTTAAGCAAAGGTGTTTTTTTAAAATATGGAATACCTATTTGTTTTGAAGTTCAAAGTCAAAAATTCATGCTGTTGAGTGTCGATGATCTTGTCAAAATTTTGAGAAATATGTAGATGCCTACCAACAAGCAAATTTTTTCCTTAATTTTAAGAGATTGACGAAGATGAGATTTGGTTGTTTTTACTTAAAGGTTTTTATTTTTGATAACTTTAGCGAGGTGTGTTATATACAGCCACACAAAAAAAAATAAAAGTTCTAACCTGGGGTTTCGACTAGATTTTTCATATAGTTTTTGGGTCGCTGAAACCGAATCCAAAGTCCGTTTTGCCCCATCACGTCAGGTTTTCGAGATAACCTCAAAAAATTTCACGAAAAAAAATTTTTTGTTCTCTGATCTGGATGTGCGAATATGTTTATCATGTAGTTTTTGGATCGCTGAATCCAGATTCAAAGTCAATTTTGCCCTATCACGTCAAAAAAATGTCAAAACCAAAAAAACAAAAATTCTTATCTGGGGTTGCGAATAGGTTTTTCATATAGTTTTTGCCGTATCATATTTTTGAGGATATTTCAAAAACCTGACGTGATACGGCAAAATAAATTTCGGATTCGGTTTAAGCGACCCAAAAAAAAACCTAGTCGCAACTCCAGATAAGAAATTTTGTTTTTTTAGTTTTGACATTTTTTTGCGGATATCTCAGAAACCTGACGTGATAGAACGAAATTGACTCCGAATCTGGATTCAGCAATCCAAAAACTATATGATTAACATATTCGCACATGATGGGGCAAAACGGACTTTGGATTCGGTTTCAGCGACCCAAAAACTATATGAAAAATCTAGTCACAACCCCAGGTCAGAACTTTTAAATTTTTTTGTGTGGCTGTGTAATTTTAAATTATAATTTTTAGTGAGAAGTTTATATAAGAATTTGAATGGATTTAAAACAATTTTACTCCGTGTATTTCAACAAATAATATAATTCACTCATGTTTCTTTTTTTTTTTTAATAGTACTGAATGTATTTAGAAAAAAATAATTAATTCCAGAATATATTTGACACGAAAGGTGGATTACCGATATTCAGCTTTTTAAAAGTAGAAAAAAATCTAGTGAGGTTATACCCGTTCTAAGCTCTTCAAACGACGTCAATAAATACTAATCAAAATAATACGAAACAGACAATTTATCAATGAACTAAAAAATAGTTTTTTTATATACCTACATTTTTTTTTTATTGTTTTGCACAATTTAGAGCAACTTTTTCAATTTCACTTAAGCTATTTCTGAACACATTTTCAAATACTTAACTGGAAATTGAATGATAGAAAAATAAATTTTCGTACATCAATTATTGAAATTAATGACAAACAATTTATCAAATATATTTCAGTAGCAAAACTTGAAACATTCGAATAAACAAGTTCACTGTACCTGAAAGATTAACGTAGGCATCTACAATATTCACGTGCAGGTGGCATAATAAAATAATTATTTTATCTCTTGACTTAGTTTTTTTTTTCAATAACACACCTCCACATTGATATGATTATACTCGTTTAATATTAAAAAAAATACATAATTAAATGAGCAATATAATTATTATTATTCTTGTCGACATTATTATATGTTTGGGTCAATTTAATCGAATAATTGGTGTTTACAAATATGATTGCAGAAGAAAAAAAAAAAAAATAGTCACAAACAATATAATATTTAATTAGAATTAAAATGAATTTAGCTAAATTTGTTTTAACAATAAATTATTGTTTTCATTGTTTTTTTGTTTTTATTTACATAATTCGTAACAAACGAAAATATTATTATACCTATATTCATTAATGAAATTATGACTAATAAGCACAAACGTTCATAGAATAATTCTATATTTAGAATTTTTAATATCAATTCATATAATATTTGTGTGTGAACAAATAAACAAATGGAAATTTGGAGAACATTGTTTTTGGATGAAAAAAAAAAACACTTTTACGTTTCTTTCTCTAGATATTAATAGATAGAAATATTTTTGCTTGAATGAAATTAAAAATACATTTAATGTAAAAAAAAAAATCAAGGTCACTTGCATAATTTTGAGTTTTTAAATTTTTGGAGATTTTTTTTCAGAAAAATTCACCCAATAATCATGATTTTTAATTTTTTTAAACTATTTTTATTTTAACAAAATTATTTCTTTCTGACTATAATTTTAAAATAATCACTTTAAAATAATGCATCTAAGCATGGGTCAACAAAATTATATTATGAATTATTTTGATTGGAACAATTCGGGCAGAATTTCATCTTTTTAGTAACTCAAGGCTCAAAGACCCATGAGCTCCCATATTGGGTTAATGTGCATTTAAAATGCCGTGGAAGAGTTGGTAATTTGTTATAAAATTGCTTTTCAACAATGTTATTCAATAAATACATAAAAATAAAGTTTCACAAAAATGTTTTGGTATTTGAAATTTTTCTTTTTAAATTCATAAAATACATTTTTTGAATGTTTTTTAAGTTCTAAAAATAAGGTCGCTTAAAAGTTCTTTTCTAAAAATATTCATTGCAAATGGTTTAGTGATCAACGAGAAAGCCAGAAATCAAGAAAAATGTTTTATATTTAATTTGCACAAAATACGGTAACATTTTGATCAAAATAAAGTTTTTTAATTTTGTTTATTTTGGTTATATGGCCGGTTCCGTTAATTTTGGTGTTAAAAATAAGATTTCAACTTCGGAATCTCTCAAAATTACAATGCTTAGTATTAGTAGAAAAATTTTCTTACCTATAAACTTAACAAAAAACTTAAAGGAATGCAGATAGAATATTATGTCAAAATTTGAAAGCGAAGAACTTTTTGAGATTTGCCATTGAACGCCAAACGAACATAAGATTTTTTGCATAGAGAATATGCACCAAACATGTTGAATTCAACTTAGGATTTTTCAGAGAGGAAAAGAGATACTAAAAAGATTTAAAAGGATTTTAAAAGAAGAAATTTAGTTCTTTAAGAAACCGCTACAAATGTAATTTTAAAAAATTATCACGCAAAAGGACCTAACCTCAAAAACTGTTAAAAAAGGGTATTTTTGATTTTCTAACGGTAATATCTCAAAGACTTGATGTGATGGAATTTTTTTGATTACGGATTCGAGTTCAGCATACGAAAAAGTATACCTTGACTTCTATAAAAAAAACTTTTTGATTAGTGAAATCGAATAGAGCAGAAAAAATGAACGGACTTAGATTCGAATATCTGAAGATCTAAAAATGACACCAATTTGATTGAAACGCAGTCAAAAAGAGTCATATTTCTTCTGAAAATAAAGCCATTATTTGAGTTTCTTCCATTATTATTAACAAAGCTATTTACAAAAACGTGAGTGAAAGTACGTAAAAGTACGTTTTTTCATAACTAATTAAGCTCGCAAAAAAACGAATAGCTCGATAGAAGATTTTAAAAAAGCTTTTTTCTTACTATTTAGACCCCAAGGAACATTTCTGCATCAAAAAATCTGGAGTGCAAGACACTTCGAGTAGTGTCGCGTTCAAACGACCCGTGAGTAGTTTCAGAACCTTTCAGAATACAAAAACTTAAATAATATTTAAAAATTAAAAAGTTGGATTTCTTAAGAAAATAAATTTTATCTCGGTTATTTATGGAATATTCTCAACCATGTTATACCATTTTGAAAAGAGAATTAAACACACCAACTTTTAAGGTAACTTTCCAAAACATCGTAGTGTATTTTTTTTTACACTACGGTTCATTGAATTAGAGTCATGTAAATTTTTTTAGTATAATTATTTGGGCAGCTGAGTTAAAATTTTTGAATGCATTTGGTAGCAGGGTTATTCAAGAAAAAACTGAGAATAATTGAGATTTGGGTGACCATTTTTTCGATTACTGTTTTCGTTTCGACGTTAACTTTTTTGACACCCTGTATATCAAGTTATGCATTCGTACAAAAAAAAAAGTTGAGATAACATTTTCCATGACATTATGATGATAGAGAATGCCAAAAAAGTAAGTCCCGGAAGTCCGTCTGTCTGTCTGTCTGTCTGTCTGTCTGTATACGAAGCTACAGACTAAACGGATGGACCGATTAATGTCAAACTTGGTATGTAGGTAGAGTTTTTTGGCGTTATTTTTTTTACCAAAAATAACGGTACCTGTCATATATCGATTTTAGTAAAGTTGAATTTGCTCGAAAATGGCTCCAACGATTTTGTTAAAATAATTCAAATGTAAGTTTTAAGACAAGGTGTATCTTTTAACGAAAATTTTTTTTTGAAAATCATTATTAACGGTACCTGCCATAAAAACGTTTTTTTTTTTTAGTCCGATTTACTCCGAAACTACTTATTCGATTTCAACAAAACTTTTTGAGAAAAAGCATTTATATAATTTTAATATAAGCCAAAAATTAAATTTTGAAAAAATTTATATTTGGATTTTTAAAAAAAATTTGAAATTTTTTTTTTTTTTGAAAAATAAAATCTTCGTAAACGGGACAAATTATTTTTCACATAAAAGTTAATGATTTCATGAAAAAATTAACCGTATCTTTTTGTAGTTTCAACCGAATTTGCTCATACTTTTAGACATGATCTTATCATACCAGAAGCCACTATATTACAAGTGTTGTTAATTTTAATTTTTTTCATACAACATAGTACAATGACGGTCTTGCCCCCACATCCCCTACTTTCTATACAAAAAGTCTTAAAAATTTAAGCAACTTGAACTCTTAGAGCAAGTTCGTGCGACCCAGTCGTGCATTTTATTTAATATAGGTAAGCAACTTTGATGGCTGGTCCAAGACTTGTACTCAAAGTTTCTGCAAATATTAAATCATCAAAAATAACATAAAATTGTGAGTATTTTCAATTTAAAGGCTCTGCGAATAAGAAAATCACGGTACATCAAATACATAGAACAAAATGGTGTTTTTTGAAATATTAATTTGTATACATGTCGATGAAACTTTTTAGGGTTAGGTTAGGTTGAACGGGGTGATAATCCGACAAGTCGAGTTATCCCACTCGGATCTCGATGGATCCATTGTGATCCCCAGGGTTAGGGTGGGCAGGAGTGAGGATGGGTAAGGGAAGGGTTTAGGGAATTACGGGTTGGAGTTAGTGTTGTGGGCCTCCCTGAACCATCCTGAAATTTGGATAAATTTCATTATGTTTTTCAGTGGCAAGGACGAGACGTCATCTAACTCATCGAAGAAGTAATCTCCGAGAGTTGTTTTCCTACTTTTTGCTAAGCTGGGGCATTCACAAAGGAAGTGGTATGAGCCCTCCTCCGCTTCTTCGTCTTGAAACTTTTTAAAAAAAGCATTTCTCTTAAGGCACAGAGGTTGTGTTTTTCTTTACTATACATTTTTTATGCAGGTGTTACAGAATTGAATAAAGAGACATCTGGATCAGAGCTGGATATAAATTACAATACAAAAATCAATATCTTAAGTAAAGCTGAAAGATTTCTTTAAATAATCATAAAGGTTCCATGTGTTCTTTGTTCACAAAATTTCAATAAATCAGCAAATTAGTCCTTTGGTTGCCCTACGTAAGTTTAAAATTATACATAAAAAAATGGTTCGGTTTTTTTTTTTTAAACGGGAAAACTATGGAATACAACTTCAAGTTGAGTCACAAAGAAGCTATTTTGTTGAAAATTTGTAAAAAAAAACTTTTTGACTAGTGAAATTGAACAGGGCATTCGATTTTTTTTACCCTGGTGCGATTTCACAATAATTTTTTTTTTTTATAGAAATCAAAGTATATTTTTCTAATGGTTTTTTGTGCGCTTAGCTCAAATCTAAAGTCAAAAAAATTCTACAACATCACGTTTTTGACATATTACCATGCCAAAACATCACAAAAATAGTGTTTTGGACATTCAAAATTCAATATCTCGAAAACTTTGCACGTTAGAGCTATTCTAATGCTAGATTCAAATTAAAAAGGTCAATGGCCATTAGAAAAGTATAATTTGGTTTCTATGCAAAATTATTTCTCGCCAATATTACTGTCATTTACGTTTTTTTGTTTTTTTTTCAATTTTTCTCAATATTTTCTAAAACAAAAGTATAGTTTTTCCACACAATCTTTAAAAAACGGTTTTAATCTAAATAATGGCATTCCAAACTTTTCAAAAATGAAAAATTTTTTTGGTAACTTTTTTGATTGAAAAATAGGCTATTTTTTCAAATTAAATTCGTCAAAAATCCAAAAATTAGCTTTTTGTTCAAAAAAAAAAAAAAAAAACATTTTTAATAAATAGAAAACATAACAACGTAATTTTTAACCAAGTTTTGTTAAAATCGAACCATTTTTGTAAGAGATAAATAAAAAATAAAAAATCAAAAAATTGTATTTTTGCATTTTTTTTCAATATTTTTGAGGTTTATAAAAAATGGTTTGGATAAAAGTTGTAGACATGTATACTACCTACAACTTTTGCATTTAACCTTTTTCGATAGGACGTCTAATTTTGACAGACATATTGTTTTTTTTTTTTTCTATTAAACACTTATCAAATATTTTCTAAAGCATAAAATACAAGCATTTCTTTTGCTTCCAGCACGTATATTTATATCTTTTCATTTAAAAGTCCCTTAAGCCGATAAGCCTCTATTTACTCAAATGTCTTATCTTTTTTTTGTTTAATTTATCGCAAGTCTCACTTTTTCACTTAGAACATACGAGTATTCCGATAAAACAAACATTTTTATTACTTTCATTTAATTAAAAAAAAAAAAAAAAATTTAAATTGAAATTGAAATTTCTTATTATACAAAACAGAATTTTAACTAATAAAAAAAAAAAAAAAATGTCAGCAAAATGTCAATTATTATTATTATTAAATTAAAAAATATTCTCTTGCCACTAATTGGTCATCAATTGAATTATATTTTTGTAATTTACACTAAGTGTCCCCCTTTTTTGAAAAAGCTGTTTAATGGTATTTTACTTTTATAGTCTTGACTCTAAATTGCATTCAAGACTTGAAATAAACCTGAAAAGCGAAACCAAAACAAAAAACCGATCGACACCAAACGACAAGATCGTACATAAACGACAAAACCAACGACCTGAACAACTTGTTAGATTGAAGAGAAGTAAAAAAAGATACTTGCAGTATTGTCAACAAGAAGTGGAATCTCCATAGTGCTGTCCTCCGTTCCCCCAATTCCGTCATCGTCAATGGAATAATGTTGATGGTTGTTGTTGTTATTGCCATTCGTCATCATTTTCATCATCATTTTTGTAGCTTTGGAACTCTTTAAAGTTCCATGAGCATCATCAGCACGATCACCGGCTGCTGTAAGCGACAAGAGATCTTCATCGGAACCGAAACTTCTGTTGTCGAGATAATATTCGGACATTGGACTTGGATTTTTGGATTCGAATTGGTTCAAAATACTCCTACACTAACGCAGTTTTTGTTTTGAAAAATAATTAAGAGTATCGCGATCAATGATCTTTCACGTCATAATCGTGTGTTTTGGCTGAAGAACTGACGAAGCCCCTACCGAAACGGCTTTACGTTTGCAACTGCTACCGTAGTTGAGGAGGCAAACTGAAAAGTATTCGTATCGTTTTTGCCACCAAACCGCACAACGACCGCACACAGCTGTCATGTCATGATTGCGATTGTGATCGCGACGACAATAAACCACACAAAGCCTTTTGTAGCTTATCAGTGAAAAGGCGGTTTCGAGACTGATAAGAGCGAACGTGCAACCAGCTGTGATAGCTTACTAACCGATCGGTTCAGCAAAGTGTTTTTTTATCGAATGGATTTGAAAAGCAAACAAAAAAAAAACTAAAAATAGCTGTCAAAATATTTTTGAAATATTTATGACATTCACACAGTTGCTGGTGTACACAGTACGAAAATTCGTTCCAAAAGCTAAGCGAATTCCTTGAGCGTGTTTAACGTCGAGATGATTACAATCCACTGGCATTATTATTGTTGGAGACGGAGAGTGTTCATAGCGCGAAACGATAGTTTGTTTTGGGGAGATCGTTTTGGATCTTTTGACGGGGATGGGAGAGTCGGGTTTTTTTTTTATATGAACAAGTACCTATAGACTACTTGACTTGGGTGTGATGATTTTCTTTTTTTTTTTCAGCTACTGGCTGATGTTGTTGTAATGCAACATGCGCATTTGAGGGGGTTCCACATTTTTTTTTTCTCTAAAGCTCAGTCATGAGAGATGAGGTGACTATTTTTTTTTTTTAGTGTTTAGCGTGTTTATCTATGGATTATTGCAAAATGAGAAAAAAAATTTACTGAGAAAAAAAAACTTGATCGTGACGCTGATTGTTGACTTCCTAGCGCCGCGCCGCCACCGGGAGCTGTTCATCGTCGCCATGGAGACTGATACTTGGGAAAAATAGTCAATTACCTACTTAAACACCATGTAAACACTAAGTAGGTTGAAATAGTGTTTACCTTGTCGTGCGTATACATGTACATTGTATGAATTGAGTGCTTCGTTATAAAGACGATTTAAAGGTTGTATGAAATTACTCATAAAATTTGGATTTTAGTTATTTTTGATTTGATTTGATAAATTTAAATTTTCAATCTTTACTGATTTAAAGCATCTCTTGGAAAATGAGATGTAACAATCACTTGAATGTAATGGAATTTTCTATTCGTGGAGCGTAAGAACGTATTAAAGTATTGTTTTTAAAATATCGAAATTGGTTCATTTCAATTTAATTTTTTTATTTAGTTTTATTTATACTGTTTTATCAAACGAAATATCGTCGGTCTCATGAGAAAACCTCGTAACTCCACTTTTTTTCAAAAATGACTTTTGAATGCAATTCTTTGGAAAATATGTCAGCGGATCAACCCAGAAAATTTTGCACAGCGCGTTTCTTCCCAACTACTCTATTGTTTGTTTACTCTTTCGTCTCTCCTGTAAAATTTTGATTTTGGGAGTTTCGAGGTTTTCTCATGAGACCGACGATATTTCGTTTGAAAAGTTACTTTTGGCCCAAAAGCTTTGGGACATCCTGTAGGTAATCGAATTTGAAATATTATCAGATTATCACATATTTTATATGGAAAAAAGGCTAATGTTTTAGCTTTATTTTTCACACTTTGTTAATGGGATCGGGTCGAAATTCTGGCTTCAAAATTCTGCTTTTCAAAATTCTGCTTTGGGATCGGGTCAAAATTTTGGCTTCTGCTTTTCAAAATTCTGCTTTTTTAACAAAAATTCTGTTTTTCAAAATTCTGCTTTTTTTCTATTCTGCTTTTCAAAATTTTGCTTTTTAAAATTCTGCTTTTCAAAATTCTGCCAGCGCTTTTTAACATTTTACAAACCCTTTTTTAATTTTTCGCAGAATTTTGAAAAACAGAATTTTGAAAGCAGAATTTTGTAAAACAGAATTTTGAAAGCAGAATTTTGACCCCCGGCAGAATTTTGACCCCAACCCTTTGTTAATTTTTGCAAGAAATTGTGTTTTCTAATTTTTTTTAGGTGGGACAATAATGTGTGTTTTCAAGTGTGACAGTACAAGAATTTACATTGAGAGAAGTGTAATGTAACATAATTTTAAATTTAAAATCAAATTTGCCCCAATTTCAAATGGAAGTTAACTTTTTAAAATGTGAAATTGAAAAAAATAAAAAAAAAAAAAAAATCGGTCTTTGAAAATACTAAACAATAAGCCGTACCACGTTTCAAGAAAATCCATCTATACATTTCAGCCGCACAAACATATAGATATTACGCACATGTTGGTTATTATAAAAACTCGGAATTTGTTACACATGAATCCGATATTTTCCCTACAGAGCAAGTACCTAAAAAAATGTTTTTTTTCTGCATTTTTCTAAATATTATTGAGGTTATGTAAAAAATTATTCAAATAAAAGTTGTTTATAAACCTTTTTTTATTGTATAAAATAATCCTAAAATCTGGACATAATGAATTTTACATGTTTACTATTATGTCACTATGGTGTATGCGTAACATGTTGCTATAGATTTTTTTTTAAAGTCTCACATTAAAACTTTTGACGTGATAACGTCTTATAAATCGATGAACCATGGCAGCCACCACAAAAAAGTGACGCCATTTTTTAACGTTACACTCTCGCACTTTAGCAGTACCTACGGCAAAAAATTTCAATTCAAAATTAAAAATAAGCTATTAGACATACAAATATTTTTTATAGCTTATTTGAAAGATAATAACCTAAAGCTTAATTCAAATGTAGGATTTTTAAAAATTCTGTCATTTAATAGGGTAAACAGGGGTAAAACGGAAAGATGAAATTTGGGCTAAAATCTAAACGCGAAGTCGTAGAGAATAACTGCATTTAAGAAAAAATTCTAAAAATTAAGCTATAACGTTTTGTTTGAACGTTGTACACGTGTTGGTGCTATGACAAAAAGATGCCAGGTGAAAAATGAGAGAAAAAAAAGTTAGGTGTCTGATGCGGATTTTTTTCCAACACTCTGCGTTTCGAAATATGAATTTTTGAAAAACACCTTGTTTTTTAGGGGTATTTTTGGATAATTTTTGATTTTTAGCTTTTTTTTGGAGCGTTCAAAAAATCTCAATCTTATAGGACATGTAGGTTTTGTACATGCATACATGTGCAAAAACTTGAAATCGTGCAGTGAGTTTTGACTGAATAACAGAAGAAACAAGTTTTTAAAAAACACGTTTTTTAACCGTTTTTAACCGATTTTCATCGTTTTTTAATTTTATCTATTTTTCTTTAATAGATACAGGAATAAAGTATATGGATTAATGATAGACCATGACTACGACTATATGTGTGCGCGTTTCAATCATTTTCGTAAACACAATTTTAAGATAACGGTAAAATAAAATTTTAGAATTCAACAGGTTATAACTTTTGACCAAGAGCAGATAGAAATTTTATTAAACTTTTATGAGCATCCTGATACAATTACCTTTCATTTGGTATATCACACATAACGGTAGACTAACTACAAGCTACACAATGTTAAATCAAGATACTTGCGAAAAACCTCAAAACACCAGTGGAGATCTGTTGCCCCATGAACAGTCACCAGTGGGAAGTACCGTAATCTGTCTGGAAATTCGATATGGTTGACTTTAAAAAATTCTAACTTTTCTTGAAGGCATCTCAAAAATAAGATTGAACCGTCATGTGAAAGGTGAAATAATAAGCTTTCACATGATATAAAATTTAATATAGGTTGTCATTGAAAAAAATTAATTATATATCATGAGAACATAAAAATAAATGTTTCTTATGCTTTTTTTGATGAAAGTACATGGAGTTCAAAAAATTCTAGCTCTTTTTGTAGATGTCTCATAGACTTGATATATATATATATTCTGAGCTAAGACAATAAGCTTTCAGATGGTATAAATTTTTTATAGTTTGTTATTGAAAAAAATTGATTCAATAGCGTGCGAAGATAAAATTATAGGTTTTCTTTGCTTTTTTTGATGAAAATGATTGTTTTCAATAAATTAATTTTATACTTTTTGAGCATTGTAAAAATTTAAAAATGTTTTTATTCTTAAGAAGAAATACTTGGCTTTTAAATTGCATAATTTTTTTTGTAAGCTTTTAAAATAAAAAAATTATTATATAATGAGAAAATAAAAAAGGTATTTATTTTAGCTTTTTCTTGTAAATTATGATTGTTTGAAATAAGTAAACGCTTCAATTGACTCATTTTAAACAAAAGCACACAACCTGTTTTCTTACGACGTTACCGGCTTTACAGACAACCTCTTTTTTTTAAAGTCTCACATTAAAACTTTTTACTTTAATTTCTATTTAAAAATAAATAGTAAAATTTTGATTAAAAAATATAAAAATGCCATAAAAAAAAATAATATGTATAGGTAAAAAAAATCCTAGTTTTAAAATTAAAATAAAATTAAAGAATTATTTTATGTATGTAGACGTAATAATATAGCGCCTCTGAAGATGCTGAGAAACTCCAGCGAAACGTCGCGTGCGTCGTCGTGACAAAAATTTATGTTTTAATTATAATTTACATAAAGAAACCAAATTGACTCAAAAAGCCCAATTAAACTAATTAAATTATAAAAATACTTATAAATAAATGCTTCCTTATTCCAAAGAAGAAGATTAACTTTATTTAAAAATACTTATAACATTATTATAAAAATGATTCACATTTTAAAAGTATATTGCCGTTTCGAATCTATACACAAACACACATACATAAATGAAAATCAAAATTGTAGTGACATTATTCTTCCGGTAGTGTAAAATTTATCATTGAAAATGTTTTTTTTTCCTCCAAAAATAATACAAAAATTAAAATTCATTATTAAAGTGCTTCTATTCCTTATATTACTTTTACATAGGAATGTGTAGGGGAACCTTGTCAAAATCTGACCAAAAGTGTACAAAAAAAATTAGTTACAAGAGTTTTATTGTTATGATGTAAGTCATAGGTACATTCGTTTTTTTTTTTTATTTTTATAAAACAGCGGTCTATAATTTTATGTATCTTATTTAACAGAAAGTATCAAATTAAAATGATTAAAAAGCTAAATTTACTGCAGAAGAAAATCAAATAAAATCGAACACCCATAAGATATGCTCTTTGATAACAACAAATAATAGTACCTACTGTGTATTGGACATCATGTTTTGGCCAAAAAATTTGGGAACGGGTCGTTATTCTGTATTCCTAAATTCTGTATGACCAAAATTCTGTATTTCAATAAAAAATTCTGTATGAACATAATTCTGTATTCCATTATTCTGCTTTTCTATTATTCTGTATTTCAAAATTCTGTACCTAAATCCAAAATTCTGTTTTCAAAATTCTGGAAATCCATTATTCTGCTTTTTGGAATTCTGTTATTCCAAACATTTACCTTTTTGTCTTAACTATTAAAACAATTTTTATTCAATTAACAAATTAAGTACAGTATTTTACGGATATAAGAACACTTATATAAGAAAAACTACCAAAAACAACGTGTCTTTTCCTTGTATTTTTCTTTGAAAGCAATCGTGTATAAGAAACTCGCATTTAAGAAAAACACTGTTACATATAAGAAACTTCATTTGACGTACCAATATGAATTTTCAGAACAAAAAAGAACTTCTATACTTTCATTTTTATATAAATTTCCGGGATTTTCAAACTTTCGTACATCCGTGTTGCACTGTATACCAGTGTATAAAAGCCTTTTGGTAAAGCGAAACTTAATTACTTATTTTCTACATAAAACCTCATGTGACAGTTTACGCAGAGGAACAATTAGGAAATAAGAGATTATGTTCTACATAAATATTTAATTTTCGTTTCAGACCTTACAAAAAAAGACAAAAACAAATAAAAATAACAAAAAATCAAAATGGTGAAATATGTATGAAGATTCTTGGCTAAATATTACTAGTATTTTGGTATTCAAGGTATGTCATTTAAGTTCAATCCAATAGGTGTAAGTCATATGCAAATAAATTGGAGAGGTTCTTTACTCCAACATTTTCTTCAAAGAAAATACCAAAAATCTGTACTCCAAAATTCTGTAAATGATAAAAGAAAAATTGTTTTGATACTTTTACTTTTTTTCATTATCAAAACAATTTTTCTTTTATCATTTACAGAATTTTGGAATACAGAATTTTGAAATCCAGAATTTTGTATTTACAGAAATTTAGAATACAGAATTTTGAACTTACAGAATTTTAAAATACAGAGTTTTGAATTTACAGCATATTAAAATGTAGAATTTTGGAATACAGAATTTTGGAATCCGAATTTTGGCACATACAGCATTTCGATCCCAACCCAAAAAATTTGCCTACTTGAAGGCGTCTGTATGCATTTTTTTGATACAAGTAAACAAGGTTATTTTTGTGGATTTAATTAAAAACATCAAAAGCTTTGTAATTTTGTGATTCCTGATAAAAAGAGACAAACTTATTTATTTCATGTAAGCTTTTTTAGGTATAATGGTCTTTTAAATATATAGGTTTACTGTGGCAACTCACAAACACTTCGTAAAACATATTTAAACTAATGGCACTTCGATATTACTCGAAATTCTATTAGAAGCTCCAGGTTTTTACCCAGAATGAATCTAAAGTAAAATGTTTGCTCCAAAGAATTTCATTATAACACAAGTTTTCAATGTTTACTGTGGAATTCTTATGATATCCGATAAAAGAAAAATACTAGGAAAATTTTTGCAATGAAACATTGAATAAGACATCATTCAAAAGAACTTCAATGGGGAAAGTAACTTATTTTTCTACGTAAAATACTTAAACAATCACAAAGAAATAGATAATGTAAAAAGAATATCTCTAAAGCTTGTTCGAAAGACTAAACGAACGACGAAGTTGTACTTATATTTTTTGCTATCCAGGACACGATGTAGAAAATGTGGAATTGAATATAATTTACAATACACATACACACATCAAATCATATAACTTAGAAACAATATTGGATAGTGCTTCGTAAACACAGAAGGAATGGGATTGATATCCACTTTCCTTAGCCTTTTTGGGAGCTAAAAACGTTCGAAGCTAAGCGAAGTTATTATAAGAAACTTCATTATACAAAAATGTTGTTTTTCGTTTCTGATTTCGATCTTTTCGCATCAATGCATTTTATTTTGTGATGGAAGAAGAAGTAGAGAAGAAGTTTTACTTTTACCTACTTTTACCTACTTTTTTTTTATTTTTATTTTTTGTTTATTTTGATAATCAACAAAAATAGTAAGAACATCGAAGAAAACATCAAGTAAAAAAAAAAAAAAACAGTTTATCTATATCATGCAGAATTAATTAGAACATGCGACAGCAGAAGAAACTATATAGAACAACTTAGTTTTGCAAAGATAATCGTATAAAATAGATGTTCAAAAATAATTTCTGTTTGTGTGTGTATTGATGATAAATGATGTACATCAGAAATAATTATAATTATTGATACAGAACACACTAATTAAGAAAGAATCAATTGTTTTAATTTATTGTTGATAGAAAATGAGGGAACTGTCTTCAGAGAAATAATTTATTTTGTTCTTGAAAACAATGATGCGAGAGTCGAAAAACAAAGCTATTAAAGTTGTTATTCTCAAAAAATTGGTGTTTACTTATTTCAATGAGATTATTATATATTCCAGCAATCGTTTAAGGTGCCAAGTTACCAATGTTTCCAAATCTGAACTTTAAGATTTAAGTAAAGTGAAATTTTAAGTACCACATCAGTTGGATGAAATTTCAGAAGATCTTGATAAAAACTTGAAAAAGTAATCATTAAAAGACCAATACTTCACGTTTATTCAGGTACTTTGAAATGTAAAAAATTACTTGTACCTAGACCTCAGGAGTCTTTAAAATACCCTCGTAGACGAAGGTAGCACATCAAAACCTTTAAGGGTACCCCCACGTCCTGAGCGGCTCACAATGGGACCAAACCAAAACCATCTCAAAATTGGTTTTAACAAATGTGATAATTTCAAAAAAGTAATGATTGTTTAACACAAAAGAAATGTGCGCAATTATGATAGCATACATTGTTTTTAATATATTTAGGATAAAAGTACTTAAAATGAGTCTCGAACCTTACATTTCAATTTTTATTGTTTTTCGTCCTATTTTATAAGTTTGTGAAGAAACCTTATAAGTGTTGTATATCAATAAAAAGGTTAGAATCTCTACTTTATAAATCCGTTATTTGTTTTTGAATGTACTTTAAATTAATTGTTTAAAAAAAATAACAATTAATGGGAAGTAATTTGGCCAACTTTAATTTTCAATTGTAGATTTCTCCTTTGCCGACGACTGCCGATGTCGAGTTATGAATGAATTTAGAATCTCATTTTACTCAAAATTAAGGAATAAAAATAAAATTTTGCGCATATTTGCGCAATTTTGATTTACGGTCAAAAATGTATAAAATAAAAATTTTCCAAAAATGTTTGCAAATCTTTTTTTTAACTGTCATCTACAGTAGGGTTGCCAGATATATTTTGACGAAACTAGTAATCGAGATGTAAAATCCCGGACTTTCCCGGACAAATAAGGACACAAAAAAGAGTACAAATCTAGGACAAAAGGAATGCATAGTTTTATAAAAACAAAAAAAAGCGGAACAATCTTTTCAAAATTTAACTAAAAATCACATTTTTAACCCTTGTTCCCGTAGCATTTTTTTTCTTATTTTTTTCCACAAAAAAAAAAATAAAAGTAAAAATTTTAGCTTATATTACAAAAGTTGGAATGTACATAGTTACAGTAAAAAAAAAAATTTAAAATTCCATTCAAATCCAATTGCTCAAAATTTTAAACGATTAAGAGCCAATTTTTCAATCTTCTAATAAACAGTCAGTTAACTGTTCGACGAATAAAGTTATTAGGCTCATAAACAATCAGATAAAAAAAAAAAAAATTTCAATCAATAATAATTTATTCTATAGAATAACAAAAAAAAAATTGTCAAATTCAAAAATATTTAAAATTAAACGTCATTTTTATTCATGATTGTTTTTGTTTTCTTGTGTTCCACTGTATTTTTTTCAAAATTCTTTCAAAACAGCTTTGACAACTGACACAATATTTTTGTTGAGATTATTCCTTAGAATAATTTTTATTCGTCTCTGAAAGAAGCAGATAGTTTTATTCTGAGGAATAAGCTATATCTGCTTGTTGAAAAATTGATTTTTTCTCTATCCTTAGGAATAAGTACTAAATGACTGTTTAACTGACTATTGAAAAATTGGCCCTTAGTTAAATGCTAATAGAATTTTTAGTAAGTTACTATATAAGTTAATAAATGGTCTTTTTGACTAAGCAACTTACTTAAGCGGCCTTATATTTTTCTTAACCCTAGATGGTTATGCTTCGTCGAATCGACGAACACATTTTTCAAATTTTGAAATCTCCCTTAAAACATCCCTAAATAATTTAAACTTTAACTGAGTAAAACATTATGACATCTGCAAAAAATCTTAGTATTTGCTTAGAAACTATGTTAAAAGATTTTACTGCGAAATTTCAGAATCAAATTCACCATAGTTTAGGTACAGCGTAGGTTTTAAGATGGGCTTCGTCGATTCGACGAAGGATAACTTTAGTGTGCGTTAAATATGCATAACCTTCCAGGGTTAATCGTTTAAAATTTTGCACCTTGAGTCTTACAATAAGGTACTTACTGTAATAAATAATAAAATTTAAATAAATTATTAAAATAAATTTTTGTTGGTCAGAGAATTCACTAACCAGTACCTCATACGCACATTTTTGAGTTTTGATTATATTGGAACAGAACACAAAAAAGAATTGAGCAGATAATAGACCAAAATAAAAACGCCTCGCTTTTAATGAACTCGATTCGTTTTTTGAATAAGGAATGAATTAAGAGTAGCATACAAAAAGTGAGACTTTTAAAGGCTTCAAAAGAGTACAATCCCGGACAATTGATAGAAACTATCCCGGACGTCCCCCACACAGCCAAAAAAGAGTACATGTCCGGGAAAACCCGGACGCATGGCAACGCTAATCTACAGGGTGTTAAAATTAATGATGCAAATGAAATATTCTGATAGGCCAATTAAAGGGCTCTTAAAATTTGGTAACTTTTTTATCCCAAATATTTACGGTTTTCGATTAAATGCACTTCTTGTGAAATTTCGAAAAATACTTACTTTAAAACAGTATTTTGCTTCCCCTGTTCATAATTTATTTTTGTTTTCTTACAAATCTGTCCCTAAAACCATAATTGACAATTAGGAACAAAAAAAAATTATTTCGCTACAAATTAGTTTACAGAACAGCCTATGTTTTTTATTGTTTTTTTTTTTTTACTCTGAAAAACCTTGTTTTGTTGAATTCAAATTATAGTATCTTTCATCCTAACTTCGATTTCCGAATTTTTTATACGTACTTTTTTTGAAAATTGTGATAACTAGGCAAGTTATAAAAATGATAAACCATTTTCAAAATGTAGATACAATTTATTTTTTAAGGTGTTGCTCTAAAATAAAAGTAAGAAATTGAGTTTCATTAAAACTGCTAACTAATTTGTAGCGATATGGCGAACAAAATAGATAATGTTTTGATTAAATAATTGATTCTTATTTACCAATGTTTTAGTGAACTTTTGTAAAAACAAAAATCAATTATGAACAGGGGAAGTAAAATACTGTTTCAAAGTAGGAATTTTTCGAAATTTCACAAGAAGTGCATTGTTCGAAAATGGTAAGAATTTGAGATATGTATCTTAATTACTTTTGGGATCCCCTATAAAGGGAATTCCCAACAAGCTTGACATTCTGAACGGATTTCAAGTTCCATTTACTGCCGCGAATCAAAATCTGCAGATTTGATGTTATTTTATTTCATCCAATTTTTTCAAACTTTTATTTTTTTACGCTATTTTAATTCTTATCTCAAGCTTTTGTTTTATTTAAAAAGTCTTCTCTTTAAAATATAAATTATTTTCATATTCTATTTCGTTTTAATACTTTTTTCCTCTTCAACCCTTTTTGTTGTTTGAGTTTTATAAAATACACAATAATTTTGATTTTATTAAGAAAGTGGTTAATTTAGTCTCTAAGTTTTTGGATACTTATCTCTTTCACATTTTTTCTTTCTTTTCTTACTTGTAAAATAAATTCTACCTACAATGAATTTTATATTATCTTTCATTCGTAGGCTTTTTTTGAATTTATTATCTCTTAATTTTTGCTTTCTTATCAATAAATTATATACCTATAGGATAACTTCACTTATATTTAACACAAATTACAACGACTTAAAATATAATTTTGTATATGAATTAAGCCATTCATTGATGAATTTGAGCTATTTTTCATAATTTCTGTTTTTGAAAATATTATAATAAATACATACATAATTTTTTTAGTTCTGATTTTTATTACATGTTGAAGCATATAAATTGTAGTATACATATTTGTGCCAAATTTCAAAAAAAAATATTGAGAAACAAAAATGTTATGGAGTTTTGAGATGATTTACATCGTTTGGTCCCTTAGTGTGGCTGAGCGTCTGAGCGGCAATCCTGAGCGGCAAAACTAAGTTAGAACATATTAAAATGTAAAATGTACGGGTGAATGAGCGGCTGAGCGGCAATCCTGAGCAGCCGCTCAGGTCTGTTCTATTTTTTTTTTTTTTGAAATCCTGAGCGGCGAACTACATTATATTCTGAATAAATACGAATATTAAAGTTTGTGGCCTAAATTATGCTTTCTTGTAAAGAAAAATTATTTATTTAATACATAAAATTTTATTTTATGTTAAAAAAAAAAAATAAATGGGTACCAACAGGAATCGAACCTGGGACTCGAATATTTGTCTGTTTAAGAAACTACAGCCTAAACGGATGGATCAATAATTCTCTTCAAACTTGGTATGTAGCAGTTTTTGGAGATAGTGCAGATGATTCTATGGAATTAATTTTTTTAGAACCTTATCTAACGATACCACTGTGATGCACCAATCTTAGAAAAGTATAATTTTCTTAAAAAAATTAAGTGTGGGTTTTTGGACGAGGCCTTTTTTAACAAAAAAAAAAGATTTTTTTGAAAGTCATTATAAGCATTTATATAGTCCTAGTATAAATCAAAAATAAAATTTTGAAGAAATGCATTTTTGGATTTTTGAAAAAATGTTGATTTTTTTTTTTTTTTGAAATTTTGATTTTTGTTGTTGATCTATATTAACTACAATATGTCATACCAACTTTATTTTATTTAGAATTATAAAATAAAAAAAAATTGGCACTCATAGGAATCGAACCTGGGACTACCGCGTGTGAGCCGCATACTCATCGAATTTTTTGCACTTGTAGGGTTTTGAAATTTCCGCTCAGGATTGCATCTCAGGATGTGGCCACCTTTTTTTTCGACTTTTGGAAATTGCTTCAGCAAAATTGCTCACTTTGTTCATGTTTTATTAGGCGTGTTTTTTCTACAACTCAGTAGCTACTCATTTTTCATTTTATTCGCAAAACAATAATACAAATTATACAAGTAAGTATTTGTTTTTATTGTTTTTCGAATAAAATAAAAAAAAGAGTAGCTACTGAGTTGTAGAAATAACACGCCTAATAAAACATGGACAAAGTGAGCAATTCTGCAAAAGTCGAAATTAAAACTCTTTCTGTGGAGTAAAACTAAAGACACTGCCATATGACCAATATGAAAAACTTTTTTTTCCTCAAGAATGACTTTTACGATTTTGGTTAAAAAATTTCAATGTATTTTCGCAAGTAAAACCGTATTTTAAAAATTGATACATAATTAAGAGTAGCTGCCATTGAACTGGTTTCTTGACTTCTAAATTTTTTGTAGACGGCTTTTCCAATTTCAATAGTAAAAAGCAACCGTTATTTAAAAACTTAGCAAAGTTTTAATTTTCCTTTGAAAAAAAGTTTTTTGTAGTGAAAACTTCTTTAGTATCGTAGTGATTTGAAACAAGATGAAACGAAAACGCGACACGATTTCAACTTGTTATAACTTTTTTGTTTTAATAAATAGATGAATGAAATTTGTACTGTAGATAGGTAATTAAATAAATTATAATTGTACAAAATTTCAATTAATTTCATATTCAAAATTCGGAGATAACGGTAAAAAGATTTTCTTTTCCAACACACGTTATATCTTTTGATCTAGTGCACATAAAAATTTTTAACTTTAATACGCATGCTGATAACATAACCTTTTATTTGATATATCACACGTAACGTGCTCTACAAGTTACACAATCTTAAATTGAAAAAAAAATTAAAAATAACTCAAAACACCTGTGGAGATCTGTTGGCGATGACCAGCTACCAGTGTAGGCAGTACCGTAATCTCAGTCTGGAAATTCGACATGGTTGACTTTAAAAAATTCTAACTTCTCTTGTAGACATCTTTGAAATAAGATTTTTACATCATTATACAAGGTGAAACAAAAAGCTTTCACATGGTATAAAATTTTTTATAGATTGTCAAATAAAAAAATTGATTTTTTTGCTTTTTGGATGAAATTTCATCAAGTTTAAAAAATTCTAGCTCTTTTTGTAGATGTCTCATAGAACTGATCGATATATATATTTTGAGCTAAGACAATAAGCTTTCAGATGGTGTAAAAATTGTATAGGTTGTTAGGGAAAAAAATGGATTAAATAGCGTGAGAAGATAAAAATACATGTTTTTTCGCTTTTTGGAGGAAAATGGATCGAGTTTAAAAAAATGCTAGCTCTTTTTGTAGATGTCTCATAGACCTGATCGATATATATATTTTGAGCTAAGACAATAAGCTTTCAGATAATATAACATTTTTTATAGGTTGTTAGGGAAAAAATGCATTTAATAGTGTGAGAAGACAAAAATACGTGTTTTTTTTCGCTTTTTTTGATGGAAATTGATCGAGTTCAAAAAATTCTAGCTCTTTTTGTAGATGTCTCATAGAACTGATTGATAAATATATTTTGAGCTTAGACAAAAAGCTTTCAGATGATATAAAATTTATATAGATTGTCATATAAAAAACATGGATTTGAAGGTAATAGAATAAAAATAGGTAGATTTTTTCTATTTTTTTTTTTTTTTTTGCAAGAAAAATGATTTCTTAAGGTTTTACTTCTACTACGTGTGAATTGCACACATGATTTTTTTTTTATATTGCTTAACAACTTTTTTTTTCTTTAATTTCTGAATATCTTCCAAATGACGGGTTCAATACGATTTTTTATGCAAAAGTATTTATATTGCCTGTTTAAAATCAGAATTAAAATTTTCAAAAAGTTCATTTTTGGATTTTTGAAAAAAAAAAAAAAAAAATATTTTACCAAATTTTTATTTTTTTTTTATTTTTGAAAATCAACGTGATAGTATAAAATCCGTATACCTAATATACAACCGTATATTTTTAGTAAAATTCATTAAATTTCAAGAAAATTCCAAAAGTTTTGTCACCCAAAGACTGAATTGTATACTTTTAATCCCTTTAGTTTGTTTATATATTTTAAATAAAAAAAAAAACTCTTTTGATGTGGCCACACAAAAAATTGACATTCCCCAATCCAAAGTCCCCATTATCCCACTCAGAGTTGACAAATTAAATGAAATAAATTTTCTGTAAGCCTATACAAATCTAATTTATTAAGTTTCCCTCTCTCCAAATTTACCAAACACAAAAAAATACAATATAACCGCAATTTCACTTCATCATTTGGTATCCATTTTTATTTTATTTAATTTTTTTTTTTTTTTGAAAATGAAGAAGTTCAAAAAAATATATTACAAAATACCTTCATACTGCTTTCTTAAGTACATAAATTATTTAATTAATTCAAATCCTTTTCATTTTCCATTTGAATGATCTGTCGACGACTGACGACGACGACACAACCGCATCACAACAATTTTATTATCATCTTCTACCTACACCAAAACCAATAGAAATCTCTCACAAACAAAAAAACGACACAACAAACCAAAAGTCTCTTTGACAACACCCCAACGAACGTTTTCCACAACACCTCTCAGGTGGAAGGGTCTGTTTTTTTGATTAAACTTAATCTCCAAGTCAACAAATAACCTTAGATGGAATTGGAGAGAGCCATTCGAGCTATACAAAATAAAAAAGAAGCAAAGTAATTTTCTCCAAATATAGTAGCAACATCCTATCAAACTTTATACACTCTCGTTCCCGAAATACTCTCCTCAACCAAAGTGAACGCGCAACAAATTGATATTTTTTGACGGTTACCCAAAGAAACACCAACACGACCTCTTCTTGGAATCTTAAATCTAAAAAAAAAAAATTATAAGTTAAACCAGGAAGCCCAGGACAACGAACAAGGACGACATCATTCGCTCCCCCCTCCAAACAAAAAAAAAAACCCAAAATGAAGAAATAAATTGATTTCCACAGATTTACAAATTTATTTGCCCACCATTTGCCAACTTTTAAGAGTTCCCCCAAAGAGCCCAGAAGTTCAACTCAGAAAAAAAAAAAGGACGAAAGCAAAAAAAAAAAAAAACGATTCCCTTCATCTAAGTTTATAATCGCTTTCTCATTATCCCACTGATGATACCGCGCACTCCACCCTTCCTCTCCCCCCACTCAACCATTACGATGAGTCAAGTCCTGAAGTTCTGACAGACGAACAAAAAAAAAAAAAAAAAAATTAAACGAAAGACTAACGACACAGTTGCGCTCGGGGGAGGGTGCAAATGGCAAAATAAAAACGTGCCAGCGAGTGAACACAGTGATTTAGCCAGCCCTTCACCGCGCCATCGTTTGCCTTTCGCCCATTTTTAAGGTTAGGGGCTGTGTTGGCATATTAGCTAGCGGGAAAAAAGCGTATCAACACGCAAACACTTATACAACACAAAACAGCAAAAAAAAAAAAGTGGGGTTAAGTTTGCATAAATTCGCTCTCGTCCTTAACCCCAACCTCGCCACCACCGCCACTCGTCGACTTTGCTCGATAATATATGATTGGGAGGCTTAAGCCAGCAGCGATGGAGGTGGCACTTACACGCGCCTTTGGTGCCGCAACGACAGCTGCAGCCTAACCAAATCAAAGTTGAGTACTCAATTTTCAATTAAGGATAGCTCATCGTGTGTATATACTCGAATCACACTCTTTGTGCCTCCAGGGTAAACCGGATGTGGAGAGATGGTTAAAAAGTCGCACTATTATGTGTACATGAAAAAACAAGGGTGGTTTGTTCTCTAACACAGTCATGCAGAGCGCCGCGCCACGCCGTTGGGGGAAGCAGAAAAGGCAAACTAACTCCATTTCGACTTGAGTTTGCGTGGGTGGAGAGGGACGATGGTGTTGAAGTTGAAGTATTTTTATCGGCGCGACTAAGTCTCCTTCAACGACGACAAAGACGCCCTTTCTTAGCATTTTCTATTAAATTAAATTGTCCTGTTTCGGGTGAAGACAAGAAATAAGATGAGCAAAAAAAAAAAAAAAAATTCTATTGGCAAAGGATGATGGCGACAGCAGTGATGGTAAAGAAAGAAGAGACATCATATCTTTATGACGAATCATTAACATCGTTTTTTTTTTTAAAGAAAATTATTCCTAGATTTGTCATTGAAGGTTAATACATTATATACTTTTCTTTCTTCAACGAATTGTTCAGACGTCAAAAAATCAAAATGAGATAGGTCAACAACCCTAAAAGAGTTTTTGAACACGAAAGGTCAGGGATGGAAAAGTTGATACAATTTTATTGAATTGAAACAAAATGTCTTTTAAAGCAACTGATTGATTAAATTTGGTTCTGCTTAAACTAAAGATTTTTACTCCACTTGAAAAAAAAAAAAAAAACAAACAAAAAGCAAAAAAAGAGGTTCCAAATAGACCACAGTGCCCTATGACCTCAAAATATGACAATAATTTTTATCAAAAAACAAAACCGACTTCCATGGATCAAAACTGGGTTTTATAGTTTTTATAATAGTTCCTATGGCCAGAACTGAACGAAATTGAAATGGAACCACATGGCAGCCACCAGCTTTCGAATACAAAAAGAATTATCAAAATTGGTTCACTCAGTCCAAAGTTATGAGGTAACTAACACAAACAAAAAAAAAAAATACAGTGGAAGTGAATACCTCCTCCTTTTTGGAAGTCGGTAATAAAAAAACAATAACGTGTTGACATTTTTGGAAAATTCGCTAATTTGCAACATTTCTCGGACACTTCCACGACATGTCCCAGGCATGTGCCCTAGCCTACATGTCCGGGACACGTCTGGGACACGTCCGGGACATGTCCGGGACACGTCCGGGACATGTCCGGAACATGTCCGGAACATGTCCGGGACACGTCCGGGACATGTCCGGGACACGTCCGGAACATGTCCGGGACATGCCCGGGACACGTCCGGGACATGTCCGGAACATGTCCGGAACATGTCCGGGACACGTCCGGAACATGTCCGGAACATGTCCGGGACACGTCCGGGACTTGTCCGGGACACGTCCGGGACATGTCCGGGACATGTCCGGGACACGTCCGGGACATGTCCGGGACACGTCCGGGACATGTCCGGGACACGTCCGGGACATGTCCGGGACACGTCCGGGACATGTCCGGGACACGTCCGGGACATGTCCGGGACACGTCCGGGACATGTACGGGACACGTCCGGGACATGTCCGGGACAAGTCCGGGACACGTCCGGGACATGTCCGGGACAAGTCCGGGACACGTCCGGGACATGTCCGGGACATGTTCGGGACACGTCCTGGACACGTCCGGCATATGTCCGGGACATGTCTGGGACACGTCCGGGACATGTCCGGGAAATGTTCGGGACACGTCCGGCATATGTCCGGGACATGTCTGGGACACGTCCGGAACATGTCCGGGACATGTCCGGGACCTTTTGAAATGTTTTAATATAAATTGCTTGGCTTTGTACCGTTTCTGTAAAAGCAGAACTCGATCTCCAACAATAACTTTCTTTTTAATATTATTCATTGTAAATCAATGTGAACTAAATCTAATCATCATTAATTTGCATTCACAAATTGCAGTGATTTCTTTTGACGCACGGAATAAAACATTAAAAAATTATTCCTTACTTCGTTGTTTTTGCTGAATTAAATATTTAAAACATTAAAATTAAGATACCTACATATAAATAAAATAATATTAATATTTAAAATTTATTTGTATAGCTTCAAGACTAAGGACATACAACGAAAATTTATTATTAAAATAAAAAAATAGATGATGTATCAAGATAAACCTCTTAAGAAGTTAAAAAAGTTTTTCTTTTTTTTATAAGAAAAAAAAAAAAAAACAAACAACCCACGAAAATAGAAACAATTATTATTCATAAAATGTTTTCAAAAACACTCACAAACAGCGTATATCCTTGTTGTTTTTTATGTCAGTCATTTTGGACTTTCTCTAAGCGATCCCGCATTTCCTTAAAGAAAAAAAAAAAAAAAATTTCTCAAAAATTTTATTCAGTATAACTACTCTCTTATATAATGTATGTCATGCCCCATCAAAGAATGTCATCAATTCTCAAGACAGACTAAACCGAAAAAAAAAAACAAAAATTTATATCTCAAAACATAAGGCCAACCTTAAAATATTATATTCCACGCAATAAAACAGAGAAAGATGCTTCCTTTTATCCTCTCCGTGCAGAGTATAGTAGCACATGATTGAAGGTTTTACAGTTTTCAAAATTGCCCTCTATGCAAGTTTATGGGCTTTTTACTGCTGATAGTTTTAAATAAAACGTATTGGCTTAGTTTCAGAGAGGCAGAGTGAGGTTTTTGCCTACTATCATTCTTATATAAGGACCTTTAATAGTCACATTTACATTTGGCATATTTTGAAAGGAATGGAAGTCTCTTTTAAGGGAAGTTTAAACAATAAAATAGGGGCAAAGTTTGTTAAATGAATTAAAAAGAAAAAAAAAAAAGGATAGGCTTAGGATAGGTACTCGGATGAATATAAAAAAAAGTTCCAAATTGAAAAGCTTTTTCGACATCAATCCTTATCAGCTAAAACCCTTAAGGAATTTAAGGAAGAAATAGTTTTTATTAGTGACCATCAATCAATCAATAAATTCAAGGGTTGGGTTGGTTTGAAAAACTATTGAATGTCTTAGAACTTAATTAGGTCAGTAGAGCAATAGAAACTATAAAGTGTCTGTCTATCTTTAGCCTTTCTATCTTTGGATCCGTTTACAAAGGTGTTAAGTCAGAAAATGTAATTTTGAGGAAAATGAAATTGAAGTTGAAATTTTTGTTTGTAAATCTGAATATTATTATTTTGAAAAAGCAATGCTGCAGAAACATCATCTATAAAACCTTTTTTTTAATATCCATGAGCTGTTTACCAGAAAAAAAAGACAGTTCTTAAAAAAAAATTCTGTTGACTTAACACAGTAGAGCCATTTAGTCTTCAAAAATAAGCTTGGTCCAAAGGTGTTAAGTCAAGAAAAATCTTTGTTTACATTGATAACAAAGTTTAATTTATAAAAGAAAAATGGAAATATAAATGTGATTAATTACCAAATGTGAGAATTCTTTTTGAACTAATCTATTATATATATTAAAGTTTGGTTTTGTGTACGTTCGCTAACCGGCCACACCGGCTGACTTATTTTCTTAATTGTTTTTTTTAACTCAAAGAGGAGGAGAAAATTTAAGGCAAAAAAAAAATTTAAGATTTTATAGGGTAAATTAGGGTAACACGACATTGAAAAAAGAGGCTATTTTCTAAACGGTAAGTCGTAAAGAGTTAACTTTTTTTTTAAATGATAGAAAAATAGTTAAAAAAGGTATTGAAAAAATTCAAAAAAATTTCAGAACCAAGAACCAATACAAATTTTTGAAAAAACAACTAATTTTATGAACTTTTCAAGTTTTGATCCTCTTTTTCATTTGAAAATTAACTAATTACAGAGTCGAAAGTAGAAATAAATACAAGAAATGGCTAGTATAATTATAGAAAAATTGCTTTTTCTTCTGTCTTCCTCTTGACTTAACGCCTTAGGATCAATTTTGTTTTATTTAAAAATTAAAAATTAATGCAAAAACAAAGCAGTTTAAAAATTTTTTGACTTAAACTCTTTGTACCGAATCATTTCTAACGGAAAAAGATACACTAGAGCTATGGCGCTGCGAAGGCGATAGGACCAAACGAAATAGAAAAAAAAACTTGACTGAAGTCCAATAAAAACCCGAAAATCGATTTTTTTTAACTTAATCCTTTTGTAACCGGCAGCAAAGATATAATTGTGTCCAGTAAAGAAGGAATTCATGAATCCAAAAAAATCCAATTCTCATGACCAAGTTAAGACCAAGGATTGAGTAATAAGTAAAAGTTAAAAAGTTGAATTTAAGGAATTATGGTACTTACAATTGGTTAATATATTATAGACAGGTTTCGCAAAAACTAAGCATGCCTTTACTTTATTTTTTGTATCAGTATAGATGAAGCGACAATAAAAAGAGAAGAAGGCGTGTTAAATGTCAAAAATATCAAACCAGCTGGCCGAAATAATGAAAATTCAAAATTGAATGCAGTCAAGTCATTAAACATAATCCATCTACCTATAGAATTTATATCTAGCTAGTAAACGAGTTCCAATAAGTAAAAAAAAAAAAAAATATTACAAGCTTAATAAATAGGTTGTGGAAAAATTTAGGATAAATGGTGGGTGGGCGAAAAATTGGGTTGGGTATCAAAAATCATGTTTTTTACGATTTCTGTAAAATTTAGACCTTCTATCGAAAATAAAGAATATGTAGAAAAAATGAATTTGCCTATTGTTTTTTATTTTTATCTTTTACAAAAATTGTTGGATTCTAATAAAACTTACTTAAAATTTACTTTTTTTATGTTTTTTACCTTTTTTCAATAATTTTTGAACCAAATATTAATTTTTGGATTTTTGACGAATTTAATTTAAAAAAAAATGATTTTTAAAAGGTTTGGAATGCCGTTATTTAGATTCAAAGCTCTATTTAAGACTATGCTATGTAGAAAAACTACACTTTAATTTCAAAAAAATTTGAGAAAAATTGAAAAAAAAAAATACAAAAAAAAGGATTTTTAAGATCGAGTTTTAAATAAATGACAGTAAATAAATAAATAAATGACTTTTCTAATTGCCTTAATTTGAATCTAGTATTAGAATGGCTCTAACGTGCAAAGTTTTCGAGTGTCTGTTCAACGAGTTTTCATTTATTTGCATGGGCTCCGCGAAAAGAACCATCTTTAGGACGGAACTTTAAAAATTGTTCCTCAAGGATGTTTTAAACACTTATTGCGATTTTTTCAAGCTACTCTGTTACTTATTTACGCTTTTTTTTCAATGATCCGTGATGGTTTACACGATCTTAACATTGAAAGGCATTAGTTTTTAGCACGATGTTTACATTAAGAAATAACAGAATAGCTGAAAAAATCGTATTTTTTCTGCTATTCTGTTATTTACTAATGCTTTTCAATGCAAAGTTTTTGCTGCAAACCAACAGGGAGTCTACAATATGAAGTACTTTGCCAATTCTTGGTTTTTGATAAGCGGATTTTCATAAAAAAATTTTTGAAAGTAAATTTAGTTTAGCATTTTAATGTAGGTAAATTAATTAAATGAAATAAGGCCCCGAATTGTTTTTAAAATAAAATGAAAGTAAGCCCCAAAATTAATGTTGGGGTCTTATTTCATAAAGGTCATATTTCATAATGAAACTTTGCCCCAAAAACAAAATGAAGCAAGGCACCAAAAAATAAAATAACAGCCCAAATATTGAGAAATTTCATTGTTGTTGTTTTGTGTGTACTTTTTTGGGTCATCATTTCATTTTTTTTTTGCCTTATTTCCTGGGGCCTAATTTCGCGATGCCATTTGCATTCCTCAAAAGAGTACAATATTCCATTGTTCTTCATGTACAGAAAATGTTTTCCCATAAATAATTTTTTTTTCACTGATCCTTTTTATTTTAACTTGCTCAAATAGTTTCGTGTCAAAAAAAAATTCGAGGTTTTAATCAAAACTAACATTATTACGATGATGGAAAAGTCCAAAAAAGTGGTTTTCGTCATGACGTCCGTCGCACATAGGAGTATTGTCATCAAAAACCTGGCCATAATTTTTTTTTTGTGGTTTTTGTTATTATTTCTGTTTGAAATGAGTATTCCTACAAGAAAATACAATATAAACATAGTTTTTGTTATTTTTATTTTTTTTACCAAAAACTAAAAAAATTGATTAATGGCCTGTACTCCGCATGTCGATATTATTTTTCTCAAATTTTTTTCCTCATCCCTAATACGCAATTCTTAGTTTCTTTTCTCTCTTCCCCAACCTTAATTAAGATCACCCAAAATAAAATACACTAATAAAATAACATCAGTAAATTTAATTTAAAAATAAAAAACCTTGCATAAAGTAAGGAGTATTTTCTATCAGAAAGTGAAAAACTAATCGACCCTCGATTCTCTAAAGAGCACCTCTTACCACCCAATTTTTGTTGCATTGTGTTAAAGAATATATAAACTAACTCATAAGTTTCAATTCCTCGCAGAATAATGGGGTATACTAAAACAAAATCATTAAAGTTCAAATAATAACTTACCAAAAATATCAAGTTTTTAGATACTAGTTCTAAGCCCAAATTAAAATAGAAAAAACCATCTAACATTTTCAAAACTTTATTAATATCGTTAATAGATAACTGAAGAAGAATTCTCCATTTAAATTTTTTTAGATTTCTATCACAACACTTCGATATCGCATATAAAATAACACTTACCAAAATACTTCGCATTCAAATAAAAATGAGGTGGATGTAACAGTTAACTTTGAACTAATTTTTTAACAAGACACGATCGAAAAACAAAATAATGAGTGCAGCATATTGACACATGTTTATTTTGCACCCACTTTGCCAAACTTTTTGGTGTCAATTTTGATTTTCAGAAAATCGACTTATGACCAGGTTTTTACTGCAAATACTCCTATGTGCGTCGCAAAAAGCTGTAGGTACATGAAGCTGCTGCCTAAACGGGTGGAAGGAATTTCTTGAAATTAGGTATACAGATGTTTTTTTTTGTAATTTCCAAATTAGTTTTTTTTTTGTTTTATAATGAATCGCTTACAACATAATACCTTCTTAACAAAATTTTCGTGTTATAGCAATTTTCTCGAAAACGGCTCTAATTACACTGGTCGGCAAAAAACTAAAAAACGTCGGGCGCAAGAACTTTATAAGGTAATTTTGATTGACTTAAGTGTGCTGAATTCAAAACTGTTTACAGATTTTTTCTATTACGTCTAGTTTTTGAGCTATACTCATCAGTATTTTCGCTATAAAGCTTCAAAAACTAATTTTTAATTGAGTTTTTTTTTCTATGTTTAGTCAAAAATATATATTTTCCGTAATTATGTTGCTCTTTATAAGTCCAAATCAGAAGACACAAGATGGAATTTGATTCAAAAAACCATTCATTACTTTGAAAAAAATAATTAAGATTTTGAGATATCTATCATAAATTTCTTTTTTCAATATCTTTGAGATATTTTGAAAAAATATAAACACCTTTAGGACGTGTTAATATGGCGTTTTGAGATTGCATAAGTAGTTTTACAAAAAAAAAATTAACGGTGATGTAATTTGATGTCAAATGTACTCAAAAAACCGCGTTTTTGACCTATTAATATTCAATTATTTCAAAAACGTGACGTGCCAGTGAAATTTTGACTTCAGATTCGGACTCAGCACACAAAATTCCTCTAGAAAAGTAGGGTTTGGTTCTTGCTCTTTATCCGTTGCCGACCAGTGTTATTTTGATTAATTTTTGCATACCTGCGTAATATTCAAAGCAATTGCAATAAATCTGCATTTTTAGTTTTCCTCAAAAAAGTCAAATTGGAAAAATTTTTTTGTATTTAATGTCGAGACAGCTGTAATAATCTACAAGTAAACTAATATAAAAGTGCTTTGAACTGCAAGAGCAAGCACGTCCGACTCCAGTCGTTTATTCTAATACATTAAATAATTACTTATTTAAATTAAAAATTTATTTTTTCATAAATAATAATGTTAAAAATAATATATGGGTAAAATGGTATACAAAAATTTTCAATGATAGCAATTTCGGGGTCAAGTTTTTTTTATAATTTCTTGCTAAATAACAAAGAGTTAGAATAAGAATAATAAGAATAAATAAGAACAGTTAGAAAATGGGAACTTATGAGCTTTAACATTATGTTAATGTGAACATCAACAAAATTTCTTCTTCTATTCATGAATTAAATTTGATGTATTTTAGTTAATTCATTTTTTGACGTGATAACTTCTTATAAACCGATGAACCATGGAAGCCACTACAAAAAAGTGACGCCATTTTCTCCCGTTCCACTTGAAATTTTTCGCAGTGCGGCAAAAATTTCAATTCAAAATTAAAAATAAGCTATTAGACATACAAATACTTTTATAGCTTATTTGAAAGATAATAACCCAAAGCTTAGTAAAAATGAAGGATTTTTAAAAATTCCGTCATTTAATAGGGTAAATAGGTGTAAAACAAAATTGCAAAAAAAATAGCTATTTTCTAAACTTGACAATGTAAAGAGTTGATTTATTTTTTAATCGATAGATAAATTCATTGAAAGACTGACAATGGCATTGAAAAAAATTCTAAGAAATTTTAAAACCAAGTAATAAATGGTTTTCTAAAACTAAAACATGAGGTAGACCTTTGACAAAGTAGTGATTATTGGAAGGGGAATTTTTTGACAATTTGAAAAATGCCATTCGAAAGATAATAAAAAAAACCGTTAGGAGTCTGATACGGATTTTTTTTGTCTCTGCGTTTCGAAATATGAAAAACACCTACTTATTTTGGGGTATTTTTGGGTGAGTTTTTCTTTTTTTAAATTTTTCGTAGAGTTCAAAAAATCTCAATTTATAGAACATGTAGTCTATGACCGTTCGCATACATGTGCAAAAAGTTGGTATTTTAAATGATTTCTGACCGAATAACGGGAACAACATGGTTGGCTTTAAAAAATTCTTACTTTTTTCTAGGCATCGCAGAAATAAGATTGAAACGTCATATGAGGGTGAAATAATGAGCTTTCAAATGATATAAAATTTTGTATAGGTTTTCATTAAAAAAAAAATTGATTCAATAGCGTGAGAAGATAAAATTATGTGTTTTTTTTTTGCTTTTTTGATGAAAATTGATCGAGTTCAAAAAATTCTAGCTGTTTTTTTAGATGTCTAATATACATGATCGATATAATTTGAGCTTAAGCAATAAGCTTTCAGGTGGTATAAAATTTATTATAGGTTGGTATATCAAAAAAATGGATTTTTGGGTGATGGAAATGATTTTTTCACTTTTTTCACATTAAATGATTGTTTTTAATAAATTATTTTAGTTCTTTTTGCGCATTGTAAAAAAATGAAAATGGTTTTATTTTTTATTTAGAAGAAATATTTGGCTTTTTAATGGTATACTTTTTTTTTGTAGGTAAGCTTTTAAAATAAAGAAATTAATATAATGAGAAAAGAAAAAAGTTAATTTTTTGTTAGCTTTTTCTTGTAAATTATGATTGTTTGAAATAAATAAACGCTTCAATTGACTTGGTGTTTTCTTACGACGTTATCACGTAAAATCATCGTCCGTAAACCGGCTTTACAGACAACCTCTTTTTAACAAGAGTATCAAAAAGGATCGAAAGCTGATTTTGAAAACTTCAATAACGAAGCCGAACTTATGAAGTAGCGTACTGCTATTAACAAGTCTAATATTTCATTATATAGAAGTTTTTTCTAACGACACGTGCTAATGGCCGTCCTTCATTTTAAACTTTTTTTTTTGTGTCCTAAAATTTTAATCATTCAAAGAAAATCAACCCAAAATAGTCCCCTAATTACCTTATTACCATAATTACATGTCTATTCTAATTATAAACCATTAAAGCGGTCGTAATTCTTCTCAAAATTTATTCCACATATATCTAAACATTTAAATAGATATAATGTTTCTAATGTATTTATGTAAAGACAAAAAAACCACATTAAACCAACTCAAATGACATTAGTATATTTTGTGGTAAAGTGTGTGTCGCAAAAACAACATGTGTGTGGATTCCAACAGCGCGAGCATTTCATTTGTCAAAATGTTTACAATCAAATTTCCGTTTTCGCCAAAACAAGAAATTATACCACACACATGTAAATATTTTTAGAGATTTTGGACCTGCCTGCTGGGTAAACTTTGGCTGGTAGGTACTTTTCTCAGGAAATAATAATCACAAAGGAAATTCGTTACGCACTGATTAAGACACGATAAGTAGAAAAGTAATAACAAACCGACACATGGATTTGAGTGTGTGTGTTAGTGAGTTTTCTTCATCCGCACCGTCTGCAGTCTGCAATACCGTGTCTTTGAAAGAAAATAAGGATGGATGAAACAAAAATTAAAGCACACAAAAGATAATGGAAGTTTTATCTTAATCGCTATATCTAAGGATTAGAGGAAGAATGAAAAGAGAGTGGTGGTAAAGAAGAAAACTCTTTTCAACTCATGACGATGTTCGTGTTGGTTTCCGTTTTCGAAAATTCATATCCGTTTCGTCATCTCATCACTCCATCAGCATTAACGTCACAAGTGAACATAATTTATTGTAACTGAGGTTATTTCATTTTTGGTTGGTTAGTTGTTTTTTTTGTTTTTATGTATGTAGGAAAACGCATAGTGATTTGTTTATTTGTTTTATTTTCGAAAATTTATCATTAACATTTAAAATCAAATTTTTCACATTAGTATTTGACTACTTTTATGTAAAGTAATTAGTACAAGGAAAAAAGGCATTAAAAACCATTGTTACGTTCATGAAACTTGGCAAAAAATTTGCATTTGGATTAAGAAACAAGGATCAAAAGAGTCTATATAAAAACTTAAGTGAAAGGGTGTTTTTTCGAGAGACAGTAAAATCTGTAGGTACTTGGTTCCAAGAAGCCAGTGATTTGTTTTTTTTTTTTTTTGTTCGATGACAAATATTAAATATCATTGGCCTCGGGACCAATTACAGATTTTACTGTCTCTTCAAAAAAAAAACACCCTTTCATACATTTTTTTTTTTATGAAAACTCTTTATTAACCAAATTTCATAAGGGTTTCCTATCAGTTTTTGTTTCACTCAAAAAAGCACCCTTTTAATCATGATATTCTTATGGACTCTTTAGATTCTTGTTTCCAATCTCAAAATTATCATAATTGCTGAATTTCAATATTATTATACAGGGTGTCCCAAAAGTAATGGATCAAACGAAATATGCTGATAGGCCAACTTTAGGACTCTCAGAATTTGGTAACTTGTTCATCCCAAATCCTTACGGTTTTCGATTTAATGCAGTTTTTGTGAAATTTTGAAAAATCCTGACTTTGCAACAGTATTTTGCTTCCTCCGCTCATAATTGATTTTTGTTTTTTACAATTCTTTCACTAAAACATTGCCTAATAATAAGAAATAATTAATTAATCAAAATATTTTTTATTTCATACGCCATTTTGCTGCAAATTAATTAACAGTTCCATGTTTTATAAAAACTCAATTTCTTTCTTTTATTTCAGAGCAACACCCTGAAAAAAATTTGTATGGTGTGGCACTGGTTTATTATTTTGAAAACTTGTCGTGTTATTGCAATTTTCAAAAATGTATAAAAGTTTCCAAAGTTGAAGATAGAACCATTGGTAGTGTTTAATTTTTCGAAGAATTGTGTGCAGACTTATCAATTTTACTTGAAAAGAATATGCAAAAAGCGATTTTGTTGCTATAAAAAGGTCTTAAACTGTTGCAAATATGCTATTATTTCTTATTGGTGAAAAAAGCTGGTCGCTAATTTCTTCCTGTTGTGTAAAGCAATGTATTAGTTCCCTTGCAAAATTCCTTTCGAAGAAAATAAGTTGCAGTTTCATGACAAATAAGTAGCCTAAATGTATGAGTTAATTAATTAAACATTTTGTTTTGTGTACTTGCACTTTTTATATATAATTTTTCAAACATAAACTCAGAAATCTAAATTGAGGCATAATTTATTTGAAAAGGCATAATTTTTTTTCAAGTGAGGCATAATTTTGAGTGAATGGGTTGGCAACGCTGCGTGAAGGTTCGGTCGTGACAAGAAAAAAATCGTATGGGAGGAGGGTCTATTCCCCTTCGTAGCTGGAAGGGGCAATTTAAAAAAGAAATTATTTAATTTGAAACAAAAAAATATTAAAAACGGTTATACTCACAATAACGTGATATAACTTTTTGTAAAGCCAAAAACCTCGTCTTTTACAAAAATGTTTAATTTGGCCATTTTCTGGCACAGTTTTTGAAAAATTAATTTTCGAAATCAAAATTTTGAAAAAAAATTTCAAACTAATTTTTTTCAAAATTTTATGTAAATACATAAGTACTACTTAAGTCTTTAAAATTTGATGCTGTTATTTGTTTTTAAAGAAAAACTGAAAACCGCATCCAAAAACATCTTGTCATTTTCGAGAAATTAACAAAAAACCAAAACTATTTTTGTCTAAGAAATTTCTTTATTTTTTGTTTTTACGTGGCTGGATCATGTGGGTTGGGATTGCTCGCCGCCCATGGATTCTTGCAGTTAGGGCCTTAAGTCAATAAAATCGCAATTTTTTAATGAAAATTGAACAATAAATAATAATGTACATGTTTTTCGAATCAAAAAAACTGAGTAAAACAGTAAAAACTCAAAAAACTCCATAAATTAACCTCTTTGGTGTTTTCATTTTTTTCAAGTGACTTGTGAACCCTCTAAAACTTCTTTGATCGATCTGAAACTTTTTTGCCGTTATTAAAGTTCCAAATGGCACCCATCCTGGGTATGTAGAAAAATAATACAACTTTTTTTTTCACTCCACCCTAATGTACAAATTTATTAAGAACATTGCTTAAAAGTTATGTTAAGAAAAAAAAAATACTTAAAAGTAATTTTGAAATACACTTTTTGAGTTATGAACACGCGGGAACGCCTTTTTGAATATATTTAAAGGGATTGGAAACTTTTCTCACCAAAACATATATATTCCTAGATCCGTGCCTATTATTTTAATCGGTAAATGACACAAAATTTTTAATTAAATGTAGTTTTGATTTAAAAATATGCCTGGACATCAAGGACTTTTATTCTTGATGTCAATGACCATTGAACAAAATAGTTAATATTTTGATAACCGTATGAAATATTTAAAAATGGTTATTTGTGATTATTTTAAGGCTGTATTTTCCAAATTAACTGCAATTGTCTATTTTAACAAAATAACTATTTTAATAGTTAAAATGAACTATTTAATAGTTAATTTGGAGAGTACCTTTTTAACTATTTAAATAGTTATCCTGAATTTAACTATTTTTTCTCTTAGTGTACTATTATTTTAACAGTGTGTGTTGGTCCTTTTTGCACAACGTTCTTTCTCCCAAAAAAAAAAACACCCTTTCACTTAAAATAATTCGATGTCCTCTTTTGGTTCTTGTTTTTCTTTGCAAAAGAAACATTCATGCCGAATTTTATCACTTTACTATAATGCGAATATGGTTTTCGAAAATACGTACTCGTTGCACAGTGCGCCACCACATTAAAAGATGATTCGAGTGATGCAATTTTAAACGATATTGGCCAAACCTCAAATAGGATTCGTTACCTATCCAAAATTTTAGCAAATTAAATGCGAATTTGTTGCACAGAAATCAATTTTGTAGCATCTCTGGGTAATTTTATTTTTCAACTTTAAGTTTGAAAAGTGCACTTCCGACTTGCTCTGGCCAGTGGAAAAAATGGTTAAAAAAAAACTCTTGGAAATTTTGTATTAGTAATTTTTGCTTTTGAAAACAAAATTATTGGTGCAAACTACAATTTTATATAGCTCTTACACTATTTTACTTTTATTTTATTTTTATTTATGAGTGAAAACCCAACTTAAAATCAAGGAAAACCACGTTGATTCAACTATTTTTCGGAATGATTTTGCGTTGAAGACGAAAATTTTAAAATCAAAGTAGAACATCGTTAGTTTAAAGTAGTTTACCGCTATAAAACATTTTTAAATCAAAGTTGTTTCAACTTGAAAAATAAGCATCAATTTATTAAAAAAAAAAAGAAAAAATGGGCAGTCGCTGGGAATCGAACCTACAACTCTTGAGTTACTAGGCAAATGCTTTACTAACGTGCTATCTCACTGTTGAAAATTAGAGTGATAAAATGCAACAAAAGCTGAATTCCGACAAAAATAAAAAAATTTTATTTTGAAGAAGTTTCATATTAATTTTTTCAACATTAAATTAACGTTGAACATTTTACATTTTAGGTTGCGTTTTTTCTCTCAGTGTAGGTATATGAAAAAAATTATAGTAATATAAAACGAATACCTATGTATTTTAGTTCTATAATTTAATTAGTGGTCAACTTCCTTGAAATTACCTTTAGATACAATTTTTTTTTTCTGTCAGCCCGTAGTTCTAATTATATTTTTTGCCAACAAGTAGTTTAAACTTAGAAGTTTTAAGCTTCAAACTATTTTAATATTATATCTTATATAAGTCAATTTATTTTTTGGCTATGAAATCAACGTTTTGAGTTTTTACCCTTTTTATTTATACAAAATACTCCACTATACCCTGAATTTTTTTTTTAAATTTTTTTTCCAAAATTTCGTTAAAATTACACTTCAATTTAACGTGAACAAAATTTTTTAGTTTTTCATGTCTAAAATTTATTGCACTTATTTGTTGGGCAAAAATCAATTTTGTAGCTTAAGCGGATTTCTGAATGGTTTTTTGCCAAGATGACATTTGTCTTAAATTAAATGAACAAATCTTCTTAATTTCTTTAATGTGAAAATTTAAAAGAAATCTACAGCCACTGGGGATCGGACCTACAACTGTTGGGTCACAAGGCGAGTTCTTTATCATCAGCCTATCTATTATCTCACTGTTGGAATTAATTTTGATAAACTGCAACTAAACTTGAAGCCCGAAGATAATTTTAAAGTTTTTGAAGTTATACTTCTTATGGGAGGGTGGGTATGAAAATTTACTTTTTGACAAGAATGTCAAAGGGATTATGACGCGATCACCCTGGGTAGCAGGGCTGTCGTTTCACCTTTAGTGTACGCAGTACTTAAGTATTTAAAAATGCAGTACGCCGCAGTACGGCAAACAAAACACACAACACGTAGCAAGTTACATGTTTCATGTGGCAAGTTGCATGTGGCAAGTTGCCAGGGTTGCAAAAAGCTAACATTTCAGCTCAGCTCACAGCTCAGCTCAAATTTGAGCTAGGTACCATAGCTTAGCTCATTTGAGCTGAGCTGAGAGTGAGCTGAGCTGAAAGTGAGCGCCCCAACTTCCAACGCCTATATCTCGGAATTTTGAAAAAAATGAAAAAAAATGTTTTGATGCCAAAAGGTAGCGGGGACTCTATCCTACATTTGGGTACAACTTCCATTCCTGTAGGTACACGCGTTCTCAAACCAGGAGAACTTAAAGGTAAAAAAAAAGTTGAGCCCGATTCTGAAAAAATAGGCATGATGTGGCGGTTTAACATGCAAGGCGATTTTTTAAAAATCTGACAATGTGCAAAGCGTAGGCCCATGACACAAGCTATCATTTGGCATCACTCCCAAAAATTGCTCTCAAGCGGCTTAGCTTCCAGGAGCGTTCAAAGATTCGGGGATTTTTCGAAAAAAAAATTTACCCAAACTTTCAAACACGATTTTCTCGGAATTTTGAAAAAAATTGAAAAACCGGATTATACCACTTTCGAGTAGCTGAGAATATAAGCTTTTATATGGCACCACATCAAAGCGTTCGAACGCCTATATCGCGGAACTTTGAAGAAAATGAAAATACAATTTTTGATGCCAAAAGGTAGCGGGGACTCTAACCTACATTTGGGTACAACTCCCATCCCTGTAGGTCCACGCGTTCTCAAACCGGGAGAACTTAAAAGTAAAAAAAAAATAGACACGATTCTGAAAAAAAAGGCATGATGTGGCGGTTTAACATGGAAGGCGATTTTTAAAAAATCTGATAATGTGCAAAGCGTAGGCCCATGACACAAGCTATCATTTGGCACCACTCCCAAAAATTGCTCTCAAGCGGTTTAGCTTCCAGAAGCGTTCAAAGATTCGGGGTTTTTTCGAAAAAAAAATGTACCCCAACTTTCAAACGCGATTTTCTCGGAATTTTGAAAAAAGTCGTAAAACCGGATTGTACCTGATTTTTTTTTATGATAAAAATAAATATTTTACTAAAAAAAATAGAAATATATTTACTATTAACCCTAGAAAGATAATATACGTCTGTAAGACGTATGGCGTGTAAAGAACTGTTTTATCTAATTCAATTCAAATTTCTGGGTTTTTGTTAAATTGATTTGATTTATTATATCACTTCTTTAAAATAATCTAAGTAATGAGTTAAATAAATATAAATATGACAAAAAGTGTTAACATAAGACCAAAAATCTTTTTTAGAATCATACGTCTCTGAGACGTATATTATGATTATCTTTCTAGGGTTAAAAAAACCAAGAGAAAGATCACGAAAAATTATCTGTTTTATTTATAAAAATATCCATGTGCTAAAATAATTCCATTAATAACTAGAACCAAACATCTTAAGCTATGGTGTTTTATAAAAGTTTCAAATATCTTCATATTTCATTATACTTTCCAAATAAAAATCAATGTATCCTCTCACCCATCACAGCTCAGCTCAGCTCACTTTACCTTAGCTCACCCAACAGCTCAGCTCAACCATCAGCTCAGCTCACTTTCAGCACAGCTCAAATGAGCTGAGCTATGGTACATAGCTCAAAAGTCAGCTAGCTCAAAATTTAAGCTGAGCTGTGAGCTAAGCTCAGCTCACTTTTGAGCTTTGTAGCAACCCTGCAAGTTCCATATTGCTACTACTAGTGCTGAAGCACACACAATTCTCATAAAATTACCATATCGCACATTTTATGCGCAATTCATTTAGTTTCGTTAAGCGTATACCGTACGTTCTGAACCGCACAACATGTGTAAATTTCACAGAATAAATTGAAAACTACATGGACGCAAGGAGGATGAAAGAATTAATTTATTGTTCACTTGATAAAAATGTTAAAAAAACGAAGTGTGGATTAATTATTTTAATAATAGAAATTAAAAATATCAAATGAAATTCATTTACATACATATACTGAATGAGAAGTATAACTTCAGTCGCGTGTACATGTGTACACACACTCTTTTTTATTTCTTGTCGGTTTTTTAAGATGAAAATTCATATTAAAATGAAATGATGTTCATCTTAAATTTAACAGAATTTGGGCGGATTCAACTTATTTTAAGCGGAAATCGAATTGTTTTGAGAGAGTGGAATTTAATTTGTGCATCATCTTATTTTAAGGTCCCCATTTTTCTCCGTGTATGGGTAATTTTATATTACAGTTTTATTTTTAAAGAGTGCATTTCCGACTCGCTCAGGCCTGTGGAAAAATTAAATGAAAAAAATTCTTTTTGAAACGAAATTTTTTGGTGCAAACTCCATTAAACACTTTTTAAATATTTAGGGACCAGTTAAAGCTATCATTGAAATGCATCATTGAACATATTTATATTCGTTTTTAGGACAGTAAAGGGGTATAATGGGATAGAATATTTGTCTAAGGCCCAATTTATACACACTCCATTAAAATTAAAGCCACCAACAAGTTTTTAAAGTTAATACCAACTATACAAGAATTTAACAATGCTATTTATAGTTTAAGTCATTACACCATCTGTAAATATAAATAACATAAAAGGCCCCCCTCTTTTGTGACCCTATTTGACCATATATTTTATTTACTCAATTACAAGTCTGACACAGGATGAAATAATTTTGTTTCCTGGAGATGCATGTTATCCACGTTTGTCTTTTTCTCGGGTTTTGGAGAAAGGTTAGGAAGTCTATCTTCCTTTTTGTATTTCTATTTGCCTGCCATTTTTGTTTATCCTTAAACAGATATAATTATGTGAAGCAAAAGGAATGGCAACAGAATTAAAATGGCCAAAATATATTCTGTTGTTTTAGCCATAGTGAATGCCTGACGGGGATAATTTGAACTTATACCATTGGACCTCTTCGCTTTCTCCTCGCTCTAAGAATATATTAGCATGTCTTTTTTTTTTGTTTAATTTGATGAGCTTCATGTGTGCGTGTTCAACACTCTTTCATGTTTACATCGTCTGTCGGTCGTCGTTGGTTTTTGTTTGGTTGTCGGCGTCATTCTTCAGTCGCTACACAGTTCACCCTAATTGATTTAGTTTCCTGGAGGCATTTTAATAATTATTTCCTCAGTCGGATATATCTTGTGTGGGGATATAGCTTTGCCAGATAACTTATACGAGTCGTCCTTTTTTTTTTGTGTATAGTCTTGTTTCTTTTTTTGGTTTATTGCTTCAAAGCCACAAGTAATGGGCTAAGATAAGATTTAATTATACAATTAAAAGTTATATGGATGTGTGTGTGAAAAAAAGGATTTTCTAGTTATAATTGTATTTTAATTATTTCTCTATTATTTTTAATGTGCAATAGTGTTAATTTTGAGACAAATTGTAATAGTCCTTAATTTATTTTTGTCCCTTTAACTTTTCATTGATATCGTTTTAAATTGACATCAAATAGATACTTTTAAGGATTCCGAACCTTTAGATTGGGAAAAAGAGCTTCAGTCCGATTTGATGAAATATATGTATGTTAGGGTGGGTCAAAAAAAATCGAAATTCTTTTTTTTTTGATTTGGTACTCCGAAAAATCGATTGCTAGACACCTCTAGAATATACACACCAAATATGAGCTGTTAATATTAATGGGAAGGTCCTCCGCTTCGCAATTTTCCATTTTTACATCAAGCTTCTACTAAAAAAAAATCATTTTTTTTTTAAATAGATTTTTTAGCAAATTTCTTTACATATTCTTGTAGGAAATTGAACGCTCTACAAAAAAGGCCTTTTAATCTAACCGTTTAATAGATATTTGAGGTCTAAAAATCGAGAAAATCTTTAAAAATTCGTTTTTTGTTCTCAATTTTTTAACAACTTGAAAAACTATAATAATCAAACGCTCAAGACATATGCTTGTAGGAAAAAGATTGTTCCACAAAAAAGGTCTTATTAACTTTTTTCATTAATCTAACCATTCTAAAGATATTCGAGGTCAAAGTTAAAAAAAATTATAAAAACATTTTTTACTTTTCAAAATTTTCTTATTCACTAAAAATTCATTATTAAAAAAAAAAGAGTGTGTGTACATGTACACGCGACTGAAGTTATACTTCTCATTCAGTAAATGTAAATGAATTTCATTTGACATTTTTAATTTCTATTATTAAATTAATTAATCCACACTTCGTTTTTTTACATTTTTATCAAGTGAACAATAAATTAATTCTTTCATCCTCCTTGCGTCCATGTAGTTTTCAATTTATTCTGTGAAATTTACTCATGTTGTGCGGTTCAGAACGTACGGTATATGGTTAACGAAAGTAAATGAATTGCGCATAAAATGTGCGATATGGTCATTTTATGAGAATTGTGTGTGCTTCAGCACTAGTAGTAGCAAAATGGAACTTGCAGGGTTGCTACAAAGCTCAAAAGTTAGCTGAGCTCAGCTCACAGCTCAGCTCAAATTTTGAGCTATGTACCATAGCTCAGCTCATTTGAGCTGATCTGAAAGTGAGCTGAGCTGAAGGTTGAGCTGAGCTGTTGGGTGAGCTGAGCTGTTGGGTGAGCTAAGGTAAAGTGAGCTGAGCTGAGCTGTGATGGGTGATGGAAATATGAAGATATTTTAAACTTTTATAAAACACCATAGCTTAAGATGTTTGGTTCTAGTTATTAATGGAATTATTTTAACACATGGATATTTTTATAAATAAAACAGATAATTTTTCATGATCTTTTCTCTTGGTTTTTTTAATAGTTAATATATTTCTATTTTTTTAGTAAAATGTTTAATTTTTTATCATAAAAAAAAATCCGGTACAATCCGGTTTTTGACTTTTTTCAAAATTCCGAGAAAATCGCGTTTGAAAGTTGGGGCAAATTTTTTTTTTTCGAAAAATCCCCCAATCTTTGAACGCTCCTGGAAGCTAAACCGCTTGAGAGCAATTTTTGGGAGTGATGCCAAATGATAGCTAGTGTCATGGGCCTACGCTTTGCACATTGTCAGATTTTAAAAAAATCGCCTTCCATGTTAAACCGCCACATCATGCTTATTTTTTCAGAATCGTGCCTATTTTTTTTTTACTATTAAGTTCTCCCGGTTTGACAACGCGTGGACCTACAGGGATGGGAGTTGTACCCAAATGTAGGTTAGAGTCCCCGCTACCTTTTGGCATCAAAAATTTTATTTTCATTTTCTTCAAAATTCCGCGATATAGGCGTTGAAACGCTTTGATCTAGAGACAGGGGAGTGGTGCCATATGAAAGCTTATATTCTCAGCTACCCGATAGTGGTATAATCCGGTTTTTCGATTTTTTTCAAAATTCCGAGAAAATCATGTTTGAAGGTTGGGGTAAAATTTTTGTTCGAAAAATCCCCGAATCTTTGAACGCTCCTGGAAGCTAAGCCGCTTGAGAGCAATTTTTGGGAGTGATGCCAAATGATAGCTTGTGTCATGGGCCTACGCTTAGCACATTGTCAGATTTTTAAAAAATCGCCTTCCATGTTAAACCGCCACATCATGCCTATTTTTTCAGAATCGTGCCTATTTTTTTTTTTACTTTTAAGTTCTCCCGGTTTGAGAACGCGTGGGCCTACAGGCATGAGAGTTATACTCAAATGTAGGTTAGAGTCCCCGCTACCTTTTGGCATCAAAAATTTTTTTTTTTCATTTTCTTCAAAATTCCGAGATATGACGTTGGAAGTTGGGGCGCTCACTTTCAGCTCAGCTCAAATGAGCTAAGCTATGGTACCTAGGGAGCTGAGCTAAAATGTGAGCTTTTTGCAACCCTGGCAACTTGCCACATGGAAATTACAACATGCAACTTGCCACATGCAACTTGCCACACGCAACTTGCCACATACAACTTGCCACATGCAACTTGAAACATACAACTTGCCACATGCAACTTGCCACATTACCCATGTAACTTGCAACGTGTTGTGTGTTTTATGTTTGCCGTACTGCGGCGTACTGCATTTTTAAATACTAAAGTACTGCCTACTATAAAGGTGAAACGACAGCCCTGCTACCCAGGGTGATCGCGTCATAATCCCTTTGACATTCTTGTCAAAAAGTAAATTTGCATACCCACCCTCCCATAAGAAGTATAACTTCAAAAAAAAGATATATTCTTGTAGGGGCTTAAACGTTCTACAAAGAAGTCATTAGAATCAAATCAAAAACTGCTTTAACCGTTTAGAAGATATTCGTATCCAAACCAATACCCACTGATTTCAATAGTTTTCTTATGACTCGTATGCATTGCGATGTAAGTTTTAAGATAAGGTCTATCTTCTGATAAATTTTTTTTGTTTGAAAATTATTATTAACGGTACCTGCCATAGAACCGTTTTTTTTTTTTCAAATCCGATTATCTCCGAAAGTGCTCATTCGATTTTAACGAAAGTTCTTGTGGAGAAGCACTTATATAATTTTAATATAAGCCAAAAACAAAATTTAAAAAAAAAATAATTTTTGGATTTTTAAAAAACATTTGTAAATTTTTTTTGAAAAATCTAATTTTCGAAAACGGGACATTGAATTTTTTTGAAATTTTGTTTTAAGGTATTGATTAGTGATTTCTACAAAATGGCATACCAATTTTATTTTAAAACTTTTTCCAAAAAAATATTTATAAAAAATTATTTTATTTAAAAACTATTTTGAAATTTTTTTTCTAAAAATACACCTTAATATATATAATAAAACTGCATACTTTTTTTGGAGAACAATTTGATTTCAGATTTTGTTTTATAAAAAAAAAAAAAAAAACGAATTTTGTGTGTTTTTTCAATTTTTTTTTGTTTGTTTTATATACCTTTTTATGTACCTACATACATTTCCCAAATTTCTATATAAAAAGTCTTAAAACTTTAAGCAATTTGAACTCTAAGAGCAAGCTCGTGCGATACAATATTTACTATCTCTTATAACAAATTATTAAGTGCCATTAGTTTTATTCGCTGAATTATCCCTCCTAGGTGTCCATAAAGTTCCCCGAAAAATGCAGAAATAGAAGAATCTGAAACTTTGTATTTTTTTTTTAAGATCAAAATTCAATTAAAAAAAAAAATTTATTGCTTCTTAACTAACACGAACTTAAAGTGAAGTTTTCTCTCTAATTTCATCTATTTTCTATAACAATGAATTTTAAGAAATAATTAAAAATCGTTTGAGTCGTTTAAAAATAAGTTTTTTTTATAAATTGAAAATGTTCAACCATTTTTCAAAAACATGGGTGTGGAATTTTTAAGATATTATTAGGTACTGACAGAATGGAATTTTTTTTTTTTAAATTGACCCTTACTAAAAAAACTTACGAAAAAACGTTTTTTAATAATTTTCTCTTAGTTCAGGCACAACTGTACTTACATAAAACCAATAAATTAAAAAATTTATTAATTTCATTAAACTTGGCAAAAATTTTGCTTGTGGAATAAAAATCAAGTGTCTCTGTCTATAAAAAAAATTGGTCTGAAGTGTGTTATTTTGCGGTAGAGAGGAAAGGGATTAGATTATACGACACATGTTTTTTAGTTATTTTTTGGTGCCGAATTGAATGGCATCAAAATCAAGCCATACGATTGCTCTAAAAAAAGTTATTGCACATTTAACATAAATATGCTTAATTTTGTTACTACAACAGGTAAAATTCATCCAAAACTCAAGTGAAAAACGTGAAAAACAAGTGGTTACAGGTAAAGCAAGTACGAAGAATCCATAATTGCATTAAAATATTTTTAATGAAAGGGTGTTTTGTTTTTTTTGGATTGAATTTATTTAAAAAATTTTTTCATAACATAAATTTTGTTTATCTTGGAGAAAAATTTTTGTTTGTTATAAGAAGTAAGAATCATAAGAGTCTACAAAAATATATTGAGTTAAAAGGTGTTTTATTGATAAAAAAAAAAATTAGTGAGTTAACCAAATGAATGACCAGAAAGAATTTATAAAATAGTTTTGGATGAAAATTCTATAATAAATCTCAAAAAGCCAATTATGGAATAGATATTCTATTTGTAATGGAATCCAAAAATAAAATGGGCTTTTCGATGAAAGGGTATGTTTTTGTTGAAGGAAACGATTGAAATCATTCATCAAAAATTCAATTTTATTTTTGTTAAATTGTTTTAGGACTAAAATTAGCGGTATTTGGCATATAACCAAAATGGTAAAAGTTATTTTTATAAAAAACGGCTGTAACGATTTTAAATTGCTAGAAAAAAAAATTAAATAAAAATACATGTAATAAGGAAAGTATTATGGTCGTATTTTTGAAAGAAGAAGAACATTTTTTAGTGAATTTTTAACAGTATCTAGGTACTTGCCATAAACCTATTTTCTTGATATCTGATTTCCTTAATAACAATATAACCAATTTCCATGAAAATTTTTGTACAAAAACGTTTTAGTAACTCGTATGTTAAAATTAAGAAAAATGCAAAACACTCCAAAAAAGTCATAACAATTCAAATAAAATGCAGTCACAGCTCAAAACTGGAGGGTGACCGGGCCAAAAGGACTTAAAATTCGGATAAAAAAAACACATAGAAAGATACCTAGGTCTGGTCTCTGGTACATGACACTTTTTTTTTGTGTGCCGGTGTTTTTTGTATATTTTTTGTATTCTTTAAAATATTCGTTTTGTAAAATTCTGTACGGCAAAATACTGTATATCAAAATTCTGTAAAAATGCTGTAAAAAAATACAGCATTTTTACAGAATTTTGATTTACAGAATTTTGATGTACAGAATTTTGAAATACAGTATTTTGACCAACCAGAATTTTGGTATACAGAATTTTGACTTTCAGAATTTTGTTCCTACAGCATTTTGCACTTAAAGAATTTTGACATACAGTATTTTGGCATACAGTATTTTGAATACAGAATTTTGCAACATACAGAATTTCGACCCCAACCCGTCTTTTTCACTGTCACGGGCGGGAATAAACAAAATTTTCAGTATGTATATTCTTCCAGAAATTGGATAAAACCTTTGTCGCAACTAATAATTTGAAATTCACAAATAACTATATGCAACCAAAACTTATTAAAATACATTTTTTTTTTTTGCAACGGAATTGTTTATTCTTGTCACTTATTTCTGAATCATCCATTTTCTTTTAATTAAATTATATCATTTTCAATCGATTATGACAGGCACTGGTACGGCAAAAATTCATATAATAACTCTTTTTTTTCGCCTTCATGTTAAGAAATTGCATTTGGATTGTACGAAAATACCCCAGCCGGTCTAAACGTGTGCACCAAAAAAAAAAAATGTTCGTGTTAAACATGCTGTCAAGAACACCAAGGCAAAATATTTATTATTTATTCATAAACAAACGAACACCCCCAAATGGCAAAAATGGTGGCAAATAGACAGAGTTTGTGGGTGGATAGGTTTCGGTTTGGTTCGGTTCAGTTCTGACATGGACACCCAATCTCACTTTATTCTTGCCACAAAAAGAAAATATTGTTGGGCGGCCAGTGAACTTCCCTTAAGTTTTGATGAGCAATGTAAAAGTTTTGCCATCTAATATAAGTTAACAACTTTTTGATACTTTTTTTTTGTTCCTTCTTACATTCTTCTTGTTTTTGTTGTTGTTGCTGTTTTGACTGCGATGTGGCAAGAATATTGGTTGCATGGATTTTTCATATTCAGTTTTGTGTGCCAGTGATGACATGTGCTGGTGTGGGTGGAAATTGCTAGGGGGCGTGTAGGGTTTCTGTCATATTCATTTACAGTTCTCTAGAAAACCTACGTTGGGTTCTGGTTTGCGTTTCACCTATTAGCAAAAAAGTGAAAGAAAAAAACAACTTCTAACTGATAATATTCAAAAAGTTAAAGCTGGCAAGAGGTGAGGTTTGATGCGCAAAGTAAAAGAACAACAAAACACTGGTAACTAGGTTGATGGGGATTTTTCGAAGAAACTTCTTCTCCGAAACTAAAAAAGGGGTTTGAATATAATATTGAGCTCCATTATCACGCTATATTTACATCGTCTCGTTACAACTAATGGACGTTAAGCAAAGTACTTATTCTTTTTGATAGTTGAATGTATTCGTTCGTACTTTCCACATGCATACCTTTTGGAGAATGTTCGATGAGGATGAAAGAAAGATGTTCACTGTGTTCAAAGTCGTTTCTTGTATATTTATGCAATGTGCGAACGTGGGAGAGCTTGGTGTTCATTCAAGGAAAATATTATGAGTTTCTAAGGATCTCTTTATGGAACGTTTTTTGAAGTTTTTTTTTTTTTTTATTCTTTTCTTAGAAAGAAGTTTGTTTGAATGCAAACATAAGTTGCATACAAGCAGCTTGATATTTTTTGATTAAGGTGATTTTTATAATATGTTGAACGTGTGTGAACGAGAGGGTGTTGAATTGAGTATTTTTTTTTTTTTTAGACTTTTACTTAGAAAAGAAGGTTAACATAATGTAAGATGAAAACGATTGTAACTATCAAATATATATATTTTTGATTTGCTATCTGTCAATTGTTCAAGAGCAAAAGATTTTTTGTTAATAAAATGGGTAAAATGCTTAAGAAAAAAAAAAAAAAAAATATTACGCATACGCCACAGTGACTCATTTCGATATTACATATTTTAAAATGTCTCATATGAACATGATAAGAGAAATAAACAAGAAAACCACCTTCATATTTTTGCCGTTAGAATTGGTAATATTGATACCTTTTCTGGTATTCCAAAAATTCTCAACAGATATTTCTATTTAACTCCAATATATAAAAATAATTTTAATGAGATTTTGAATATTTCATTTCATTTCGATTTCGAAAAAACATGGGCGGGATTAAGAAAACGAACATGAAAAACTGAGAGTGCTATCATCAGCAATACATTTGAGTAGATAAGAAATTTCAGAAAAGAGATCATTTATAAAATTAAGAAAAAGAGTTGGAAGTGATTTCTCCAAAAATATGTAAGGACCATACTGCCGGCCATTAATATTTTGTTTGTCGAGTTTTTTTTTAAGTTGAAAACTAAGCAAATTATACCATTAAAAAGCCAAATATTTCTTCTAATAATAATAATAAGAATAAAGTATTAAAATAATTTATTAAAAACAATCATTTCTTATGAAAAAAGTTAAAAAACCACTTCCATCACCCAAAAATCCATTTTTTTAAATATAAAATAAATTGTATACCACCTGAAAGCTTATTGCTTCAGCTCAAAATATACATATCGATCAGGTCTATTAGACATCTACAAAAAGAGTTAGAATTTTTGAACTCGATCAATTTTTATAAAAAAAAGCAAAAAAAAAAAACATATCATTTTATCTTCTCACGCTATTGAATCAATTTTTTTCAATGACAACCTATAAAAAAATTTTATACCATGTGAAAGCTCATTATTTTACCTTTCAAATGAAGTTTCAATCTTATTTCTGCGATGCCTAGAAAAAAAGTTAGAATTTTTTAAAGCCAACCATGACGAAATTCCAAACTGAGATTACAATACTTTCTACATTGTGGCTGTCAACAGATCTCCACAGGTGCTTTGAGGTATTTCGCAAGTTTTTTTAAAACTTGGGACAAAAAAACTTGTTTTTCCTTTTATTCGGCCAAAAATTTTTTGCACATGTATTAACACGGTTATAGACTACATGTTCTATAAGTTTGAGATTTTTTTAACGCTAAGAAAAATTAAAAAAAAAAAATAAAAAGTCACCCAAAAATACCCCAAAATAAGTAGGGGATTTTCAAAAATTCAAATTTCGAAACGCTGAGACTTGAAAAAAAATCCGTATGAGACATCTAACTTTTTTTTATTATCTTCCGAATGACGTTTTTCAAATTGTCAAAAAAAATTTCCCCTACCTATATTCACTACTTCGTGAAAGGTCTTTTTCATGTTTTAGTTTTAGAAAACCATTTATAACTTGGTTTTGAAATTTTTTAAAGTTTTTTCAATACCATTGTTAGTCTTGTAATAAATTTATGTATCGACTAAAAAAAATTCATTTATTTACATTGTCGCGTTTAGAAAATTTTTGCAATTTTATTTTACCCTATTAAAAGATGGAATTTTTTAAAATCCTTCAAATATATTCAACTTTGATTATTATCTTTCAAACAAGCTTTAGAAGATTTTTGTATCTCTAATAGTTCATTTTTAATTTTAAATTGAAATTTTTGCCTCACTGCGAAAGTGCGAGAGTGGAACGGGAGAAAATGGCGTCAGTTTTTTGTGGTGGCTGCCATGGTTCATCGATTTATCACGTCAAAAAAAAAAAAAAAAAAACAAAAAAAAAACAAGAAGAACCGGCAAATTTTTTTGTTGGACTGAACGAAACGCGTTGCTTGAAAAATTAATACTAGAAAATGCCAGCTTAAAAACCCTTTTTTTTTTTTTTAATTCCCCCAGGACCATTTTTGAGCCAAATACAGTTCACTTGAAAAACCTTAAAAATTGGAATTTTTTTGATATGTTAATTTTTTTCACTATTATGCATATACTTTTCCGAAATAATGTGCTATTTTTAATCCAAACCAAAAGTCACAAGTTGGAATCCGTTTCAAAAACCATTATAATTATGTCAACCACTATAATTTGGAAATTTCCTATATTTGTATATCTTTGAGAAAAAAATTAATTTAAAAAAATATATGTGCTTTAGACGCTAAAATATGGCTTTTTGCAATTGCAAAAAGAAGTTTTGCAAATAAAAAAATTAAAGGTGATGTAATTCGATGTCAAAATTACCCAAAAACTCCGTTTTTGACCTATTAATATTCAAGTATTTCAAGAACGTGACGTATCAGTGGAATTTTTAATTCAGATTCTAATCAGCAAATAAAATTCCTTTAAAAAAAGTATGGTTTGGTTAGATTTTCTAATTACTTGATAATTTTATTTGATAGATTAATAAAATCTTATATAGACTCTTGAATGGATGCAGTCAAGATGTTGTAACATATTTTATTTCTAAGAAATTAGTAGTTACAGCTACATTTCTCGAAAATAATCTTTTAGAGTATCATTTTACATTTTAAAAACTACGAGTACTAAAAAATAAGTATTTTCTGAAACCAAAAAAAAAAAAAAAAGAAATAAAAAAGGTTCTTGTGCTACAGATAGGCTTTAACAATTAAGCCCAACGATTAGTTTAATTTAGCAAAAAAAAAAAATATGGTGAATAATCCTTAGAATTCGCTTCTGTTGATTAATTTGGAAGAGTAGGAACATATTTATCCAACTCATGAAAAAAATTAAAAAAAAATAATTTTTTTAAAATAAATTAAAATTTAAAATTTACTTAAAAAATATTTTATTTATGGAGTTGAAAAAAAAACTTTTTAGAAGATCGTTATTACCGTTTGGAAATTATCAAGTACCTATTTTATCAATTTTAGTGAACCAAATTTTAACATTTTCAACAGAATTAAAATAGAACCAAACTTCGCACAGAAAAAATTTAATTACCCAATCTATGTAAATAATATTCTGTAAATTTATTTTACCAAGAAAAACTCCGAAATTGATATTTTTGTAGGCGAAAATGAAAGAAAAAAAAAAATTCATCAGCAGACCAGCCAAATGGAAAACCTTTCATCGTATCCAAATAATTATTCCTTATTTCATTTTCATGTGGATAGATATGATGATAATACACCTATAACAGGAATAAGTTCATCTACCTATGTAAAAAAGAACATTCAAAAAATTTCTCAAAAAAAAAAAAAAAAAAAACTCAACAATTTTGCCGGTTTCTGGATTCCATGCCATAATGAATGCCAGTGAAAATTATTCATTTCTCCTCTCATTTTCAGTACAAGAAAGATGAAATTAATTTATGAATAATACTCGTTCATGTGATGTCTGGCTTTCATACAGAATAATAATAATTTCTCCCCCTTTTTATAGTCCTAAAGTTTTATTCACCATCATCATCAGCCCACAACAACTGTGTAATTCAAGACAAAAGAACAAAAAAACAGACAAAAAAGTTCAAACCAAAAAACGTTCGTAGAATTATGGCTACCCTTCGTAATATGTATTATTCGATGCTCTTTAAAGCCTCTCTCGCTGGCTCGGTCAACCATTACTCTGAAAACTTGGTTACCACCATTTGCCACTGTACGTCGCTTTGGTTAGTCCTGTTGTAACCGTTGTGTTGCTCCTCTTCAACATCGAGAATCGCCTTTCATTTCGATTGCCACTCAAACTTTTAATACAACACCATTTCCATTTGCATCACACGAAATACCCACAATGAACCGCGTTAACCAAAGCATCAGAAAGATTGTAATGACACGGGTCAGAGTGTCCCACGCAAAGTATCCTCTATCTCTCTCTCGATGTAAGTCCTCGAGAATCAACCCTCACTCGTTCTGGATACTTATATATATCCTTTTCGATGATATAATGAATGTGCATCTGAAAACGGACACCACTTATATGCATTTTTGTTGCTATAGCTTGTCACAGTCGAAAGGGAATATTCCACTGAAAGGATACTTCTGCAAATGTGTGTGTATTTATATAAAATGTTTAAATTGATGATTAAAGGTTCAGGGCCATTTTTTTGTGGTGGTGGTGGTGGTGCTTTTCAATGTCCAAGCGTTAAGCGGACAACCAGCAAGAGATTTTGGGTCAGGCAATTCAAAGCATATAAATATTAAATTGATGTTGATGTAAATTGGAGGAAATGGGAGTGGTAGGATCCGCGACGTGCCGTTGCCGTCATATCCTTGTCAGGCCGGCCGTCGTGTGTGCTGTTGCTTATGCACATTTATACACACATTGGCAACTTAATTCAGACTCATATTTCTGGATTAACAACGCATTGCACTGGTCAACGCTTGAAAATAGCAATAATTGTTATTGAACTTTAGGATTGATTATGGTTTAAAAAAAAAAACTGACACACACACACACACATTTATAGTTTTCGATTGACACAGAAAATGTGTTTACCCTTATCGTTGAGTTGAATCACTTTTTATCTACTCTTTATTAATTACAATTTGATATTGCCAGTAATTGAAAAATATATAAACTTTAATTCTCTTCCTGGGCATACATGGTGTATGCGTAATATTTTTTTTTTTTTACTTTTTTTTTTGCATTTTTACTTTCATGGTATTTAAAATTGTTATTTTATTAATGAAAATTTGTATGAACATTAATACTTTATATTAATTGGGGAAATAAGTGGAGACATAAATTAATTAATATATTTTTTTGCTGCTGTAAAATTATTTGAAAAAAAAAAAAAAAACAGAGGTATGAAAATTTTAATTGTCTTTAGTATTTTGTCTCTTGAATATAGCAACAATAAATGAACAGAATTAAAAATTGAGTATTAATTTGTATATTATTTTTATAATTATTTTAGTATTGAGCTTTGAGAAACCCTACAAACAAGCTTTACAGATGCAATTGTTGCAATTGTTTTTTAAGAAACATATGTAAATTAATAGAAGGACGTCTTTAGAAGAAATAGGTGACAACTTTTGTTTAATGAAGAATACCTACATACTGAAAAACAAAAAAATATTAAATAATTTTCAAAAAATTAATACATAAACGGTTACGTGGACTTTTTTTGGAAGCTTTACAAAGTGCATTCCCAAGCATTGAAAAATCAATATTTACAAAAATGTATTTTTTTTAATAAATCAGTTTTCTATTGATTTACTTTATTTCAATATGAGATTGGTTCAAATCTTATTTTTAATTTATTTTTTTTTAATTTTTTTTTTTTACAATATCACTGTTTCCGCTAATGCTCGAATATGGTATAATAAAGTCTTTTAGAATATATCAACAACGAAATTAATATTTTATCTTATATTTAACAAAACACAACAACGCTCAACAGCACACCATCTGCATCAAATTTTCTTAACCTTCATACGGTCCTCGGGTCATTTTTGACCCATTTTTGAAAAAAAAAAAAAATAAGTTTTTCTTGAAAACCTAATTCGCTAAGATTTAATGTTTTATGACTTTTCGTAAAGTTTAAAATACTTGTAATTTTCATGAAAAATATCTAAACTATTAAATTATAAACCAAAGCAGTAATAATTATTATTCAAATATTTAACATTTATTCTGAAAAAGTATTGATGGGTCAAATTTGACCCGAAACCCTCTTACGTTAGTTTTTTTTGAAAAATAATTTTATCAGATATTTCTTTTTTCAATTTTTTTTTTTAGTTTTCAATTTCCTCAAAACCTAGAAGGCATAGAAACATATAATTTTCACTTTTCGATAAGGAATCAATTGAGGAAGTTTTCTGCATGAGTCAATTTTTTATTAAAATTCACAGTCTGGACAAAAATAGAACTTAATGAATTTAAAAAAATTTTGTTTCGACTATTTTTAACTTTCAATACGATTATATCAAAAACTATTGGTTGAAATATATTGATTTTAAAATTACAATTAAATGTACAATTCTCCCTTTCCGAAATGGTATCACCTATAACTGTAAGTGTTGCCGTTGTTTTTTAATAATTTTTTTTTTATTTTAATAATTTTTTTTTAGAAAATTACCCCTCCCTCCTAAAGGGGGGCATAGACCCCCTTCCCATAGTAAAAAATGGTTGTATTGAACTCCTCTACAAAAAACCGTTATCAAATCCTGGCGCCCAAAGTTATCGTACTACGTGCCAAAATAACATTTTTATTCGGTGCCTAAACGTTCGAATTACTGTATCTGGGTTGAAATCGTAAATTTTTTTTTCTAAGCCAATTTTGAACTGATTTTCATAAAAAAAAAACCTATTTTAATTTGGAAATAAATATTATTTTAGAATATATTTTTAAAAAAGCATGTTGTTGTTTAATTTGATGTCGAAGTTGGGTAAATGACGAAAAAAATGGAATTTTTGAACTTTGACAGCTTATTAATTCTAGGTGGTTCAACCGAGTTATATGTTTTATACACTGTTGAAAAGGTATATTTATCTCCTATCAGAAACGGTAAAAAAATCGAAAATGGGTAAAAATTTGACGAAGCTAGATTTTTTTCAATGGGTGAAGGTAAAAAAACCGTATTTTGCCCCTAACTCCAGGGGACTTTTTAAATACCGTTTCGTAATCAGTGCGACTAGCTCTACAAAACGTGATAGGTCTCCGCCCGCGTATATTTTAAGTGTTACACCGTGTAATATTAGTTTTTTTTTGCAGCTCTAGTTTTTAGAATAGTCATAGGTACATGAAAAGGTATAGAAATTTATACAATTTTTTTTTGTTAATTTGTTTTGTATTTAAAAAAATTTTTTATTTTACTTACTGAATCGAAATTTTACTTACCTTTGAAATAAATTGTTCCAAAAAAAATTTAAGAACGCATATAATAATTAAATCTAAAAAAAAATAGTATGAAACTACCCCAAAAATGTGAAAAATTAAAATATCTAAAAAAAATAGAGCTCCTAGAAAGCAACCAGTGTGATTTTTAGGCTTAGTGAACCCAAAAGCATTAGGCTCGATAAGAACATTTCTGGAAAATGTTAACAAACAGTTAAAATAAGCATAGCTTTAAAATAAGTACCTACGAAATTACACCCAAAATGTGGAAAACTAAAATATTTTTAAAAAATAGATCTCCTAGAAAAAAATATATGTGATTTTTATGTTTACTGACCCCAAATTTTTCTGAAAAATTTTAATAAACGCTCAAAATAAGAAAAACTTAAAAATTAGTATGAATATTTCCACAAATATGAAAAATTAAATATTTAAAAAACTAGGGCTGTTAGAAAAAAAAACCTACATTATTTTTGAGCGTACTGAACCCAAATCTATAAAATCTTTCTGAAAAATTTGATTTGGCCAGTGTGTTATTATTTATAAACGTAATATTTTTTTTTTATTCGGATTCAGGTATTTCCGGATCAAAGTCTCGAAATAAGCTTTAGTGTACAGATATGAGATAACAGTGAAAACTGAAAAAGCCTATGCATTTAGCTAAAAAAATTACAAATTTATTTTTTTAACCATTTTCGAAAATTATCCAAGGGGTACCCCTTGTCTAAAAAAACGGTATTTTCAAAAATGTTCTCCAAATCCATCGAATGAGATATCAAAAGAAAGGACTATTTAGACTCTATTCATAACTGAAAACCAAAAGTTTGTAAGAGTTCGGATTGCTGAATTATTTGAAATCGAAATATTTTTTTTCGAAAATTATCCGAAGAAAAACTTATAATCCTTTGGAATCAATTATGATTAAATACATTTTTATGTTTTCTTTTCTTTTTCCAAAACTTTTTTTTTTTAGTTTGACATGAAATAAAACATGTTCCAAATTCAGCCACAAAAAAGAACAAAACAAGTATGAACAACATAATATTAAAAAACCAGCTGACCACAAAATGATGCATAATGTAAACCTAATACCAACTCCAACGCCAACACTCTGCAAACGATATAAGACTCACTTATTCTCACATTAAACTCGCCCCCTAAAGCCCTTTTTTTTGTTGGAAGAAGAGAAGAAAGTATAACTTAACTCACTACCAATCTGATGACCATCAACTCACTCACTAACAACAACTAAAAACTTTAACTCTTGGTCTTGGGGCCATAGTGGACGAGGCGGGCTCGCAAGACGATATACTTTTTCCATTTCTGCGTTGCACTTGCATACTGAATAGGAACCAAAAACAGCAATGCTGCCAGATGTATACCCACAAATGGTACCCGCTCGTCCGGGTCCTGGTAAAGACTGTATACAATCCGTCTTGTATGCTCTGGAGAACTCTGTGGAGAGTGGCGAAAAAAAAAATTGCTTAAATGAAAAGTTATATTTCCACGGTGATGACGGAAAAAATGGTGGCGGTGGGAAGTAGTTGAAACTGCGAACGATTCCATAACTTTTTTCTTTTGACGTTTTTGAATTTTTTTGAATTTCTTTTTTTGTAAGAATTATGGCAGCTATGTTCTTTCCGACGACTCTGCAATTCCTTCCGTCCTCATCCTCTCATTTTAAACCCTCTCCCACCTTCCAGAAAGAAAAGTAAGTAAACACGTTTCCATCGAGGATTTCTTTTTTTTTCTTCTTCTTCTCATTTCTATGCTAAAATTGATGTTTTATGAACTGCTGCGGTTGAGGTTGCCATCGAGGAGGCGTTATATGAGACCCCTTAGCTAGCACACACAAGATGGAACTCCATCTAAGTTTTTTGAAAGATTACTCCCTGTTTGACGATGCTGAGGTGACTTATCATTTCTGATGCAAAAGCTTGCTACTCTAGCTTCTGCTCTCTACACTTTTTTTTAAGAAAGAGAAAAAGCGACAAAGTGGCTCTGGTGGCTAAATTAAATGCACTTTAATGCAAAACATGTTTGGAAGACTTGATGAGGTGTATGTGGCGGCACCTGGCAGCAGCAGGTTTTTTTTTTATATATAATTCATTCTCTCGTTTGGCTCTCGCACAAAGTGGTTTGTGCATATAGTTTTTTGGGGTTTTAATAATGAATTTTTTTATGAAAATTGAAATGAGAAAATCATAATAATAATGGTATCAATGAGGAGCCTAAAATGAAAATGTGTTTTTAATCTTTATAACTACTTTTGATTATGGGAAGCAAAGAGTGCGAATGGGAATTAAGATAGATTCTTATAATATTGAGGTGATGTGATATGACTTTAAACGAAGTAAGTATCCGCAAAGGATTATTCAGAAAATTTGTATTACATAAAGCATCTATCATATTGTGAGGTTTTGGTTTTGAATCATTTTGAAACCCACTAATCATTTACAAAATTTGAAACAGGACAAGTACTTTATTCATTGCAAATGTCATTAATAAATATTTATACACTACTAGAAAAAATTAAGGGATCAAAAAAAAATTCCAAATTTTTGGGCAAATTTCAACAGGCCGTAACTTCGAAAGAAATGGTCGTACAAGAAATCGATAAAGAAGGAAATTGTAGCTCCAAGTGTCTAGTTTTTGGATTAGAACTTTAAAAATTTTTAACCTCTGCGGTTTTTGAGTAATCGTAGAAAAACCAGCAAAAAAAAAAAAAAAAAAAAATTTCAAAAAATAAAATTTTTTTGAATTTTTTTCTCTTGAAAAGTTTAAGAGAAAAAAAATTTAATTTTTTAAAATTTTTTTTTTTTTGGAATTTTGTTTTGTTTTAAATTTAAGCTTTTTCTGGAGCAAAAATGTGGAAAAAGCTAGGAAAAACAATTTTTTTTCTCATTACAAAATGAGAAAAGAAAATTGAGCTTTTCAGACCAAAAAACGTGATCCTTCAATTTTTTCAAAAATTCGATCGAGTGAAACAAAAAAACGGCTGGCTGGATTAATTTGATTTTTTGTAGGGTTTTTGTGGACATATTGAACTGTAAAATGCACACTTAACATTAGCGGTTTCCTCAATATTTTCGATCTAGCGCTCGATTTTCCAAAAAACCACCAAAAGCCCTTTTTTTGTTGCATTTTCAAATTCATGTGAAAATAAGAAAAAAATTTTTTTTTGGAAAAGCAATGGCTAGCCGTTAAGGAGAATTTATTCAAGTTCTTGAAACCCACCTTTAACTTTCTGTGCGATCATTGGTTGCTGAGATATCGATAATCAAACACAAAGGATTTTTTTCCATTTGAAGACCGATATCTCGGCGAGAAGTGGACGTATCGAGGTGTTCAAAAAAACAAATTAAAGCTAAATGAACAAAGTATCCGATCCTTATAGTGGTTAAGCTAAAAAAAATTTTTCCACGCCCGTAGACCAAAAAAAAAAACTAAAAAAATTTTGAAAATTTTTTTGTTGCTGGTTTTTCTACGATTACTCAAAAACCGCAGAGGTTAAAAATTTTTAAAGTTCTAATCCAAAAACTAGACACTTGGAGCTACAATTTCCTTCTTTATCGATTTCTTGTACGACTTTTTTTTTCGATCGGCCTGTTGAAATTTGCCCAAAAATTTGGAATTTTTTTTGATCCCTTAATTTTTTCTAGTAGTGTAATAGAAGCGGTCCGATGTGACTTCCTTATGGAACTCCAGAAAATACATTGATTTATTTGAGAAACACAATTTTTGAAAGCATTGTAGATTTTTGGTGAAAGGGTGTTTTTTTTTTTAGGTGTTGAGTTTTGTGTGAGAAAGGTATAATAACTGCTGACATAAATTTTATTAATTTTATAAACTTGGTAAAACAATTTTGTTAATTATAAGAACTAAGAACACCGAAAAAAAAAAACCAATATCAATTTACCATTTTTTAAATATCAAATTAACATTTTTTAAATATCAGCCAAAAATGCTCTATAAAATGTGTTTTATGATATTTAAAATGTTAAAACAACATTTTTATTAGCAGGATGATATTTAAATGTCACATTTTGGAAATTTTTTTTGATATTTTATTATCATTTTTTCATATCAATTTCTCATTCCAAATTATTGAAAAATATTAAATAAAAAATTCTTAATGTGTACTAATTTAAAGGCGCTTTGTGTTTTTTCGAAGTAAAATGTATGATTTACTGAAAAAATTTGATCGGCATTTTACTTCACATAGTTTGGGATAAAATAACAAAACAATTATATCACCTTTAATAGAAAAAATAATATCACCATTATTTTGTAAAGAATATTCCCTTTCAGTAATGTTTTGAAAAAAAGAAAGAAAATTCTTAAAATAATAAAAATAATAAAAATGAAAAGGAAAGAAATGGGTTTCATTATAATAAACTAAAACGTAAAATCTAGTCAATATTGATATTTTAATTGTCAAAGTGAAATTTTCACTATCCCACCTGAAATTAAAAAATGTCAAAATGATATGATAAAATATAAAAATGTTAATTTGATAGCTGTTATTATCAAATTTTTTTCGGTGAAGCAATAGAGTTTACAAAATTATCTTGAGTGAAATTGTGTTTTTTTTAAGAAATGATGAAATTCGGAATTAGTACCACAAAAACTAAGACAAAAATGCTACCCCAATGAAATTTTGTACAATTTTTTTATCTTTAACAGAAACTAAGAATCTAATCAGTTTATAAAAATATTTAAGGTGAAATGGTGAATGGAAATTCAGCAATTATGTTAGAGTGAATGCAAAATTGTTGGGCCACCCTAATAAAATTTGGTAAAAACAGTGCATTTGGGATAAAAAGAAAGAAAGAATAAAGAGTTTCCATTAAAAAAATCTATAACTGCTCTCAAAAAGCAAATGATTCTTGGAAAAAAAACACCCTTTCAATTTCAAAAATTTTTCGTGTAAAGACAATGAAGTAAGAGCTTGACTAATTGAAAACAAATTTCAACGATCATTTTAAAAAATGCATTTTTTGATTTTTTTAATAATTATTAATTTCTTGAAAAAAAGTTGATGATTTTGTTTTGGAAGTTTCATTTTTTAATGTGTTAGTTAATTTGTTAATTAAAATGGCTTTAACATTTTTTTAAATTTTTAAATACCCCATGGATAATTTTTGAAAATTAGAAATTAAAAAAAAAAATATTTCGATTGCAAATAATTCATCAACCCAACAAACTTTTGGTTTAAAGTTATGAATGGAGTCTAAAGAGTCCTTTATTTTGATATCTCATTCGATGGATTTGGAGAACATTTTTGAAAAAACGGTTTTTTTTTCGACAAGGGGTACCCCTTGGATAATTTTCGAAAATGTTTAAAAAAATTAATTTGTAATTTTTTTAAATGAATGCATAGGATTGTTCACAGTGATCTCATATCCAAATGAAAAAACAAAAATTTCGATTGTTTCGAAATATCAATTTTTGAAAAACAAATACTTTTTTTGGAGGATTTTTGGATGGTTTTTTATTTTTAACAATTTTTTGGAGCTTTCAAATAATCTCAAAGTTATAGAACATATAGGTATTGGTTATGAGCATACATGTGCAAAATTATTTTTGAATGAATAATGGGAAAAACATCTTTTTTTGCCCCAAGTTTTTTGGCTGTTTTTAATCGTTTTTTATTTTTATCTTATTTTCGTAAAGAGTTAAATGAATAAAATTTATACTGTAGATAGATAAAAATAATATATTTGTACAAAATTTCAATCAATTTCGTATTCTCAACAAAATAAATTATTTAATTTTTTTAACACGTGTGGAGATCTGTTGCCGATGACCAACCACCAGTGTAGATAGTACCTTAAAATCAGTTTGAAATTTCTACATGGTTGGCTTTAAAAAACTCTTATTTTTTTTGTAGGCATCGGACAGATATGATTGAAGCATCATATTGAAGCTGAAATAATAAGCTTTTAGAGAACATAAAATTAGTTTTTGGTTGTAATATACAAAAATCAAGTTCAAGGTAGTGGAAAAAAAGTTTGATTTTCTTGTTTTTTTTAATGAAACTTGATTGCTTTCAACTTTTGTAAATGTCTTACAGACATGGTTAATTTGACTATATGAAACATCAACCATATAAAATGTATTGTAGGTTGTTTTATTAAAAAAAAAAAATGGATTTTAGGGTGATGGAAGAAAAAAGTTTTAATTTTTTCATTTTTTTTTTTCATAAAAAATGATTGTTTTTAATAAATTTTTTTATACCTTTTGGGCATTGGAAAAATTTAAAAATGGTTTTATTGTTTAGAAGAAATTATCGTCCGTAAACCGACTTAACAGATAAACATTTTTTTTTCATTTCAGCTTCTCTAAAGCCTTAAACAAGTTTCTATAATTTCTGTAAGGCTTGATAGAAGCTAAAATGTTAATTTCAAACCTCAGCCTCAATATTATTTTCTATAAAAACTGGTTTGTCCAAATTTATTTTTATATAGGTAAGTTATCGAAGTTTGTTGGAAGGATATCAAACTCCTGTAATATTTCCTTCAAATAAAGACCATCAATCAGAAACTATAGAAATGTTTTTCTCTTTCTTGAAATCCCTCTTGTAAGAAAATTCGTAAAAAAAATTATGTTTTATGGAATACACGCGACATAGTATTTTCGCACGGGTAAACTATAGCTATCTTTTTAATGAGCTTCAATACCAGAAATTCTATATTACGATATTGATCTAAATTTATGGAATCATTTCATCGTGCGTATATCTACACTTTACCATAACCTCAAAAAAAAAAAAAAAAACAAAAAATAATATGAAAGAAAACAATCCATCATTAATCTCAACTCTCTGAAGTACACGTATGCCAACATTTTTATTGTCCTTATTCCTTCATACACACATACCACACATATGTGCTGTATAGTGAATTTTATGTTATTCTTGTAATAAAACACCCGTATTAGGTGTTTTCTGGGAAATCGCACTCGCACCTCAATCAGTATCAAAAGAAAATTTTTGACAAGCCCGAGAGAAAAAGTGTGAGATATCCTCTAACAGGATATGAAGGATATATGTTATTTTTGTTTGTACCTATACCTGGCTCGAAGGCTAAAAGGGAAAGAATAAAATAAATGACGTTGGCAGCTTTTTCCTTTTTTAAAAACAGAAGAAAACACAAAAAATACGAATTTAAGTGCTTTTCTTCATTCCCTTTTCGTCCATTTGTGTGTGCTCCCAAAGACGACGATATGACGACGACGACGACCTTGAGTTTTATTATTTGCTAATTTTGACAAGTCCTCGAACAATTGATGGTTGCAAATACATATATAGGACACATGATATTTTTTTTTTCTACTTCCCGTACTTCCTGAAGAAGGAAAAAAGGAAGCTACAAAGAAATAAAAACCCAAAATGGCAGATTGCTGGGAGCTTCTCTATAACATTGCGTATACGTACTATATCCTTAGAATCCTTGCTCTACCTACAAGAGTGTACTCAAATGTACTTTTTGAAAAAAAAACTCCTTTGTGCTGATGCTCGCCTCCGCTTCCGGCTAATGGTGGAGCAATTGTTTTTTATATGGCCCATATCCTATTCAGCCATTATTTAATATTATCCTGGGGAGATTTATCGGCAATATAACGTCTCTTTGGTGGTGAGTGCGCGAAGACTCTTCTCTATACTATATAATATTGCTTTGGCTGCTGGCTCTGTCTTTATTTTTATTCCAATACATTTCGTTTTGGAATGAGTGTCTGGCATTTTTATGTGGGTGGAGGTTTTCTTATTTTTTCTTCATCTTATTTTTTATTGCTTAAGGATATGTTGAAGCAAGTTTTTTTTATGTTTCTTTTCTCCTAAATCAGATTTTTATTTGGTTAAATTTGTGTGTCGGATGACATTCATATGTTTGTTGAGTATTCGATTTTTTTTTTTTATTTCTGAGCAAATTATTTTGAAGTGCATTGCAATATTTTGAAAAAAAAAGTTACGGGCAAATCAGAGTATTTTTTTATGATAAACGATTGAAGAGGATGATAAAAATTGATTGGTTTTGACTCTTTGTTATAGCCAATTGATCAACATTTCAAGACTTTGGACAGACAAAAATAATACAAACAATTCAGTCTTATGACATTCCTTTAGGACATAGAATCCACCGAGTCGAGTATAGTTAAAATCGTTAAAGCTGTTTTTGAAAATATTTGAATTCGGGATGGATAACCATTTTGACGTGATAACGTCTAATAAATCGATGAACCATGGCAGCAACCACGAAAAAGTGACGCCATTTTCTCCCGTTCCACGTGAAATTTTTAGCAGTGCGGCATAAATTTCAATTCAAAATTAAAAATAAACTATTAAAGACACAAGAATCTAATAACTTTAAGATGAATACTAATAAAGAATTTCTAAAAATTCAATCACTAAATAGAGTAAATAGGGGTAAAACTAAAACATATGGTAGACCTTTTTAGACAATTTGAAAAATTCCATTTGAAAGTTAATAAAAACAAAATTAAGGGTCTGATACGAATTTTGATTTAAGTCTCTGTGTTTTGAAATATGAATATTTGAAAAACATCTGATTTTTTTAGAGGTATTTTTAAGTGTTTTTTTTTTATTTTTATCAATTTTTTGGAGCTTTCAAACTTATAGTACTAATAGGTATTAGCTATGCGCATGCATGTGCAAAAAATTTTAAAATAATTTTTGATTGAAAAACAAGTTTTTTTTTGCAATAAGTTTGTAGCCGTTTTTAACCGTTTTTTATTTTTATTTAGATAAATAAATGAAATATATACTGTAGGTAGATAATAAGCAGGACTATTATTTGTACAAAATTTCAATCAATTTTGTATTCATATTTTTGAGATAACGTTTGACATGGTTGGCTTAAAAAAATTCTTACTATTTTTGTAGGCATCTTACAGATATGATTGAAGTAATAACGAAGAAAAAAATAACAAAAATAATAAAAATTATTTAAATTATTTCTATTTTAAGTGGAGCGATTGAATATAATTCAATTTTAAAGTTCAAGTGACCTCAACTCCAAATTTATAAAGCGTTTCGCCCAGGTACGACAGTGGGCTCATCAGTTAGATCTGTCGTACCCTTACTAAGACGCCTTATTTTGGTCGATGTTTACCGACTCTATATAAAACTCACAGCATGAATATACTGTGAATTCTAATATTCAAAGGGAATTTGTTTAAATTCAGACCTTAGACCACGGGCATACATTTTTCTGTCATTTGGGAATGTGAAATATATGATGTATTTTCGTTTTGCTTTTTTTTTTTTCATTTCTCAGTGAGAAAATTCTGTGTCAGGATTATGATATGAGTTATGATGACTGATGAGTACAAAAAAAGGAGCATTTTCATTTTTTCTGTGGCTGAAATTTCGGGTGGAAAAATTTCGTGTCTTAATGTGTGTGTGGATTTTGTGGAATTTAGAAGAAGAAGAATAAAAAACGTGTGGTTAGAATGAATACTCATTTGAATTATTCTTTTCGGTTTTTTTATTTTTTTTAGGGATTTTAATAGGTAGCCTCTGTTTGTACATATGTATATTGAAATTATTATGTGTACGAGTAGAGATTTACGGGCTTATATTCCAAGAGAAAATTTAATGGTTATAAATAGCATGAAGTAAGAGCAAAATAATGAAGATTAAGGTATTTATGGTTTAAAATGCATATTATACATTCGTCGTATGGTTTTTTGTTGTTGTCTGTTTTGTTATATAAATGGAAAAAATGTCCCGATTTAGGCACAAAAACGTATGTTTAAGGGTTCTTAGAGCGAATGTGTTTTGCATTAATAAAACGTTTAATGGAGTTGGAAGTAGCTATACCTTATACATCTTTCTTTTTGTTATAATTTTGTTTTTGTTAGTCGACGGCTTTTTTGTAAATTTTTCATTTTCATTTGGATCATTTCAATACACGAGTACTTGACAAAATAGTTTTAATAGCTGAAAAAAACTTTTGTGGGAATTCTCTTTCTATTTATTTGTTAGACATTGGGCACGTTCAGGAAATATTAGGGACTAGATATTTAGGCAACGTCCAAGGACGTACGTTGAGTTGTGGGGGCCCCGGGACAAGACTAAATTTTTGGACCCCTTTGATATAGAAAATAAGAACAAAAAAAAGGCCCCTGATGTACCTATTTGTTGGTCGCTAAGAATATGCAAGTAATAATTTTTGGGGCCCCAAGATAATATGTAATTTTTTTGTCTCTCTTCTGTCCGAAGTGATTCATGTCAAATATCTTATCTTTTTGCTTCGATACTTTTATGACCAGTTGGCTTCTCTGCATTGTCTCCTTACGGGGCCCTGTCGTGTTGGGGGCCCCGGGGCACCGCACAATGGGCCCAAAGGACCATTTGCTTCTCAAAAATGGTTTTTATGAAATTTTAATTTTTAGTAATTTCTTTATATTTTAACCGCTATTTATATTACTAAATTGTATCTGAAGTCTCCACTTGAAAATACTTTGTTTGAGTAACAAAATAAACCAAATCTTCACGATACGTTTTCAAAACTATATTTGAATAAATTATATAAGTGTTGTATGTCGTTGAAAAGCTTATTTTAACCGCTATTTATATTGCCGAAAATAAAAATTTTTAAAAATATATTTTTATTTAATATTATTTTTTTTCACACAATAAGCTTTTATTTGCAGTTTTTTAATTTCGAATTGAGTTTTAAATGTTTCCGCTGTCTTCCGCTGTCTACTTTTTTTCACAAATTTGTTCTTTGGTTTATGTACTAAAAGATACAAAAAGAATTGGCTGCTTTTATCTGCTTTTCTTTGATAGAGAACGATATATCTGTCGAAAGACATAGTACAAAATAACGTATTTTGGTGCATCCTGACCTGTTTCAATACATATCTTGAGTTCTATTGATCGCACTGTCAAGATTGATGTCTTCAGGCCTTGGGGAAATGACAGAGCAACAGTCCTTTTATTCAGAATGTGATTTTGTGTTATTTTAGCCTACTCACATTAATTGGAAAACTCGCGATATTTAAATTCTCGGAAACCATATAAAGCCGCGATTTAAAGCTGCCAGACTTTTGAATTCGTTATTAGAACGCATAAGGCTATAAAACTGCATTCTCACATCTCGGTTATACGCTATACCTCAACTCCCAAAATTTGCTGTGGGCTCTTAGACTTAGTATATGCACCCGAAATTGAAGATATTTGTATTTTGAACAATTCAGTCATTGTACTATTAGAAAAAGTCTAAGGTAGCAGAAAAATGTTAGAATTTAATATTGTAATTGTTGAAAAAAATTTCATCTATGGAAAAAGTTAGATAGAAATTTTATTTACTGATTTTGATTTTACTCGAAGATTTTCAAAAGAGCCGTTTAAAGTATTTAATTAAGAAGGATTTTCGTGAAAATTGACAACCAGTTTTTTTTTGTGATTTATTTTTTTGCTCTTTTCTCAAAAGCGTAGTTTTTCGACTATTTCACTTTACCTTACAAACAACTTTATTTAAAATGAGTATAATCAATATTTTTCTTATAATTTTCAATAAAATAGCTTTAATTTCAAATAACGTAACACAAACAAACTACATTAAAATGTATTTTTTCTATAGGTATTTCATACTCATAAAAATAATTAAGTAGGTAATTTTAAGACACGAAAGGAAGGTCTTTATAAAATTAAGAAACCAGTTTTATCTTATTTTGCAAAATTTGAGAAAATAATCTTTTAAGATACAAAAGTTACAGATTTTTGAGACGTTCTAGCCTAGTCAAAGTCGTATTTTTTTAGCTTTGAATAAACATTTAATACTTAAATAAAAATATTAGGTAATAAAACAGTGTGTCAAATAATTTATTAAACATTTCAGGTAATATATTCCTAATTTGAATTAATTATTTTCTGACTCGAAAAAATGACAGATTTTTAGAACGCCATAGTCGAGCCAAAATTGTACTTTTTGAACTTTGCCTAGCTTTTCAAAGCTCAAAATTTCTGATACATTAAAGATTATATGTTCCAAATTTGGTTTAATTATTTCAGGAGACAAAAAAGTTACAGATATTTTTAAATACCCAAATCAAGCGGAAATCGTACTTTTTGAACTTTGACTAATTTTTTAAAAGATTAAAAATAATTTTAATTAAAAAAAAAGTAAGTTGAATGATTCGTTATAATATCAAAGGCATTATGTCCCAAATTTGAAGCAATTATCACAAAAGACAACAAAGTTACAGATTTTTGAGACGCCTAAGGCCATATGGGCCCACTGTGCACCGCCCCACTTGCCCCAATGGTGTGTACGCCCCTGGCAACGTCATTTTCTGAACGGAAATTTGAGTAAATTGACTAAATTAGTTTGGATGTGATGCTATTGTCAAATTCCGAAATTTATTTAAGAATTTTACCGGTCGCATGGGTAAGACACCAAATTTCACTTAACTGTAATGAATAAATACAATTAATTATAACCGATAATGCACTTTTTAGTTGTTTTTCACACAAATAAATTTAATTTTGCTAAATTAATTCTTTAAATAAAAACAATCTGCTGTCATGTTGACAAAAAAAACTTTCCTAAATTTTTAGGGAAAATTTTCTTGCCTAACTTTCCAGTCAGCTTTTCAATAAAATTACCTAAATTGGAAGAATTTTTTTTGACAGCTGACCAATCAGAGACCGAGAAATTACCTAAATATTTAGTCCCTAACGTTTCTGAACCTGCCCATTTCCAAGAAATTTTAATTTAATTTTTTTGTTTATAATTTCAAACCAATTCGTAGAATTTTGTTTAGTATTTTTTGAGTTGTTTTTTTTTTGAGTTGGATTATTGTTTACTACATATTAATTAATATATATAGAGTTTTTAGTGTTTTCAATTCTGTCCAATAAATTTTTCTATTTTATTTTGTATATAATATTTGGTTGTTTTGTTTTAAAAAAAAACAAAAATTGTGGACTTTTATCCCGCTTGAGTGGGAAATAAGTCCATAATAAAATTATGTTATAATTATGTCCCACCGATATAAGAGTTCCCTTGAAAAGTTTCGGCACATGTATGAATATCATTCCCTTATCGCTTATCCCCATTTTTAAGAAAATATTAATCAACACATAAAAACGAAATTTCGATAAAATTCATCAACCCGTTTTCAAAAAAATTGATTGTTCAAAAAAAAAATTGAAACATTTTTTTTAGAATCCAAAAATGTGATTTTTGGAAAGTTTTAAAAATGCTTATATAATTAATGTATAAAAAGTTTCAGTAAAAAATTTTGGTTCTGCTTTGTCGTCCATGAGAAATTCACAAATTAAAACAAAAAAAAACCGTTCTATGGAAGTTTTTATGTCTTACACTACACACACAAATTTTAATGAAATTAGTAAGAGCCGTTTTTGAAAAAAAAAAAAAATAACTTTTGTATTTTTGTACTTTAAGTTTTGGTCCTCAAAAAAAAATTCCAATTTGTCTATTAAGGAATAACCTAAAACTGTTAGCTACACGGAGAAAACAGACCACATAGAATTAAGCGGATCGCACCTTAATTTAAACGGATTTCTGCATGGTTTTTTGCTAAGATGACGTTAACGTTAAATTAAAGTGACATCACCTGAAACTAAGGAAACAAATCACATTTATTTCTTGAATGCGAAAATTAAAAAAAAACTTACAGCCACCGGGGATCGAACCTACAACTCTTTGGTTACTAGGCTAGTGTATTTCAACTGTGCTATCTCACTATTTGAAATGAGTATGATAAACTGCAAGAAAAGCTTAAGTGTGACTATAATTTTAAAATTTTTATTTTTGTTCGGTTTTTTCTAAGATGAACATTCACATTAAAATAAGTTCACATTTAATTTAACTGAGTTTAAGTAGCATCATGAATGTATCATCACCTTATTTTAAGGTGGTGAAATTTAATGTGCGCATCATCTTATTTTAAGGTGACACTTTTTTCTCCGTGTATCAAACACAGACGGACAGACAAACAGACTCACAGACAGAACTATGTATATATGTATACCTAATTTCGCACCTACCTGTTGGAAGGGAAAGAAGCATGCGCCCCTCCCCCCCTTCTTTGTGCACATGTCTTCCGGGATCAAGAAAATCCTTCTTGAGAACTCCATTCCTCAATAAAGAAATTTTTAGGTGATGTCTCAACTCCATATAAATTTGTTTTTGAACTTTTGTCACAATTTACTTTTTGTTTCATTGTGAGTTTTTGCGAACTCTTGTTGCAATGATACGATTATGTGATTTTTATAAATTGGAATGTAAATTATCATCCATCACAGAAAGAGGCACACTTTAATCAATTGTCTGACTTTTGTCAGACAACATTCCTGTTACGAAATTTTTGCCACTTTTGCGACATTTGTGACATTTGTCTGTGATTCTTGTCTGTGAATCTTGCTTGTGATTTTTATTTGCGACTTTTGTCGGAACGACTTTTGTAGTATATATGAAAGTTTTGTTTGCGATCTTGACTCATATTTGGAATTACAGACTAGAATTATGTTTTTTTTTTTTTTTTTGCATGCGACTTTTATCTATGACTTTTGGTCAACGACTTTTGTCGTTGTTGTGTGCGATTTTTATGCGCAACTGTATTATTGCTGCAGATGAAGAAGATTTGTCCGATTTACGCTCTGGATAAATTGTCTGTGACTCTTTTTATTTATTGTCATGTCTGCGATATTTTTGTCGTCTTCGTCAGTTTTAAACAAATTAAAAAAAAAAAAAAAAAAACAAATTAATTTCACCTAAAAAGTGTCTCTGTTTGCGTGTTTCCATTTTTTATTACAGCTCAAAAGCAAGCAAGCCAAAAAAAATTCCAAAATCAAATTTTCGTCAAAAAAACAAGGTTAATAATCCCGTATCCATATAACTGACTCAAAAGTCAAAAAGATGAAATATGTTTTGAAGAATATCTCTAAACAACAAACGACTGTATGCAAACCAAGAGAAAAACTGCGCTGCACAACAAAACATAGAAAAAGGTGTTAAAAAATCAAAAAGGACAAAAAGGAGCCTACTTCACCGTTATACAGTTAGAATTTTTTGTCATTTTTCTATAGCGTGATAACGAAGCAAAAATAGCAAAATTGTATATATGAAAAAGCTGTCAACGCTGCACGAAACCGCGCGCTGCCACCATTAAAATGTCGCTGCCGATAGCTTTTGAAACTCTTCTCACTCTTCGTACTAGTTTATTCCGTTTTTCATATAAAACTAGAAAGATACAGTACAAATGCAGTACAAAAAAGGAATGGAGGTTTTGTGGGTGTCTTTATTGTCATCAGCCAACAATCTCCTCCCAACAAAACAAACGAAAATAAACTGTCCTACATGAGAGTATGGCATATTCTATTTTAGACCAGTAGAACGTTTGGTGGCTTGTAGCAAAGCCGATAACCATGGCAAAACATTTGGTTATGAGCACACCAGAGAGATAGGTAAAGTCTAAGCGAGTCCTGGTGTGTAGGTATAGAATAGAAGGTGGACGAGGAACTGTGACGTTGGGTGCGCATAACATTGTTATAGAAGTAACATAAAGGAATCTGGCTCGTTTTTTTTACTTGAGTCCTTTGATTTATGAGCCGTCAAAAGGAGCAACGTTATTTTTATGAACTCTCAAACTCACCACGTTACAAGTCAGGAATTTTTTATACTTTTTTTTCTGTTTTTTTTTGTCTTTGTTAGAAGCTTGTCGCTGTCATATAGCAGTCGTGGAAATAGAAGACCTGTCGCAGCAGCAGCGTTATTCGCATTTTATGTTTGCTTTGTCGTTATCACAGAATGCGCGGTGGTGGTTGTTTTGTTGTTGTTGTTTTAAGTTGGTCTAATCCTAGATTGCGGTATAGCGATTTGAAAGTTGTTGGACGTCTCTTATAAAGTCTCTTCTGTGTGGTTACGTGATTTGAGTATTGTATCACTAAAAAACAAGGAGTACGTACCTGACAGAATGTTATAATCACAATCACATGTGTGCTACACACACATTCATGGATTAGAGGACATTTTTCTTGGAACAAGATTTTTTTGGATAAAATCCAGAAAAGATTGTAAAAGTTTGTCAATGTCAGAACCAAAAGAGAAAATATAGGGAGGAGGAATGAGTACAGTTAGAAGGAGTATACCTACTTTCGGAATTGTGGTTAAATAAAATTACTTCTCTATATGCATGACCCTAATTGAATTTGAAGAAGAAAAAAAATGTAAAACGAAATGGAAACAGTCAACATTTTTAACATTGACCAACTCGCTCTTAAAAGCCACATGCAGAAATGTGTATAACCTACAAATGTTGTCATTTGAAACAACATTTAAATTTGTCGTCTTTTTGGTCAATGATGTTTTAGTTTTGTTCTCTTTTTTTTTTTTTTTTCTATTTTGGAGTATGTCCAAATGTATACAAGCTTTTGTGTAACGAAATTTCTTGATAGGTTGTCAACATTTTCTATTCAATAGATAGATATTGGAAGAAGATTTTACGGAGACAGGCTTTTTGAAGAAATTGAAATGTATTTAAAGCTTAAGTGGTTTAGGTGAAAAGAGGTCATTCTTTTTATAAATTCATAAGAGTCAACATCATAGGAATTATGTCTCACTTATTTTTGTTAAGAGGTTACTGAAGATTATGACGCTGATTTTCTATTATAAGAATCGACCAACTTTCGTATAAAGTGTATTCAGAAAAATTGTCAGACTCTCCGTGAAATCTCAACTACTCAATTTCTTCCGAACTGTCCCGGAGGGATCAAATATTCGGTCCACACATTTTTTTTTTCAGTAACTGTTTGTCCATACACATTTAAAATTATTCTAGTAAAAACTCTAGTCTTTCCTATATTCTATTATTAGTAGAGTAACTAAGGCAAATTATTAGGGAACCCGGCCGAACAGCTCTGATTTTTACGATTTTTTTTTTTCAAACATAGGTAATTAAAAATACTTTAAAGTCTATAGATTAAAAATTGCCGGTGTTGCCGTATTGTTTTTTAAAATTATAATTAAATTTTTTTTTCTAACAAAACCATTTTTTTTTGCTTAAATTTCATAAAACAAATGATAGCAAAAGATTCTCTAGGTAATTTAAGGAAAATATATAAAAGGCAGTAAGGGACAATCTTCCATCGTTTAAGCGATAAATGCAATTTTCTAACATTCTGACCTCAAACACAAAAAAAATATTTTGAAAACAACGGCAACACCTACAATATTTTAAAATACATTTTTAAAAAGCCAGTAGCTCATTCTTATCTCTTAAATTTAAATCCACTAAATTTAATCAAGACTTTTTGAAAAAATTGTCCTCAAACTCAGAATTAAAAAAAAAAAATGTTATTAGAAAAATGTAAAATGACTTTTTTCCAAACTTTTTCTAATAAAATATGAATTTATTTAAAAAAAATGTTTGGCCATAAATATTATCAGTTGAATTTCGAAGCAAAAAAGGTAAAATATATCACACTTTTGACAAAAAAAAATGAAAAATTACTTCAATTTCAATGGTTTTTTTTTTATTAAAACTGAATTTTTGCATTGAAATAATTAATTTTCTCAAAGACTGTGGTAAATAGGAACTTAAAATTTTTGCTATTTAGCTTTCAACAGTAAGGGTTATTAAATGAATAAAAAATAATTTTATGTTTAGATGTTGAACTTAAAAAAAAAAATAAGTTACATTTTTTTTCAAAACTTTTATTAAAAAAGTTCTTCGAAAATGAAATACTTTTTAATTCTTTTCATAAACCGTAACACATATTGACATTTCCTTTTATAATTTGAAATCATAATAAATGCGGCCAAAAAAATTTGAAAATAAATGCATTTTTATTACGACCAAGTTTAAAAAACGACATGTTAAAATTTTTTCAATAATTTTTTTTTTTTCAAAAATCTGAGTTCAATTAACATTCTTTCAAAAACAGTTCATTCAATTAACTTAATTTTAATTTTACATATATGACTAAGCTTCAAGCTTTAAAAAAATGTATATTTGAATATTGTAGGTGTTGCCGTTGTGTCCAAATATTTTTTTTTTGTGTTTGAAGTCAATTAATAAGAAAATTGCATCTATCGCTTCAACTATTTAAGATTGTCCCTCACTCCCATATATTTTTTCCTTGAATTTCCTAGACAATCTATTGGCATCAATTAATTTATGAAATTTAAGAAAAATTTTTGAAAAAAATTTGTTTTTGTTCACAAAAATCTTCAATTAAATTAAAAAAATCAAAACGGCAACACCGGCAATTTTTAATCTATAGACTTTAAAGTATATTTTTAATTACCGATGTTTGAAAAAAAAGATCATCAAAATCTAAGCTGTTCGGCCGGGTTCCCTAATATTGCCAATTTTTGAGCTTTAGTTACTCCACTATATGGTAATTCAATTTTCTGATGGTGTGAGCAACATATTACTTCATTAAATTTTTTTTTCATTTTAATGCAATAAGGTACACCTGAATAATTATTTGAATAACTCCGTTTTTCTCGAGACGCAAAGATACAAGGTTCTCATAATATCTAAGGGAAAAGTTTTCGTCTACGTCGTGGTTAGTCTTTTGAAAACAAGTTTAAAAAAAGGTTACCTATATATAAAAACGCACTAATCAAGTGTTATAAACTAATTGAAATGTTAAAATAAAAACTGCTTAAAATGAATATATTTTTAATTCATTATTTGTTTTTTTTTTTTAATATTTCGCAAAAGACGAAGATAAAATCAGCATTTTCATGATTAAGTTATGTCACTTCCACCATCAAATGCCTTGAAATCACAGCCCTAAAGTATACCTTAAAACTTTGAAATACAATAGGTACAATTTTCCTTTTTAAAACTAACATTGTCAATCAACTTTGATTTTTTTTCAACTACTTCTGCTGCTTCTTTTCATGCACATATCCTGTGCACAGCTTTTACCTCTAATGCATGCATATCCTTTTACAGATTTGCATCTTTGCAATTTAATACGCAAAGTATGTTAAATTGCAAATGAAAATGAAGAAAAAAAAAAAGGAACGTTCTTCCTGCAACAGACTGCTCTGCTTGCTCCCTCGCGATCGCAACTCAGACAAACAAAATGAGAAAAAAAAATCTTCATCATCATCATCATCTCTATGCGCTCTCTGAATGGAAAAGTTCACCTGATTTCCGTTTGTTATTCAAATTTGTTAATTTAATAAGTGCACAAAGTTAAATCGAAATCGAGAATATAAGAATGCCAAGTCAAGTTGACGACAACGACGAGCTTGACGACGACGACGAGTAAGCACCATCAAGGACGCCCCAACTCAGCTGCTCCCTTTCCATATCCATCTTCCGATTCTGATGGTATCGCATGAGTTCACCATCAGGCTTAAGCTTCGTGTATGTGTGTGTGAGTGCTCATACTTAACTTCCAGGAAAAAAGGGTCTCCTTGCCTGAGATTCACTTTTATGTTTTATGGAGGCAGAAGTAAGAAAATGAAAATTCGCAAGTCTCGTAGAAAACGCAACGAAATTTCTGGCACAAACATTGTGCGGATGTGCTTAAGTACGCGGCATAGCGCGTAATATATATGTGATTTTCTCTCTCTCTCAAAAACTGCCTTGTACTCTCACCTGTTTGAATAAACTTCTTCGTAAAAACAAAACGCAATCAGAGCTGAAATGCTAAGCGATTACAAGAATACCGTTCGTTGTAGTGAAGAATTTCAATTAAGTTTCCACTTCTGAACCCCAAAGTCAGAAGGACCTAAATCTACACACACACACACACAGACACAAAAATGCATTATAATATAGGTGACACCGAGTTTGACTTCAGCATACACCAGCAGGTGTTGTGTATACCAACTTCGATTTCTCCTGATAACTCTGAAAAGAGGAAACGATAGCTATTTTGAAGTTGTGGAGCATTTTAAATGCATTACCTACGACTTTTGAAATTGAGACTTTGGTAAATTTTCTATGCAACGAAAGACGATTAATTAGGTTAAACTCCTATAGCATTTATTCAGAATTCACGTTAGAATTAATACCAAAATGCAAAGAGAGAGAAAATACGATAGTATATAGTTTTGCAAGGGATTAAGTCGTTTACTCTGTAAAATTCGATAAGAACATTTAACTTGTCGAAGAATTTAAACTAATGAATGCATTTATTTAAACTTAAGGCAGTAATCTTTTGTACTTAATAGAGCTACTCCATTTTGAAAAGGTATGGTTGCAGTGTTCTACAATTTAGTATTGAACTCAAACAGTATTGAGATTATCTTAAGAGCTTTTAAACAATATGCTTTATCTTATTACTTGTATTAAGTAAAGTTAAGGTTTCGTTAAAAAAATATATGTTATTTTATTATGTAGGAAATCATATTCTGTAGTTTACCACTTTTAAATTTAAAATTTTTCTATAATAAAGTGCTATCTGCATTTGTTGCATCTCTTTTTCTTAATTTTGTTTTAATTGTTAAATTTTAATGTTTCAATTTTTTTCAATAGTTACATTAATATTACTAACTAACTATTTCTAATCCTAAGTATGGGCTTTAGGTCAGTATTGAATGATCTAAAATCTTCGTCAACGTTTCAAACGTGTTAACGTTCTTCGTCAGGACACTAAAAATTGGAAAAAAACCAAAAAAAATCTAATAATTATCAAAACCTAATACTATTTGAATTAAATTATTTATAAAAAATTAGTTTTTTAAAAAACGGCTCTAATGATTATTAAATTTTTTTTTTCTAAAAATGCATATAAATATATCACCAAAATTGCGTACTTGTTTTGGAGGGCAATTTGATTTTAGATTTTATTTCTTTTTTTTAACCCTCTACTGCATGAATTATGAACGAAATGAAATAAAAATATTTTTAACAATTTTTTAGCTTTATTAGGGGTTGAAAAAAGGTAATACATAAATTTTTTTATTTTTTTACATATATATAAATTTTTAGAAACATAAACCATATATGGGTTAGTATGCAGCAAGTCAATTTCCAGCAAACAATTAATAACCCATATATGGTTTAGTATGCATTCAAGGTATGTTTTGTAAAATATGTTTTTATTACATTGGACTTTCCTTATTCATGGAATTTATTCAAACTCTTTCTTGTATCATTGTTGCAGAAGAACCCCTTCATTTTCTACATGTACACAATACGTTTTCAGTCCCGAAATTTGATATATTGGTGTTTTTGTTTGGAATTCAGGGATATGGTCGATGTTTTCAGTTAGTAGTGAATTCAACGGCTTTTGCCCTTGGTTGTTGTGAGTGAATTGGAGTTTCGTGATTAGATGGGGCTGGACTTCCGTGACTTGTATATAATCCCTCAGCTTTGTTTTGTTCCATCTCTGCTTTGATCACATGCCAAAGCTGAAGAGCATCATCTTTTTCGTGACATTTTAGGTGTTACAGATTTTCAAAAGTGCTCGGAGATGGCTTGTTTGATGTTAAAAAGGGCCAGAATCTGAAGCTAGATCGTCATCACTTCGAAAGCCATCACCAGTTTTAGCATTAACACACTTATTTTTTCCATAGAAAGTCTTCCAATTCATTTTACAAAAAAAAAAAAAAAATCCCACAAAAATCAGTAATGTAAGTCGCTAACGCATGATAACCCATATATGGTGTTTTGGAAAAAACGCAAAAAAAAGACAAAAGTTATTAAAAAAACAAAAAACAAACTTCTTAAACATATAAAAGTATAATAAATTCATACGAAACTTGTTTTTAATTGGATGCAACTTACTTATTTCTTATAAAAAAAGACTTGAAAAGTTCACACTTTTATTCACTGATTTGCACTTTAGACATGCTCTTGAAACCATGAGTTTATTTCAGAATCACGACTCTCTTACTGATAATAAAAACAGGTTAATTATAAAAAAATAGACATAGTTTTATTAAAGTTTTTTCTTTTTGACATTTGGTGCAATATAACAAGAATAAATCGATATGAAATCGATAAACCATATATGGGTTAGTATGCGGTAGAGGGTTAAACTAATTTTTTTTTTTTTTTTTTTGTATCCATATAGTAGGTACCTACATTTTCCAAATTTCTATATAAAAAGTCTTAAAAATTTAAGCAACTTGAACTCTAAGAGCAAGTTCTTGCGACCCAGTCGTTCATTTTATTTTAAATCTCCAAGCGGGACATTTCTTGGAACTTTTAATAAAGCTGATCTTTAATAAAGATACCTACTTTATAAAGCTTCTATTCATTAGAGTACATAAAATTACTAATTATCCTAGATATCCAAATGAAAATGCATTCATGTATCCAAACCGGCTTGGTCCATATTAATATCTCAATGTCATAGAAACTCTCTTGTTCATTTAACCAAAATTTAATCTTTTACACAGATGATGTCTCAGCATCATTTGAAACCAAAAAATCATGCAAAATAATTTCAAACCCCAACCCAAAAATACCAAATAAAAAAAAAAAAAAAAATCCTTTTGAACTTCTCTGGTACAAATTTAATACCCATCATCATTTTTGTAACAGATGCATGCTTTTGTAACGTCTTATAAGTCTGGACCCTACTCTGGCTCCTGTAACGCAAAACCATAATGTAAGTTGGCATTATTTAAAACTTCTTGCTGAATCATATCGTCGAAGAATTGATATAACCACAGGGGAAACATGATGCTCTGCAAAATGCGGTGACATACAGAATTTTGTGCAATGCCACATAATTCAGTGTGAGCAAACCTTAAATCTGGTGTATCATCCCTTTTGCATAATTAAATCTTCAAAAAAATACCCTTCAATGTGTGTGTCATCATTCCGAACGAAGAAGACTATTCTATTTTGAAAATTCATCTCCTCTGCTGTTCAAGATTGCATGTTTGTAGAGTTGGAGACTTTTGGAATATTGTGACTCTGAGGGAGCATATCCAAGAGCCAAGTCCAAGGACTCCGACATCGAATGATCGTACAAATTCTATAGGGGTAATGGTGAAATATTTCCAAGACGATGACACCTAACATACCAAAAACGGAACCCTCTCTACAAAGCATGTTGTTCTGAGATGTGTTTGTGCCTCGACTGGCTGGGCAGGGCATATAACTATGAAAGTGTGTCCGCAAATTCAGTTAACACGGGCGGGAAGTTGTAACATTACGATTCAAGTGTCGGTCAGGCATTATGAATGCACATGCAGTCAGTTTTGTGTCCTGGATGCTCCTGATGGGATGGTCTGGTGCTTCTCTTTTGGTGTGTCGGGTTTTTCTATTGGGACATACTCTCCCAAGCTCAACCATAACAAGCTACCAGAGCCATTTACCAAAGCACTGTTTCCATAATGGCTCGTATAGAGTCTTAGTCGTATAGTTCTTGTCGTGCACTTGGGTGCAATTCATGAATAAAGAATTGTAGCTTTTACTACTACCAGTGAGGATAGCTTGATTCTGGGCTATATCACGAAGGCATCTTTTGAACATAGACATACTCTCCCGGTGCGCCGCTGCACCCACATATCGAACAAAACGGCCAAGTGGCACACATATTCTACAGAGTGAGTTGCATCATTTTGCATGTTAAAAAGGTTTTTTTTTGTCTTCCCTGGTATCTCCGGCTCACAGTGATGTGTGTTCCTGGACGCTTGCTAGATTGTACGTCTACACACGTATGTCGGTTTATTTCCTTCCGTTTCCGAATGCCATACTCCAACAGATGATATTCGAACGACAAAATGCTGCATTTACACTGAGAATAATTTCAATATTATGAACTAATTTTAGGAGAGAAAAAAAGTAGTGCAATATTATTAGAAGTGGTGATTCTAGATTGTATTTATTTTTTATTTTTAAAAGGGATCCTTTAATAACTGCTCTAAAAATTCCACAACAACAGAATGAACGTAAATAAATAAAACAAAATATTTGTTTTTAATTTTTATTCAAATGATTTTTGGTTCAGTTGGTTCAAATTTGTCTATAAAAAAAAAATGTTACGCATACACCAGAGTGACCTGAAAATCGTTCAGTACCTATATCTCATTTCTGACTTGTCTAAAGTCGAGGACTTAAATAGACCATCGGTTTAAAATGATAAAAGGACTTTTTAATTTAAAAATAGATCTTTATCTTAAAGCTGATAAGATATAGTCTAAGAGCCAACGACATAATGAATTAAGTCATCTAAAGAATGTTGTGAGGCATATCATTAGAAAGGTCTTGGGGATTAAAGCACGAATCGTGAAGTCTGGCAGCATTTTGGTGTGACCAACATGGGTTAAATTCGACCCAAAGTGTAAAAAAATGAAAAACGTCAACCTGGTTGGGTAATTTTGTAAATTTATTTCCTAACCGAAAGTAATTTGCATAGTATTTTTTTTTATGAAATTTGTCACATAATATTCCCAAAAATGTCAGCGCAAAAAGTCAGGCCAAATTTCTTTGACAAAAAAACCTTTAGACAACTTTAAATGCCGAAATTTCGAAATTTTCGAAAAAAATCCTGTTTCTGTTTCTTTTTTAAGTGTGAAAAATGTTGTGATTCATGTTCGGAGGTCTCGATGTGCAGCATAAGAATAAATTGATCTGGCAGCTTTTTAGTGTGACCAAAGTGGGTTTAATTCGATCCTAAGCCTGAAAAATATAAAAAAAATCAACTCGTTTGAATAATTTTGTAAATTTAATTCCTAACCGAAAGCAACTTTTTCAATTTATTTTTTGACAAAATTTGTTACACAATACTCCCAAAAGTATTTGCGCGAAGAGTCAGTCTAAAATTCTTTGACAAACACCCTGGTAGACAACTTTAAATGTCGAAAAATTCAAAATTTTCGAAAAAATTCTGATTTTGTTCCTTTTTTTTTTTAGTTAAGTCATCTAAAGAAAATTGTGAGGCACATAAATAGAAAGGTCTTAAGAAGTAAGACAAGAAAAAATTGGTCTGGTAGCATTTTAGTGTGACCAACATGGGTTTATTACGGTCTGAATGTCGAATTTAACCCATGTTGGTCACACCAAAATGCTGCCAGACTTAATGATTCTTGTCTAGCTCTTCAAGGGCTTTTTTCTGATATATGTCACAACATTCTTTAGATGACTTGATTCATTATGTCGTTGGCTCTCGGTCTAATAAGTTACTCTTCCTTTTTTGGTCAAAATCATGAAGGTTGAAAATTTTGTGGTCCGAATTTTCAGAAATTCAACTTTATTTTAAGGTAAAAATTTTTTAACTTTTAGTTATCATAGAAAGGTTAATAAATGGACAGAGTACATAAAAGAGAATTCTTCAATTTACCTAAAAACATAAAAAATAGTATAGGTATGTATACTCGACGAATTTTTCCCAAAAGGTGGTGATCTTTTCAAAACGACTTTGGGTGTCTCGGGAGACTCTTTTTCGTAGTTCAAGGACCAACGATGCTACAAATTTATGAAGAATATTAGAAAAGAATTGACTTCAAAGTGTTTTTACGCCATTCTAATTTCAGTTCTTGAGTTATGGAAGTGTTCCGGGAACTCTGTTTTTGGGTAAAGTAGATGTGGATAAAATAGGAATGAAAGCTTTTCTTACGAAATAAAGTATAAAAATGCCTTTTATTTTAATTTATTGGTATATGAGAAAAACCTTTTTTGATTAAAAAAAAAAAAAAATTATGACGGTAAATAAAAACAAAATTTTTTGTAAAACAAAAAAAAAAATGTGTATTTCAGTACCTTTTTCGATAAAACAAATGAAAAGTATGATATTTGACTGACTTTTTGTACTAATCCAGTAACAAGGCATTCTTATTTTCTTTCAATTAGGTAAGCAATCGAAACCTAAAAAATTATTTAATGGAATATTTTTTTTTACGAATTTTCAAAGTTATGTTACATGAGAGTAACGCTGCTGGTACCGAAAGGGTTATGGATTTTCGAGATAATATAATTTTTCAAAAATTCAAAACCTTTTGAACTGTCGTAGTTTTAATTTTTTACGTGTACTTAACTTCTTAGCAAAGTTAAAAAGATACTTTTTTTTCAAATCCATGGATGAGTTATAAAGATGTGACCATTTTTGTAACGATCAAAATTTTCGATAACTTGAAAAGAATGCCGAGTTTGAAAATTGTTGACATAAATTTAAAATTCGGGCTTAATTTTTGTTAAGTTAATTTTTGTAGATCATTAAATTTCTTATCGGTATGGATCTTTTTACAAATTGTTGATGTTTTTACTAAAAAGTTTCTTCTTTGACTTTGAGCATTTATAGGTGTTAAAAATGTAAAGAAGAAAAGATACCTTATCTTTTAACATGATTTCCACAAAAATGTAGTACGCCTAAAATTGGATAAAATATGGACCATCAAAACATTTAAAAATCGGAAAATAAAGATTGGTTCGAATATTCAATATTCGGTAAATTTTCAATGAAAAACCTTTTTCAGCCCAGCATTTTGAAGGAAATTTAATATTCAGTTTTTATTTAGAGCAATGCATATGACTATCTAAGCCCGAAAAAAAATACCGTTAAAAAAGCAAACAAAACTTAAAAAATCGCTTTTCTTGACTTTTTTTTAGGTAATGTTTTTTTGAACTGTTTCAATTTATCAAAATAATTATGCTTTGTTTACGAGATATATTGAAAAAACCAAAAAGGGGGCTTTTGCACCCCTATCTTCAATTTTGACCCTCTCGTTTTATCTTCTCATTCAAAGTTTTATGCAATTTAAACCCGTGAACCAAAGACAAAATCAGTAGCCTGAAATCCTGGATTTTATTCTGTTCTTCAAATTTATAAAACTTTTCAACCCCTTTAACTTCAACAACCAAAATATTTTTTGTTTTTTCATTTTAGAAGATTTATGTCTATATATAGGTTATGTTATTTTTATTTATAATTTTTATTTAAGGCTTTTTCAACATTCTGTATGAAAATTTTGAATTGAAGAATAACAAGAATTTGAAAAATAATGTTCGCTGCTCAGCTCTTTCGTTTAAACAAGGTCAATGGAGGCTAAATCTATTCTTTTAAAGATAACAGAAATTACATAATTTTGTCAATGTCTTGTCAGAGTTTCGGCAATTTTTCAAACCTTCACCCTCTAATCAGTGGCGTATTGAGGGGGGGGGCTCAGGGGGCTCAAGCCCCCCCCAAGCCTCCAAGACAATATTATTATTTAGCTAATTTCTTCATAATGTACATGATTAACTGAAACTTGTTCGTAAATCTTAGAGATTTAGAGGCAGCTCAGATGTTTGAGCCCCCTCCAAATTCTGAAAGGGCTGTTTGTGTTTGTTTGAGTAAGGGCCTTAGCTGCCGTTGAGGGTTGGGATACATTTTTTTCTGATTTTATTCCAATTCGGAATTCTTCAAATCTTTTTTTTTCGGTATTTTGGCGTCGAATTACATCATTAAATTTTGTAAAACTTCTTATGCAAACTCTAACACCGTATTTTATCGTCTTCAGTATATTTACTTTTTTTTAAAATAATATTTTTCTCAAAGATAATAGAAATTTTTGGTATCTTAAAATCTTAGTGGTCAACATAACTAATGGGTTCTTTAAGGAAATTCTAGTTTGCGCTTCTGAAAAATAGTTTTCACACTTTCACGTTCTGCATTTCACTTTTTGCGCATTCACTTGCCGATAGTGAAATTAAATGTTCTGCATTTTTTCACTCATTTTGGATTTTATGATCGAAATCAGCTCACTTTGTTTCTGTAAGTGAATTTGGTGCCTTTTTCAATGAATCTGCAATCCTTGGACAAAATTTGTTGTTAATTTATTTATATAATAAATTTATCACTGCCTCTATGTTTGCACCTCATTCGCTTTACACTTTACCTAATTAATTTTTATTTGAGTATTTACAAATTGCAATAATATCGCCCATGTTCTGCATTTCACTTAGATACATATTTGATATGTCTCGAAAAATGTGTCTACTTATTTTTTCTTTTAAATTCTGCTTTTTTTCATTAAAAATGTAAATAAAATTGCATCCATGCAACAAAATAAAAATAGATGATACTTCAGTTATGACAGTTCAAAGCATTTACGAAGTGAAATTGAAAAGTGATTTCAATTCACTTTCGGTCGAATTGCGGAAAATAGTAATGAGTATAGCTCAAAAACAAGACGTGATAGGAATAAATACGTAAACAGCTTTGAATTCACCATATGACAAAGTTCAAACGATATAAAGTGTTTTTTTTTTTTTAAGATTACTCAACACCTTGCTGTTTGTATAAAATGATTGAGATACAAGAACTTTGAAAAAACACTACTTTGACTGTGAAAGGAAGAGACAGTAGTACGAAGCTGTCGAGAGCAGGAAAATCTAAAATGTAACTTTCAGTACTGCAGCACAGCGCTTTTCTCTCGATCAAAGACGAATAAAAAAAAGAAAAAAAAATGTTCCTACATTTAGGTACCTTATACAAAATTTTTGAAAAATTTTCCAGCCCCCTCCAAATTTTTTTCTGGATACGCCACTGCCTCTAATCTTATTCAACTGTGATTTTCTCAAATAACCAAATCAAGCAAAGGAACACATAATTAGTTTGGCCCTTTCTTTCTAAGATTAGCGTAATACAAAATTTTATCATTTCCCCTACAACATTTTTTAATAAAAGAGCGTGAAGTAAACACGCTAATAAGAAAAAAAAAGGTAATTAAATTTCGCTCAATAGATTGTCTACTAAAATCAAGAACTTCATTTAAAGAACTCATGCTTCTTAAAACATACAATTACCAACTTTTATGAAAACAAAAAAATTAAAAGTAATCTTTCCTTAATCATCATCATCAAGTTCCCCTCTATTTAGGACATTTATTTCACCAGTATCACGAAAAAAACTCATCTCATCTGTGAACTGATGTAGGAAGACCTTTAATTACTTCAAAGAGCAGCTTCAGTACACTCAAAGTGAAACCATTTCAATTTAGAGAGTCTCCTAAGTGTCATTTTGATATTTGTATTTATTTTTTTTTTCTTACTAAACTGTCACTTGGGAATGTACTTTTTTTTCTTTCCCTAAAATAATCAAAATAATATTAATTAATATTTTGTTTGTCTTAAATTTTAATGGTTCTTTATTTTCAGTGCAGAGAAAGGTTACTTATACAAAATTTGAATCTAATGTGGAAACATAAGAATGACATGAACATTCGGCAATGGCACTGATGACTGACTAACATACAACACACACATATCTACAAAACATTCATACATACATAGAAATAGAAACAGAAACAGAGGACAGTCTCATTGTGGCAGCATCACAGGACCTTCAAAAGGACATTTTGAAAAATTATTACTTTTTCACATCCCCCATGGTTGGATGAACTGACAAGATTTAGGTCTGCATCCTTGGGTTCTCTTTCAAAATTCTATATCGTTTACCCTTTTCAGACCCCTCCCTCCCCTACACACCCTCATCTGTCATTTTAAAAGAAAACAATATAAAAAAAAATCAGAAAAAGAGGACATGCAACCAACCAACATGAAACAAATGTAGATGATGTGCTTGCGTATATTTCCTTTAGAATTTATCTGTAAAATTGCATTTTAATTTCTTTCTTCGTTCTCCAGTCTCGAGATGTCTCGACTCGACTCAAGTATGATAGGGTTATTATTTGATAGGACCTCTACCGACTACCGAGAGTTGTCATTTTGTTGCCCAACTTGCGGTTGCATATTCGGTGCAATGGTGGTCACACAGAGGCCATCAGGATATGAGCATAAGGAAAAAAGGACAAGGACATACGACAATCACCTTGCAAAAGGATATAGGGGATCCTTATTCAGATTCTAAAACATAAGACATAAAATAAAAGCTTGCCCCAGTGCAATTTATTTGCCAATGTGATGTGGGAATCCAATTACTGCAAAACATTCTCTGCAATTGTTTAATTCGTTCTGCTAAAATTTTGTCTCTCCTCATCTCTCCTTTTTCCATACTCTAATACTCACACATAGATACACACAATTATACATAAAAACGTGTACCATATTCGCATTCTAGTTATAGTGATGTGATTTTTTTTTTCTATTTTGCCATTGTTTGGTGTCATTGTTGTTGTTGTTGCTGACAGCCGGACAAATTGCTTTGGCTGTTATTTATTTGGTCCATTTAAAATGCCACCATTCTCCCTCTCTTTCCTTCCAAAAAAAGGTGGTGGTGGTGGTGGCGGCTAGCGAGTAATAAAAAAGAATTAGAAAGGACAAACAGAATAAAATGAAAGAAACAGAGAATTAAAAAGAAAGAACACAAATGCAAAGAAAAAAAAAATAAATCGTTGTACAATTGGATGGCAAAAAAAGGATGCATAAAACAGGAGAGAAGCAGCAAATTCAAAAAAAAAAAAAAAAGTTAAAAAAATAACGGTACATCACATTCAAAATAAATATAGGATGGGACTAGAACTCGGACTCGAACTGACTACAGGGATTGTTTTTTTTATCTATGAATATCCTTCCAATGCTCACATAATTCCCACAAGGATACTATACGCCTTTTTAGGGGGCAACGAGCGAGTGGAGTGCATTTTTTCGAAAGAACACTAAATCTAAATGATATGTGCGGGAGAGCAGTCTGTCTTTGGGTAGCAGCAGCAAAAAGTGACGGACTGCAAATTGCCATGTGATTGTACAAATTTGTTTGAGGACAGTTGGTCATGAAATATACTTGCACTCGGCTCGGTTCAATTTGGTTTTTAGCTCCAGCGTCAACGCTATAGCTTGGCTGATGGCCTTCACTGCAAAGTCATATATCTCTCTCTCTAGAAACATGAGGGAGAAGGTTTTTTTTTTTTGTTTTGCAAAAAAATTTAATTTGAATTTTGTTTATGAGATTTTTTGTTATATTTTATTTTGATTTTATTCAAAAAGGTTAATGTTAAAAGAGAAACAAATTTAAAAGGTATTCAAATAAATTTTTGTACCAACATAAAAATGTAATGTCAATTAAGACTTTTTGGTTCAAAATAATGTTATTTGATGATTTGAGTTGAATGGGCGAGAAGATTACTGGACAAAGTTTTTATTAGAATATGTTCATTATTGTTTTGAATAGACTTCAATTTTTAACTTTAATTTTTTTTAAGATATTTTTTATCAATATTTTTAATAGAAGGATAACTACAATTAAAAAAAATTAAAAATAAAGTTTCCTGCTCAGCTCTTTTGTTTAAATGAGACAAATGGTGAGAGCTATATTAACTAAACTTATTTTTAATTTTTACTGTTGAAATTTTTTGTCATTAAAAGAATTTTTGGGCATAGTGAAAAGAATGCCATCATGGAGTAAAAAGTTCTTACTAAAAAGTCTTCATAATGTATGAGAACTGCAGGGAGTAAAAAGTGTGCTTTGGGGCATATCCAGATTCAGGAATGCCCCACATGAAATGCCAAACGAGGGCCATCTTGAAATGCATCACGTGCGGCATCTTGAAATGCCCCACGTGGGGCATCTTGAAATTCCCCACGTGGGGCATCTTGAAATGCCCCACGTGGGGCATCTTGAAATGCCCCACGTGGGTCATCTGGAAATGCCCCACGTGGGGCATCTTGAAATGACCCACGTGGGGCATCTGGAAATGCCCCACGTAGGGCATCTTGAAATGACCCACGTGGGGCATCTGGAAATGCCCCACGTGGGGCATCTGGAAATGCCCCATGTGGAGCAACTTGAAATGCCAAACGTGGGGCATCTGGAAATGAACCAAGTGGGGCATCTTGAAATGCCCCACGTGGGGCATCTGGAAATGAACCAAGTGGGGCATCTGGAAATGCCCCAAGTGGGGTATCTTGAAATGCCCCACGTGGGGCATCTGTAAATGCCCCACGTGGGGCATCTGGAAATGCCCCACGTGGGGCATCTGGAAATGCTCCACGTGGGGCATCTGGAAATGCCCCACGTGGGGCATCTGGAAATGCCCCACGTGGGTCATCTGGAAATGCCCCACGTGGGGCATCTTGAAATTCCCCACGTGGGGCATCTTGAAATGCCCCACGTGGGGCATCTGGAAATGCCCCACGTGGGGCATCTTGAAATTCCCCACGTGGGGCATCTTGAAATGCCCCACGTGGGGCATCTGGAAATGCCCCACGTGTGGCATCTGGAAATGCCCCATGTGTTGCATCTGGAAATGCCCCACGTGGGGCATCTTGAAATGACCCACGTGGGGCATCTGGAAATGCCCCACATGGGGCATCTGGAAATGCCCCACGTGGGGCATCTTGAAATGCCCCACGTGGGGCATCTTGAAATGACCCACGTGGGGCATCTTGAAATGCCCCACGTGGGGCATCTGGAAATGCCCCACGTGGGGCATCTGGAAATGCTCCACGTGGGGCATCTTGAAATGCCCCACGTGGGTCATCTGGAAATGCCCCACGTGGGTCATCTGGAAATGCCCCACGTGGGGCATCTTGAAATGCCCCACGTGGGGCATCTGGAAATGCCCCACGTGGGGCATCTTGAAGTGCCCCACGTGGGGCATCTTGAAATGCCCCACGTGGTTCATCTTGAAATGCCCCACGTGGGTCATCTGGAAATGCCCCACGTGGGGCATCTTGAAATGACCCACGTGGGGCATCTGGAAATGCCCCACGTGGGGCATCTGGAAATGCCCCACGTGGGGCATCTTGAAATGCCCCACGTGGGGCATCTGGAAATGCTCCACGTGGGGCATCTGGAAATGCCCCACGTGGGGCATCTTGAAATGCCCCACGTGGGGCATCTGGAAATGCCCCAAGTGGGGCATCTTGAAATGCCCCACGTGGGGTATCTGGAAATGCCCCACGTGGGGCATCTGGAAATGCCCCACGTGGGGCATCTGGAAATGCTCCACGTGGGGCATCTGGAAATGCCCCACGTGGGGCATCTGGAAATGCCCCACGTGGGTCATCTGGAAATGCCCCACGTGGGGCATCTTGAAATGCCCCACGTGGGGCATCTGGAAATGCCCCACGTGGGGCATCTTGAAATTCCCCACGTGGGGCATCTTGAAATGCCCCACGTGGGGCATCTGGAAATGCCCCACGTGTTGCATCTGGAAATGCCCCACGTGGGTCATCTGGAAATGCCCCACGTGGGGCATCTTGAAATGCCCCACGTGGGGCATCTGGAAATGCCCCACGTGGGGCATCTTGAAATGCCCCACGTGGGGCATCTTGAAATGCCCCACGTGGGTCATCTGGAAATGCCCCACGTGGGGCATCTTGAAATGACCCACGTGGGGCATCTGGAAATGCCCCACGTGGGGCATCTTGAAATGACCCACGTGGGGCATCTTGAAATGACCCACGTGGGGCATCTTGAAATGACCCACGTGGGGCATCTGGAAATGCCCCACGTGGGGCATCTTGAAATGCCCCACGTGGAGCATCTGGAAATGCCCCACGTGGGGCATCTGGAAATGCCCCACGTGGGGCATCTGGAAATGCCCCACGTGGGGAATCTGGAAATGCCCCACGTGGGGCATCTGGAAATGCCCCACGTGGGGCATCTGGAAATGCCCCACGTGGGGCATCTTGAAATGCCCCACGTGGGGCATCTTGAAATGCCCCACGTGGGGCATCTGGAAATGCCCCACGTGGGGCATCTGGAAATGCCCCACGTGGGGCATCTTGAAATGCCCCACGTGGGGCATCTGGAAATGCCCCACGTGGGGCATCTGGAAATGCCCCACGTGGGGCATCTTGTAATGACCCACGTGGGGCATCTGGAAATGCCCCACGTGGGGCATCTGGAAATGCCCCACGTGGGGCATCTGGAAATGCCCCACGTGGGGCATCTGGAAATGCCCCACGTGGGGCATCTTGAAATGCCCCACGTGGGGCATCTGGAAATGCCCCACGTGGGGCATCTGGAAATGCCCCACGTGGGGCAACTGGAAATGCCCCACGTGGGGCATCTTGAAATGACCCACGTGGGGCATCTGGAAATGCCCCACGTGGGGCATCTGGAAATGCCCCACGTGGGGCATCTGGAAATGCCCCACGTGGGGCATCTTGAAATGACCCACGTGGGGCATCTGGAAATGCCCCACGTGGGGCATCTGGAAATGCCCCACGTGGGGCATCTTGAAATGACCCACGTGGGGCATCTTGAAATGCCCCACGTGGGGCATCTTGAAATGACCCACGTGGGGCATCTTGAAATGCCCCACGTGGGGCATCTTGAAATGACCCACGTGGGGCATCTGGAAATGCCCCACGTGGAGCAACTTGAAATGCCAAACGTGGGGCATCTGGAAATGCCCCACGTGGGGCATCTTGAAATGCCCCACTTGGGGCATCTTGAAATGCCCCACGTGGGGCATCTGGAAATGCCCCACGTGGGGCATCTGGAAATGCCCCACGTGGGGCATCTTGAAATGACCCACGTGGGGCATCTTGAAATGCCCCACGTGGGGCATCTGGAAATGCCCCACGTGGGGCATCTTGAAATGACCCACGTGGGGCATCTGGAAATGCCCCACGTGGGGCATCTTGAAATGACCCACGTGGGGCATCTGGAAATGCCCCACGTGGGGCATCTGGAAATGCCCCACGTGGGGCATCTTGAAATGCCCCACGTGGGGCATCTGGAAATGCCCCACGTGGGGCATCTGGAAATGCATCTTGAAATGCCCCACGTGGGGCATCTTGAAATGACCCACGTGGGGCATCTGGAAATGCCCCACGTGGGGCATCTGGAAATGCCCCACGTGGGGCATCTTGAAATGCCCCACGTGGGGCATCTTGAAATGACCCACGTGGGGCATCTTGAAATGCCCCACGTAGGGCATCTTGAAATGACCCACGTGGGGCATCTGGAAATGCCCCACGTGGGGCATCTGGAAGTGCCCCATGTGGAGCAACTTGAAATGCCAAACGTGGGGCATCTGGAAATGCCCCACGTGGGGCATCTGGAAATGCCCCATGTGGAGCAACTTGAAATGCCAAACGTGGGGCATCTGAAAATGCCCCACGTGGGGCATCTGGAAATGAACCAAGTGGGGCATCTTGAAATGCCCCACGTGGGGCATCTGGAAATGAACCAAGTGGGGCATCTGGAAATGCCCCAAGTGGGGTATCTTGAAATGCCCCACGTGGGGCATCTGTAAATGCCCCACGTGGGGCATCTGGAAATGCTCCACGTGAGGCATCTGGAAATGCTCCACGTGGGGCATCTGGAAATGCCCCACGTGGGGCATCTGGAAATGCCCCAAGTGGGGCATCTTGAAATGCCCCACGTGGGGTATCTGGAAATGCCCCACGTGGGGCATCTGGAAATGCCCCACGTGGGGCATCTGGAAATGCTCCACGTGGGGCATCTGGAAATGCCCCACGTGGGGCATCTGGAAATGCCCCACGTGGGTCATCTGGAAATGCCCCACGTGGGGCATCTTGAAATTCCCCACGTGGGGCATCTTGAAATGCCCCACGTGGGGCATCTGGAAATGCCCCACGTGTTGCATCTGGAAATGCCCCACGTGTTGCATCTGGAAATGCCCCACGTGGGGCATCTTGAAATGACCCATGTGGGGCATCTGGAAATGCCCCACATGGGGCATCTGGAAATGCCCCACGTGGGGCATCTTGAAATGCCCCACGTGGGGCATCTTGAAATGACCCACGTGGGGCATCTTGAAATGCCCCATGTGGGGCATCTTGAAATGCCCCACGTGGGGCATCTGGAAATGCCCCACGTGGGGCATCTGGAAATGCCCCACGTGGGGCATCTGGAAATGCCCCACGTGGGGCATCTTGAAATGCCCCACGTGGGGCATCTGGAAATGCCCCACGTCGGGCATCTTGAAATGCCCCACGTGGGGCATCTGGAAATGCCCCACGTCGGGCATCTGGAAATGCCCCACGTGGGGCATCTGGAAATGCCCCAAGTGGGGCATCTGGAAATGCCCCACGTGGGGCATCTGGAAATGCCCCACGTGGGGCATCTTGAAATGCCCCACGTGGGGCATCTGGAAATGCCCCACGTGGGGCATCTGGAAATGCCCCACGTGGGGCATCTTGAAATGCCCCACGTGGGGCATCTGGAAATGCCCCACGTGGGGCATCTGGAAATGCCCCACGTGGGGCATCTTGAAATGCCCCACGTGGGGCATCTGGAAATGCCCCACGTGGGGCATCTGGAAATGCCCCACGTGGGGCATCTTGAAATGCCCCACGTGGGGCATCTGGAAATGCCCCACGTGGGGCATCTGGAAATGCCCCACGTGGGGCATCTTGAAATGCCCCACGTGGGGCATCTGGAAATGCCCCACGTGGGGCATCTGGAAATGCCCCACGTGGGGCATCTTGAAATGCCCCACGTGGGGCATCTGGAAATGCCCCACGTGGGGCATCTGGAAATGCCCCACGTGGGGCATCTGGAAATGCCCCACGTGGGGCATCTGGAAATGCCCCACGTGGGGCATCTTGAAATGCCCCACGTGGGGCATCTGGAAATGCCCCACGTGGGGCATCTGGAAATGCCCCACGTGGGGCATCTTGAAATGCCCCACGTGGGGCATCTGGAAATGCCCCACGTGGGGCATCTGGAAATGCCCCACGTGGGGCATCTTGAAATGCCCCACGTGGGGCATCTGGAAATGCCCCACGTGGGGCATCTGGAAATGCCCCACGTGGGGCATCTTGAAATGCCCCACGTGGGGCATCTGGAAATGCCCCACGTGGGGCATCTGGAAATGCCCCACGTGGGGCATCTGGAAATGCCCCACGTGGGGCATCTGGAAATGCCCCACGTGGGGCATCTTGAAATGCCCCACGTGGGGCATCTGGAAATGCCCCACGTGGGGCATCTGGAAATGCCCCACGTGGGGCATCTGGAAATGCCCCACGTGGGGCATCTTGAAATGCCCCACGTGGGGCATCTGGAAATGCCCCACGTGGGGCATCTGGAAATGCCCCACGTGGGGCATCTGGAAATGCCCCACGTGGGGCATCTTGAAATGCCCCACGTGGGGCATCTGGAAATGCCCCACGTGGGGCATCTGGAAATGCCCCACGTGGGGCATCTGGAAATGCCCCACGTGGGGCATCTGGAAATGCCCCACGTGGGGCATCTTGAAATGCCCCACGTGGGGCATCTTGAAATGCCCCACGTGGGGCATCTGGAAATGCCCCACGTGGGGCATCTGGAAATGCCCCACGTGGGGCATCTGGAAATGCCCCACGTGGGGCATCTTGAAATGCCCCACGTGGGGCATCTGGAAATGCCCCACGTGGGGCATCTGGAAATGCCCCACGTGGGGCATCTGGAAATGCCCCACGTGGGGCATCTTGAAATGCCCCACGTGGGGCATCTGGAAATGCCCCACGTGGGGCATCTGGAAATGCCCCACGTGGGGCATCTGGAAATGCCCCACGTGGGGCATCTTGAAATGCCCCACGTGGGGCATCTGGAAATGCCCCACGTGGGGCATCTGGAAATGCCCCACGTGGGGCATCTTGAAATGCCCCACGTGGGGCATCTGGAAATGCCCCACGTGGGGCATCTTGAAATGCCCCACGTGGGGCATCTGGAAATGCCCCACGTGGGGCATCTGGAAATGCCCCACGTGGGGCATCTGGAAATGCCCCACGTGGGGCATCTTGAAATGCCCCACGTGGGGCATCTGGAAATGCCCCACGAAGGACATTTGAGTGATCTACTTATAATTACTGTAGGGCAAACAAACTGCAAAAATATAATAATAATAAAAAAAATTAAACTCAATTATGTTCTTTTTCATGTTGAACACCTTCGACAAAAAATATTTTATAATTTTTTTTGGTAGCCATTTTTTTAATGACGTTCCATCTTTGTGGACCTCTCGTTGTAAAAATAAAAAATATATAAATTTAAATTTAAAAAAAAAGTGAACAACTTTAAAAAAATATTTGTTTTTGATTAATTTGTTATTATGACCAGAAAAAATTCATGGAACTTTTTTTGGACCACTTCTTATTCGATCAAGCTTTGTTGTACATATTATGTGCTTTCGATTTTTTTAAATACTCCAGCTGCTTTCCTTCACTTGTAATCTTGAAATCAATTGTTAATTTTTTTGCATATTTTAAATGAACATTATATATATTTAAGAATACTGTCCGATTTCACATTGATCTGGCAAATTGTTTCCAAAAATTAACGTATTTATTAAAATACAATAAGTAGTCTAAAAGCTATAATACCTACCACTTATTTACATACGTACATTCAAATACATATAAATGTACAAACAAAACCAGTTACATAATTAACCCTCCTTTAACTTTGCCGTAGTCATTTAAATAGCTTATAACAAAATATTTACGAATCAGGAAAGATGAAAAAAGTTAAAAATATGTGTGTTTTTTGTGGCATTGCTATCCGTATCCGCAGTTCGAGTTTACCTGCAACCTGCGTTTAAAATAAAACACACAGCTGCCGATAAGAATAAAAGCTAAATCTTCCTTTGAATAGATTTAAAAATTAAGCACAAATATTATTCTATTTCAAGATGTTTTTACATTAATTTGGCAAGAAACTGTTACTATGGTAATATCACGCGGTCGGCTGCGCGGTCAGCCGCAAAAATGCCCCACGTGGGGCATTTCCAGATGCCCCACGTGGGGCATTTCAAGATGCCCCACGTGGGGCATTTCCAGATGCCCCACGTGGGGCATTTCCAGATGCCCCACGTGGGGCATTTCCAGATGCCCCACGTGGGGCATTTCCAGATGCCCCACGTGGGGCATTTCAAGATGCCCCACGTGGGGCATTTCCAGATGCCCCACGTGGGGCATTTCCAGATGCCCCACGTGGGGCATTTCAAGATGCCCCACGTGGGGCATTTCAAGATGCCCCACGTGGGGCATTTCCAGATGCCCCACGTGGGGCATTTCCAGATGCCCCACGTGGGGCATTTCCAGATGCCCCACGTGGGGCATTTCCAGATGCCCCACGTGGGGCATTTCCAGATGCCCCACGTGGGGCATTTCCAGATGCCCCACGTGGGGCATTTCCAGATGCCCCACGTGGGGCATTTCCAGATGCCCCACGTGGGGCATTTCAAGATGCCCCACGTGGGGCATTTCCAGATGCCCCACGTGGGGCATTTCCAGATGCCCCACGTGGGGCATTTCAAGATGCCCCACGTGGGGCATTTCCAGATGCCCCACGTGGGGCATTTCCAGATGCCCCACGTGGGGCATTTCAAGATGCCCCACGTGGGGCATTTCAAGATGCCCCACGTGGGGCATTTCCAGATGCCCCACGTGGGGCATTTCCAGATGCCCCACGTGGGGCATTTCCAGATGCCCCACGTGGGGCATTTCCAGATGCCCCACGTGGGGCATTTCAAGATGCCCCACGTGGGGCATTTCCAGATGCCCCACGTGGGGCATTTCCAGATGCCCCACGTGGGGCATTTCAAGATGCCCCACGTGGGGCATTTCCAGATGCCCCACGTGGGGCATTTCCAGATGCCCCACGTGGGGCATTTCCAGATGCCCCACGTGGGGCATTTCCAGATGCCCCACGTGGGGCATTTCCAGATGCCCCACGTGGGGCATTTCCAGATGCCCCACGTGGGGCATTTCAAGATGCCCCACGTGGGGCATTTCCAGATGCCCCACGTGGGGCATTTCCAGATGCCCCACGTGGGGCATTTCCAGATGCCCCACGTGGGGCATTTCAAGATGCCCCACGTGGGGCATTTCCAGATGCCCCACGTGGGGCATTTCCAGATGCCCCACGTGGGGCATTTCCAGATGCCCCACGTGGGGCATTTCCAGATGCCCCACGTGGGGCATTTCAAGATGCCCCACGTGGGGCATTTCCAGATGCCCCACGTGGGGCATTTCCAGATGCCCCACGTGGGGCATTTCCAGATGCCCCACGTGGGGCATTTCCAGATGCCCCACGTGGGGCATCTTGAAATGCCCCACGTGGGGCATCTGGAAATGCCCCACGTGGGGCATCTGGAAATGCCCCACGTGGGGCATCTGGAAATGCCCCACGTGGGGCATCTTGAAATGCCCCACGTGGGGCATCTGGAAATGCCCCACGTGGGGCATCTTGAAATGCCCCACGTGGGGCATCTGGAAATGCCCCACGTGGGGCATCTTGAAATGCCCCACGTGGGGCATCTGGAAATGCCCCACGTGGGGCATCTGGAAATGCCCCACGTGGGGCATCTGGAAATGCCCCACGTGGGGCATCTGGAAATGCCCCACGTGGGGCATCTGGAAATGCCCCACGTGGGGCATCTGGAAATGCCCCACGTGGGGCATCTTGAAATGCCCCACGTGGGGCATCTGGAAATGCCCCACGTGGGGCATCTGGAAATGCCCCACGTGGGGCATCTGGAAATGCCCCACGTGGGGCATCTGGAAATGCCCCACGTGGGGCATCTGGAAATGCCCCACGTGGGGCATCTTGAAATGCCCCACGTGGGGCATCTGGAAATGCCCCACGTGGGGCATCTGGAAATGCCCCACGTGGGGCATCTTGAAATGCCCCACGTGGGGCATCTTGAAATGCCCCACGTGGGGCATCTGGAAATGCCCCACGTGGGGCATCTGGAAATGCCCCACGTGGGGCATCTGGAAATGCCCCACGTGGGGCATCTGGAAATGCCCCACGTGGGGCATCTGGAAATGCCCCACGTGGGGCATCTGGAAATGCCCCACGTGGGGCATCTTGAAATGCCCCACGTGGGGCATCTGGAAATGCCCCACGTGGGGCATCTGGAAATGCCCCACGTGGGGCATCTTGAAATGCCCCACGTGGGGCATCTGGAAATGCCCCACGTGGGGCATCTGGAAATGCCCCACGTGGGGCATCAGGAAATGCCCCACGTGGGGCATCTTGAAATGCCCCACGTGGGGCATCTGGAAATGCCCCACGTGGGGCATCTGGAAATGCCCCACGTGGGGCATCTGGAAATGCCCCACGTGGGGCATCTTGAAATGCCCCACGTGGGGCATCTGGAAATGCCCCACGTGGGGCATCTGGAAATGCCCCACGTGGGGCATCTTGAAATGCCCCACGTGGGGCATCTGGAAATGCCCCACGTGGGGCATCTGGAAATGCCCCACGTGGGGCATCTTGAAATGCCCCACGTGGGGCATCTGGAAATGCCCCACGTGGGGCATCTGGAAATGCCCCACGTGGGGCATCTGGAAATGCCCCACGTGGGGCATCTTGAAATGCCCCACGTGGGGCATCTGGAAATGCCCCACGTGGGGCATCTGGAAATGCCCCACGTGGGGCATCTGGAAATGCCCCACGTGGGGCATCTGGAAATGCCCCACGTGGGGCATCTTGAAATGCCCCACGTGGGGCATCTGGAAATGCCCCACGTGGGGCATCTGGAAATGCCCCACGTGGGGCATCTGGAAATGCCCCACGTGGGGCATCTTGAAATGCCCCACGTGGGGCATCTGGAAATGCCCCACGTGGGGCATCTGGAAATGCCCCACGTGGGGCATCTGGAAATGCCCCACGTGGGGCATCTTGAAATGCCCCACGTGGGGCATCTGGAAATGCCCCACGTGGGGCATCTGGAAATGCCCCACGTGGGGCATCTTGAAATGCCCCACGTGGGGCATCTGGAAATGCCCCACGTGGGGCATCTTGAAATGCCCCACGTGGGGCATCTGGAAATGCCCCACGTGGGGCATCTGGAAATGCCCCACGTGGGGCATCTGGAAATGCCCCACGTGGGGCATCTGGAAATGCCCCACGTGGGGCATCTGGAAATGCCCCACGTGGGGCATCTGGAAATGCCCCACGTGGGGCATCTTGAAATGCCCCACGTGGGGCATCTGGAAATGCCCCACGTGGGGCATCTGGAAATGCCCCACGTGGGGCATCTGGAAATGCCCCACGTGGGGCATCTGGAAATGCCCCACGTGGGGCATCTTGAAATGCCCCACGTGGGGCATCTGGAAATGCCCCACGTGGGGCATCTGGAAATGCCCCACGTGGGGCATCTGGAAATGCCCCACGTGGGGCATCTTGAAATGCCCCACGTGGGGCATCTGGAAATGCCCCACGTGGGGCATCTGGAAATGCCCCACGTGGGGCATCTTGAAATGCCCCACGTGGGGCATCTGGAAATGCCCCACGTGGGGCATCTTGAAATGCCCCACGTGGGGCATCTGGAAATGCCCCACGTGGGGCATCTGGAAATGCCCCACGTGGGGCATCTGGAAATGCCCCACGTGGGGCATCTTGAAATGCCCCACGTGGGGCATCTGGAAATGCCCCACGTGGGGCATCTGGAAATGCCCCACGTGGGGCATCTGGAAATGCCCCACGTGGGGCATCTGGAAATGCCCCACGTGGGGCATCTTGAAATGCCCCACGTGGGGCATCTGGAAATGCCCCACGTGGGGCATTTTTGCGGCTGACCGCGCAGCCGACCGCGTGATATTACCATAGTAACAGTTTCTTGCCAAATTAATGTAAAAACATCTTGAAATAGAATAATATTTGTGCTTAATTTTTAAATCTATTCAAAGGAAGATTTAGCTTTTATTCTTATCGGCAGCTGTGTGTTTTATTTTAAACGCAGGTTGCAGGTAAACTCGAACTGCGGATACGGATAGCAATGCCACAAAAAACACACATATTTTTAACTTTTTTCATCTTTCCTGATTCGTAAATATTTTGTTATAAGCTATTTAAATGACTACGGCAAAGTTAAAGGAGGGTTAATTATGTAACTGGTTTTGTTTGTACATTTATATGTATTTGAATGTACGTATGTAAATAAGTGGTAGGTATTATAGCTTTTAGACTACTTATTGTATTTTAATAAATACGTTAATTTTTGGAAACAATTTGCCAGATCAATGTGAAATCGGACAGTATTCTTAAATATATATAATGTTCATTTAAAATATGCAAAAAAATTAACAATTGATTTCAAGATTACAAGTGAAGGAAAGCAGCTGGAGTATTTAAAAAAATCGAAAGCACATAATATGTACAACAAAGCTTGATCGAATAAGAAGTGGTCCAAAAAAAGTTCCATGAATTTTTTCTGGTCATAATAACAAATTAATCAAAAACAAATATTTTTTTAAAGTTGTTCACTTTTTTTTTAAATTTAAATTTATATATTTTTTATTTTTACAACGAGAGGTCCACAAAGATGGAACGTCATTAAAAAAATGGCTACCAAAAAAAATTATAAAATATTTTTTGTCGAAGGTGTTCAACATGAAAAAGAACATAATTGAGTTTAATTTTTTTTATTATTATTATATTTTTGCAGTTTGTTTGCCCTACAGTAATTATAAGTAGATCACTCAAATGTCCTTCTCTGGGTTGTTCAATAAATTTATTTTTAAATACATATATATTTTTGTAATTTTTATAGATCCACTCTACAGCTGTACTTGACTACCTTTTAACTTGATATGAGAAGTTATATTGCTGTGTGCATCTTTGTTAACGTTCGCAAAAAGGCCACATGTATACGTGTATGAACATTGACATAAGCAATTAGGCATAAATTTACAAAAAAAAATTATTCAACTTTTCCACCAAAAAAAAAAAAAAAAAAAAAAAATTGAAAAAAAAAAAAAAAAAATTTATATTCGCCATCATTAAATTGCTTCCAATGGATGAATATGGGTTATGGGCTTCTGCTCTGCAAAATAGCTCAATTTGATATCGTTTTTGTATATTGAATGGAAAAAGCAAAAATAAATTAAACAAACAAAAAACTGAACGGAGAACGGTATTTCCATAATAACATTTTTTTTTTCGCACTAAAAAAAAAAAAAAAAAAAAATGAAATAAAGCCAACTTCCGGTTCAGAATTCAGGTTGTAACCAGAGAAGGAAAGAGAGAGCTAGCACACTTTCTGGTGGTCTCACAGGTAAATAACTTCCAACTCAACTGTCAACCTTTTTTGACGACCGAAAAATGCAATTTGTTCACTTTTTTTTTGTATATTTTTATTTATTTTTTTTAATTTTTGTGCTCCTTCAATGTTATATCCTTGGTGTAATATCTACGAGTATATTTTTTTTCATACACACACACTTGGTATATTGGGCATCATACGTGATAGCTGTTTTGGGGGGGTACAAAATAAAGAACAGAACCCAAAACGCCATGACACGTTGGAGGACAATAATTTATATCACAGAATTAATTAAATGTTGCAAAGAGAGAGAAAGAGAGAGAAAATAAAGATGGGGACTACGGTGTCTGTCACCGGAAAGTCCTGCTGCATATGAAACATTCTTCGTCCCGTTCCGGCCGAATTTCAAAAGCTAACGGTGGTGGTGGCGGTGTGACACGTGAAATATTTCACACCCCATTTGCTTGCAGTATGCATTTTTAACCATTACACCCAAAAAGATTCAACTTTCTTTGTGTGTATGTTTGGTTGTCATCATCCTCGTCGTTTTCGTCCTTGTTGATGGTAAAATTCGCACCAAGGAGCCAAGGCGCATACCAACAGATTAATGATGTGCATCCTTGCAATCTTACACTTTCTTGCTTTCGTTCTAACGTTCGTTTTTATTTCGTCCTTTTTTTTTTGCTGCACATCAGTGTACACTAAAAACCAACCTACAAACGTTATAGTGACAAATTTAAATAAAAAAAAAAAAAATCCCATTCCGTTAAATAAAATACTGAATCAAATATGTACATACAAATACTCACCTAGGATTGGGGTCACATATTGAACGTTGTTTCTTACTTTTGGTTCTATCTATACAAATATAACCAACCCGCATCCAAGGACTATTTTCCGTTTTTTTTTTTTTTTTTTTTTCTCAGAAAAGGATCGGCACTTGATTCGCGTACAAATGTCGAATATAACGTAGATATAGCAAACCACACTCTTCTTCATCTTTTTTTTTTTAAGCTTCGTTATAGAGAGGATTCTTATATATCGTCCCAACTGAGAAGGAGAAGGAAAAAAAATAAATATATATAAGAAAAAAACCTTGTAAACTTACATCAGGGAGAGGACACTTAAATATTTCAGGACACGTTTAAATTGCACAACTTAAATGAATATGCCTCCCACTCTTTCTCTCAGTGGTTCTCGCTTTGGTTTTTTTTTTATTTTTTTTTGAAGGTCATCCCATGGGTGTGGAAGTAGGAGACATGAGGGGATATATTATGATGACTTTGTTTGTTCCGCCGCGCGGCTCAACAAAAATCGATGCGGGGACTCTTATTTATTTATTTTCATATTTTATATTTTTTATTTTTTGAAGAGCACCTATAAGTAGACTATATATTTTTGTATAAACTTTTATAAATATTTTACTTTTCTTTTCGATTGCTGATGGAAAATAAAAAGACAAAGCTTAGGGAACAAATACAAAAATTGAACAACTTGTTTCGTGGAAAACGTCGAAAATTGTGTTTGATTTGATGGGAAAATGACAGTGGCAGGGTATTGAACTTTATGAAAAATAGGAATCAATGACTAATAAAGTCATTGTGCTGTATATTTTTTTGTTTTGCTTTCTTTCTTACTCATTTTAGAGATTTAGAGATTTTAAATGAAAGGTTCAACAACCTTTTTCATACACTCTGTATTGTGTGTTTATATTTCAAAAATATAAATTTCAAATAAATCATGCTTAGATTAGTTTTTAAATTCAATATCACTTTAATAGAAAATCGAAATTTATTTGTGTAAAAAATTTTAAGAAAATATTTCTGAAAGAATTTTGATTTCTTTCAACACTTTTATTAGTACAACAAACTAAAGTATAGTTTTGCCCCAACGAATATCACGACAAAAGTGTCGAACCTATATAGAAAATGTAAAAAAAATACCCGAATTTTTCAATCTTTGCTAATTTAAGCCCTTTGGGATTGGTTTTAGACAAAAATGTTATGCGACAATAAGTTTATTAAATTTGATTCAATTCAAAAATATTGATATTCAAATAGTAAAACTGTCGAGCTTTCAGTTTACATTTTACAGACAGGTTAGAATATAAAAGTACCTATTGTGACTTTTGCTATATTCATGACCTGCAGTTGTGAACATCATTTAAAAGATCAGTAATTGATTCTAAAATGTCAATTGGATCGCTTAAGTTAGACATGCAAACATTTATAATAACTATTTATGTTTTTTATTAAAACAAAAAATATTACGCATACACCACAGTGACCTTATGGTTAAATATAATTACTTGGTTCAGTATTCAAAAGTGTTTTTACTATATTTAATGTATACAATTCAGTTCTTAGAGTTATCATGTTTCAGTAAAAATTACAGAGATTTATATATTACCTCGAGCTTTTTCCGTGAATTTATCGTAAGAACTAAAAAAGTCGAAAATTATGGACAGTATTCAATAAATTTTTTTAAAATACCGAGAGCAAAAATAAGGACACTATTTTTTTCATAGCTTAATGAACAATTGCTCAAGAATTGCATACAAATCAACATTTAATCAAATAAATGTAAAAATAAAAAGAAATAAACGATTTTTGAAAAATTCTCTTATCTTTACGATAGATTCGCTTACGATAAAATTCACTGGGTCACTTGAATAAAAGTACAAAAGAAAATTGTGGGTCGTAAATTCTAAGTGCAACCATGATTTTTTAGTCAAACAAGTCTAGAAAAAATGAAACAAAGAAAAGAAAGATGCTTTTACCAGTAGGAATGTTATTTTGCATGTAGAAATTGACCGCAACTATAAATGATAAACAACAATTTTAAATTTCAGAAAACTTCTTTTAAATTTTTAAAAATATTCGGGTTTAAGTTTTTGAATCTGTTTTTAATTCATTATTATTTTATACATACATATGTATACTACACTGATTAAAAAAGAAATTATTTTTTTCGTTCATAGTTATATAGAAAATATTGTTGGAAACGACGAATCGGTTTCACCGGTCTTTTTTATTTAACTCTCAAACTCCTAATATATTCTTATTATAATCCAGTCAAATAAGGGTTTAACCTCGGAATGAATGTTAGTAGAATTTTTTTTTTGCTCAATATCTTCCTTTTGCCATTCTATAACATATCTCAAAAGTCTAGAAAAATCTCATGTCCGCTTGTCCCGATTTCAAGGTCAAATCGCGAAATGGAGATTTTCAAAATTAGCAAAAATAGGCTATGGTATTATATACACATATGATACATGATTTCAAGGTATTTTTTAATGTTGATTCCAAAAAATCTAAAATCAAGACAATCTGACGTCTCTGGAAAAAGTTATTCCTGTTTTTCATCTGTCAACTCATATTATTATAACAGTTGCAAACTTACTGCCGAAAAACCCTTAAAAGTTATGGTAGATGAACTAAATTTTGCATGAAGATTTTAGAATCCATCATTATTAAAAATCAAAACAATCCATTACAAAAAATATATATACCTACGAAATAATGGTATTTTTTGATGGAGGGGCAAATTTTAGGATATGTTCATCTTAGGAATAAGTGCTAATAGGCTAATTTTTTCATTTTAATCTTTGTTTGGATATTCTTTAACTAAAAAAAAGTTTTAAAACAAAATTGGTATGAATTTTTGTAGCAATTATATATATTAATGAACCCCAAAACCAAAATTTCAACAAAATTAAGTTTCAACAGATTAAAAAAAAAAATGGTTCTATGAGAAGTACCATAAATAACAATTTCTGAAAAGAGATTTTTTTTCATTATTTACGAGGTAAAACATTTTTTAAAAAATTTGGTAAATAATTTTTATTTTACGGTAGCAATCAAGCCGCTTTCTATTTGCTAAAAATCGCGTTTTTTCCTTGAAAGTATTCCAAAAAAGTAAATTTATTTTCTTATTAAAGTCACAAACTAGTTATATTAGTAAGTATTCTCGAATTTCACTCTTTCTTGCAAGAATTTTAAAGGTCAATCGATCGATACTAATATTGATTGAGCTTTGAGGCTGATCTAAAAGTTTTGTTTACATTAGCTACTCTTTCTCATCTAAAGGCTAAAAAAAGTTGTTAATCATTACAGAAAAATTGTTTTTTTTTTCACAAAAAAACCAACACTTTTGCCCTTTGGAGTATAAAAAAAAAACTATTAGATTGAAACTCTATTTTTCTCCCAGATGTAAAAAGTTAAAAAAAAAAAACAAAACACCAAAGTTTAAAATTAAGTTAAGTGAATGCTATTAAATTCTATATCACAGTGAAACCGATAGAGGATACAAACGAACGAGAGAGTATATCACATTCCCCTAGTGCGCTATTTATGGCAGCCCCATGGTGATTTTCTAACTTTCAAGTGTAAACTTCACACCAGCACTTACATTCTTGTGTTGTGTATAGTTGATACTGAGTGTAGTAGTTTCAGTTGAAAAATGATTGTAAACGATGATGCTGTGTATAAGAGTGGATAGCTATGAAACGCTTAAAACATTACCACAACCGCAATTTGTGTGAGCCAACACAAAATTCAGCTTATTTAGGAAATAATTAAACCATATTTAATTCGGATGCGACAACCACAGCTGGCACGACCGTCCGTCGACGGTGGCGTGTGGCAAAGGCGGTCCAGTCCAGCCTCTCTCTATATAAAGCGCTCGACGGGGTGATATGGCGTTTCGGTGTCGGTGTGGTGTAGAGTGTGTGTCTATTCCGTTTCATTTTGACAGTAATAGTGCACTTATTTTGCGGTCAGTACTATTATAATGCACTTTCGAAGTCATAAATTCCATCGCAAGGCAAAATACCAACGCGAGCGAGTGTGTGGTTGCAATTACATTATTGCACTTAATTAAATTCATGGCAATCTACTATGCCACTATTCAGGAGCAGTACCAAACAGCAGTAGCATCATGAGGAACACACGTATGAGGGTTCGAGGTACCTCAACATATCAGGGTCATAAAGCTCATTTTCTCTCGAGCTGTGCATTTAAGCAAAAGGTGTATCAAGTAGAGTGTGTCTGTATGCTCACACTCCTTTTCGGTGTGAAGCCTTCTTACAGGAGCGATCGTGGTTTTAAGGGCGGCCATGATAATGCTATTTACAAGCGCACAACATGCTGTTACATTGTGGTTTTGCATAGATTTATTATTCAACATTAAAACTTAAGGTCACAGCGAGACATATTAGAAGTTATCGTCAGGTAAAGTGCATTTATGTGGAGGTACAATTATTACGTTTTGATTGTATCGGTTTCAATGACACAACTCGTCTTTTTACATAAAATTGAAAAGAAAATGGAGAAATGCATGAGGTTGCTAATAAAATGAAAGCATCTAGTACATATATTTTAAAATGATGTTCCTAAACAAAGATAGAGTTTATGAAGATTGTGTAGTACAGTATTAGTTGAAGAAATTTCAGTGTCAATCATTAAATAGCCATATTTAAGGGATGAAATAATAAGACAACAGCCAATTTTTTTGCATGACGGGGATGTAGCTCAGTGGTAGAGCGTTCGCTTTGCATGTGAAAGGCCCCGGGTTCGATCCCCGGCATCTCCAATTATTTTGTTTTTTTTTTTTTTTGTTTTTGTTTTATTGGAGACAGTGATCTTAATTTGCATGACCCCTATGTTGGTTTTATTTCCATACCAAAAGTAAATAGTCTGCACAGACGCGACCAGTGAAAATAACACTGGGCAACAACATTTTTTGACACAACAACGAATACTCGAATCCGAAGTCAGAAAAATTTGATTGGTTTCCTTTTTTTTTTAATTTTAGAACGTTGTTTATATATGTTTAAAAAAAACGGTGGCTAGTAGAATTTTTCTGATTCAGGTCTGAGTTCAGCCTTCAGAAAGGTTATTTTGGTTCTTGTGACAAGAAAAAAAAGTTTAACTTTTTTGACCAGTGTAATAAAAAAAAAAAGGTGTTAGTAAAAAATTTGTGAAAATTGAGAATAAAATCAAGATACAAGTAGATTGAATTGCAATAAACGACTGATGGAAGAAAGGTGGAAGAGGGAAAAAACTGTTCTTTTAAAGTTTTCTTGCAAAAGTAACCCTCTTATTGAAAAACTCAATAATTTTAAGATCTACAACTTTGGATTATTCTTTACATAAAGTCAGAAATATTGATAAAAAAGTTTGTTTTTTTAACAAACATTTTGATTTCATAAAATTTTGTAAAAATTAGGTTTTTTTTTAAGAATAAAAAATTAAAAAAAAAAAAAATAATTTCGAATGAATTTGAGCTACAAAAATTGTTCACAATTTGTATTAGGTATTTTATTTAAATGCATTTTTACAAAAATAAAAAATTATCTTGTAATAATTACAAACAAAATTAAAAATAAAGTTTATTTTTCGAAAAAAAAAATTGATTAACAAAAACAAGAATCCAAAAATGTGTTTTTTGAAAATTTTTCTTATTCAATTTACAGAAATAAAGAAAACGGTTCTATAACAGGTAGGTACCTACAGTTAATGATGCTTCAAAAAATATTTTTTGCTTGAAAGTACAACCTAAATTACCACATTACAAACAAAAAATTGAATCAAAATCGTAAGAGTAGTTTAAAAAAAAATCAGCGTTTTAATTTTCGCTTTATGGAAGGTACGTACATTTTGGTTCGAAAATTTAAATTCCTCACAGGAATTTCAAAACTGCCAAGTTTTAAGAAAATGTCTTCAGTAGTTCAGGCTCCAGTTCAATAAAGATACCTACACTACACATCACTGACAGATTAGACAGACAGAATTACGGGAACCACTTTTTTTCATTCTCTTTTATCGTAGAATAATGTCTGAATTTTCTCGATTTCGATTTTTTTTCTAAATCTTTAAATAGTAGGGGAGACCGAAGTAGACTCAAATTTTACTCGACTCTACATTATTCCCTAGACCCGTTTTTTTTTTATTTTTTTAATATCTCCTTTTTAACGCATATCTTTCATATAACGTTTTCGAGGTATTGCAATTTTCTCGAAAACGGCTCTAACGATTTTGATTAAATTTGGAATACAAGATAGACTTATTGATTCTAACAAAACTGCGTTTTTAGTTCTTCTCAAAAAATGCGGAGAACGAAAATATGGCGTTGCCGTTTTTTCAAAAATTGACATATTTTTTAAGTTCATATATTTCATCAAAGCATTAGTTATTTTATTTAAAATTTACAGAGATCATTAAGTATAAAATGTTAAAAAAAAATATTTTTAAAAACATTTTTGAAAAAAATTTTTAATTTTTTTTTTTTGATTTTTTTTTTCTACAAAATCTTAAATTTCCAATAGATATTTAAGATAAAGATACTGTGAACTACAAGAGCAAATTCGTGCGACCCAGTCGTGCATTTTATTTTGTTTGTTTTATAAAAAAAACCAAAAATGTTTTTCAGTCGTCTCTCTTGTTTTTTTTACAAGCATGATTAACAACAACAAAATGAGTCAATGTACCCCAAAAACCTCAACGCCCCGCTCGGTCTTTCAGCACTTAAATATTATTTTGTGTGGTAGCTACTTAGAAATCAAATTATGTTAGAACTATCAGGTGAACACTCATTTGCTCATTTATGGTCTTTTTCCTAAAAAAAAAAAAAAAAACAAAAAGTTACTCACGAGCTCAAAAAACTTGTTTTTTTTTTAAACAAAAACAAAAAAAACTTTGAAAGAAATTGTTTTTTTTTAGTTTTTTTGCTGTTAGCCATGATAGAAGCAGAGGCTACGTTTAGCTGCTGGGGTCCCGGAGCAAAACTAAATTTGGGCCCCTTTGCTCTTTATTTTTCTTTGTAAGAAAATGTAGGTAAGTTTCCTTTTATTTTTGTTTACCTTAGGTATTCAAAATTTTGTACCTTGTTTCGGCCAGTTTTTATTTCAATTTAAAGTTTGATAAGTGCACTTCTGGTTCGTTTTACCAATGAAGAAAGATTTAAAACTTTGCGTTTTTTTTCAGCGGAGCCCCTTTTTTACAAAAGCTTGAATATTTTAAAAAACATTCAAATGACAAAGCAAATTAAAAAAAGATATTTTTTTTTTTTTTTTAATTTCTCAAATGGCTTAAGTAAACTTGAAGCGCACTATTTTAATTTAAAATTGGAACAAAAATTACTCGTAGGAAAAAAAAATAATTTTTGCATAGCAAATGAGCATAACTAGCTAGAGTTCTTGAGATTGAATTTTTTTGACTCCTCATTTATTTTTTTTTAGAACCCAATAAAGGTTACGGGCCCCCACCTATTGTGTGGTTAGCGAAAAAGGCCACTAATTTGAATTTCGTATGTTCCTGGTGATTCGTCGATAAGTAATTTTTCGAACTGACGGAACCTCATATGGCATGATGAAACCTCCTACTTTAAAGTCGGAACCTCCTACAAGGTAGGATGTTTCGTCGCTTTTTCTTTATTTAATAATTTACAATAAACTTTGGTATGGTTAGTAATTTACTTACTAAAATTTGTTTTTGAATGAGCTTAAACCTTAATAAAAAGCATTTTATGTAAAAAGATGGCTATTTATAAAAGGAAGTTCTTAATTTTTAACAATATCCGTTAACGTGTCAAAACCTCCTCGCCCTACCCTACTTTAATTTTTTCTATACAAAGCGTAGGAATTCTAATATTTAAATTTTATTAAATTTCATTTCATTCATTTTTTTATTCTGTAGATATAATTATTGTTGTTTTCTTTGGAAAATCAATATGTATTTTGAAAACGGGTTGATAATTATTTGAAAATGTGTAGGTATTTTTAGTGTTAATTTATTATTTTAAATTTATTTATTTTTCTACTCTAAAAAAAAAACCACTACGATTTTGATCTTGAATTATTATAAAATTTATAAGACAAGAGTCCAATATACATTATTACAGGGTACCCCCCCCCCCTCCCCCCTCACATGTACAAAAATTTTAAAATCAAAGCAACTGGAATAGTACGTATAACCCACATAGCCGTAGCTAGGATTTCATTTCGGGGGGGGTTAGCTCAGACCAAACAATTTTTTTTAGAAATCACAATACTTTGTATCAACTGTATGTAACTGCAGTCGATTTTTAATCCCGCTAAAGCAAATTGTCATTAGAACTGTGGCGAAGCAAAAAACTTGCCTAAATCCTTTTTAAGTATTCGTAGATAAAAGTTTAAAATAGCTCTGCTTACTGTAAACCAATTTAAAAATGGGCGAATATTCAGCGGCATGTCTTGTTTAAATTGGTAAAAAAGGGCGAATAAGTTGGTTGACATAAATTGTGAGCGTTAGCGAGCAAGAAAATTTTGTTGAAGAAACAAATTTTAACCATTCTTAGGCTTTATAAAAAAAATTATTTCGCACAATTTTATATATAAATAAAATGCACGACTGGGTCGCACGTACTCGCCATTGTTGTTCAAAGTATCGTTATCTTAAATATCTATTTGGAATTTAAGTTTTTGTTTAGTGTCGAGAAAAAAAAACTCCAAAAAAATGTAAAGTTTAAAAATTTAAATTTAAAATTTTTTTTTCAAAAACTCTTTAAATTTTTTTTCAAAAACTTTTTTAATTTTTTTTTTACATTCGACTGTTCCAAATTATGTCTATAAGTTTTGAATAAAATTGACTTATTCGTTGAGGAAATATATATAAATATAAATATAAACCCCCAAAACCCCCCCCCCCCCCCCTAAATACGGCTATGATAACCCATGATTTAAGACAGTATTTCTGAAGTGACATAATGTCATTGTCAATATGTCATTCATTTTAAATTTTACCACAAAAGTGGACCACAAAAATGTCAAAATCCTAAAAATTAAATATTTAATATCAAATTTCAAGCAAAAAGACACAAATAAACAAAAATATTGTTCTTAATAAATTAATTAATAAGCCCCAACCTTTCCCCAGGTATAAAATAAATCCAAAAGATCAGGTATCAAGCATGACTCGCATCAGCTTATAAATTATATCATTTACCTAAATCATTAATAAACGTAACCTTCAAGCTGGCTGGCAACTGCTTATTAACTTCTTCTGCTTTTTTCATTAACGTCGCGAGCTGCCTTACCAAAAAAAAAAAATCTACTTCCGCGTATAAAATTATTATGATTTAAGCCGAATTTATTTGCATTTTTTATGAGATGACCATTTTTCTGTTCTATATCTTCACTTGATGGTGATGGTGGTCCCTACCAAAAATCTACATCCAAAAAAAGGTTAAGGATTCTTCCTCCTTTTTTGTTGTTGTCATTTTTATGTCTGGGATGTGTTTTCTGTGATGTGAATCCTTGTCCGAGTTTTTCTCTTTGTTTGAATTACAAATAAAACCTAAATACCACTACGACGAACAAAGAAATCATGAAACAACTCAATAAGGATATGGCCAACGTGGAACGCGTCGTCATGCGTTCTATATGTCCTTAAATTAGGATCAAGGATACGCCACCAGCATAATATAATGTTGTCTGGTGAATGTGCGTTTGTGGTTAAGATGAAGCCAAAACTCAAGTACACATACTAGGTACCTATTTTTTTTTTTGGAATTCGTCCTTTTTTTCAAACGATACAGTTGTGCTACGTATCATTGAATTGACTTGACTGACAGAGATCTAATAATTTTCGGTCTCATTTTGGTGGTATTTTTATCCTGTGTTGTTATATATACTTTTCCTGACTTCCGAGTGCCGAGAAAGGAAAAGATACTTTTACAACATGACCCAGAAGGACACATATCGGCTGTGATGCTATATAGTCGTCCTGCATAAAGGATATAAAAAAAAAATCTCTAGGATATACAAAACTGTGCGTCATTTTTTTTTTTTGGGTGAAAGGACGAGAAGGACTATGATGACGACAGAGGAATAGTGAATGGACGAACGAAACGAAAATGGACGACCAAATGAGCGACGGACCAATGACGACGGACGGCGACGACGAGAACGACGGAAGGAAAATCCTTTTTTTTTTTTTTATTTTTATGAAATTTACTGCCGGGCAAAGAAAAAATCAGTGTGCCTCAACTGGAAATGTGAATATAAAGTGAATTCGTGACTTGCATGCAAGTATTATAATGGATGGATAAATTTCTGCACACAAATTTTTTTTTTTTTTTATGTCAGAAAAGTATATTTCATCGCAAGCAAAAATATATATAGGAAGTGACTGGGAAATACTTATACACTCAAAACGAGGTAGATGTGTATTATATAGGCTATATTGTGTATATATGGGATACCTAACCTAATAGAAGCTTGAGCGGATTTTGAACGAGAGAATGTTTCGAAAAAACGGGGAATGTTTTGTATAAGTTGGTTATTCTGCTTTTCGTTTCACAAAAATTCTTTTTTTTTTTGAAGTGAAAACTTCTTTAGTATCGTAGTGATTTGAAACAAGATGAAACGAAAACGCGACACGACTTCAACTTGTTATAACTTTTTTGTTTTAATAGATAGATGAATGAAATTTGTACTGTAGATAGGTAATTAAATAAGTTATAATTGTACAAAATTTCAATAAATTTCATATTCAAAATTCGGAGATAACGATAAAAAGATGTTCTTTTCCAACACACGTTATATCTTTTGATCTAGTGCACATACAAATTTGATTTAACTATAATACGCATGCTGATAACATAACCTTTTATTTGATATATCACACATAACGGTACGTGCTCTACAAGTTACACAATCATAAATTGATAAAATTGAAACATACCACAAAACACCTGTGTAGATCTTTTGGCGATGACCAGCTTCCAGTGTAGGAAGTACCGTAATCTCAGTCTGGAAATTCGACATGGTTGACTTTAAAAAATTCTAACTTCTCTTGTAGACATCTTTGAAATAAGATTTATGCACCATTAAACAAGGTGAAACAATAAGCTTTCACATGGAATAAAATTTTGTATAGGTTGTCAAACAAAAAAATTGAATTAATAGCATGAGAACAAAAAAATAAATGTTTTTTTTGCTTTTTTTGATGGAAATTGATCGAGTTCAAAAAATTCTAGCTCTTTATGTAGATGTCTCATACACCTGATCGATATATATATTTTGAGCTAAGACAATAAGCTTTCAGGTGATATAAAATTTATCTAGGTTGTCATATAAAAAACATGGATTTGAAGGTGATAGAATAAAAATAGGTAGATTTTTTCTATTTTTTTTTTTTTTTTAGCAAGAAAAATGATTTTTTAAGGTTTCACTTCTACCACGTGTGAATTGCACACATGATTTTTTTTTTATTATTTAAATTTAGTTTTTTATTCAATTTTTTTTTTATATATTTTTATTTTTTTTGTTTAAGAAAAAAAAGTTCATCACGTGCATGGGTTTTGTTAGTTTTTTTTTTAATTTATTTACTTGAAGGAGGATTCTTGGATCATGTGGTCACTATTGAGTTGTTTTTTTTTTTTCTTAAATCGATCAATATTCCATGCTTTAAGGTCAAATGCATTGAAGATTTGAAGATTTTCGCATCAAATGATTTTATAATTTTTTAAAATATTCAAATTTTTCCCACAGCTTCAATAGAAAATAAAAAGTGAATCGGAATCAGAAGACTTAACATCTTTTCCACTTTCAGCTACGTTAGTGTAGAGAGTAGATTCTGATGTCCTCTTTCTCAATGGTATTAATCTATTCCTCATTGATGCTAATTATTCTTTTTATTAGCGGATTGGGATGGTTTTCTAGATTCTGGAAAGATTTTCTTTGGTTTGGAACAGTAGTCTTTCAATTTTTAGAATTTTTGCTTCTTTGTAACTTCTTGTTGCTGGGGTAGTATTTCCTCCGCGTCTTGTCGAATTGCACCCCAATGTCGAATTGGAAGGTCTTTTTCTTTTGATGATTGCCAGCTTCGTCATATATGTCTTCAATACCCTAAACAAAATTCGGAATTTGTAGGTGATGATGTGCCTTATAATTTACTTGTAAGCTAGTAGCCTACTCTCCTGGCTGAGACCGTTCCGTTTCTGCATCAGTAAAAGAATACGATAGAAAGCGAAATAAGCTGCCTTTCTTGCGGGTTGAATTCACAACAGCTCTTTGGCATTTAACTCCCAAATGTTTGGCATAATTAGTTCCGATTTGGCAGAGCTTAATTTTAAAGCACCCAAGCCTGTTATAACTCGAACAGTTTTTTTTTGGAGGGCTTCAACTTTTCTGGCAGGTAGAATCGGGGATATACATACATTTTACGTATGTCATTAAATCATCGGCAAACAGGAGGCTTTCCGTTTTCTCAGGTTGGGGTTGTTACGAGGTGAAAATGTTGAAGAAGAATGGTCCTAAGTTGGGATACTTGTGCAACTCCTGCGCCAGAAAGATCATCACCAACGAGGTAGTTTTTTTTTTCGGTACAAAAATGGTGATCTTATCAGGTCCTGCTGCTTTATTTGGGTTGCTCTTAGATTCCGCCACCAGTAATAAACTCTGTGCTGTTAACGGGATCACTGGCTGGATCGCTGTTGCTGAACATAGAATTCTTCTGATACGCTTTTTCAAGAAATTCTTGGTCTGCTGTCTGAGTTTGGTTTCAAATGGTCTTCGAAGTACTCTGCGAAGGCCTTGCGCTTGTCCTCGGTGGATCTATCCTCAAAGTTAGAGGTGGAAGTGGTTGTTGGTAAATAAGGCCTACTTTGACGAAGCTGTATTTCCTGCTTCTGGTCCTGGTTTGATGGCAAGGATTTTCTTCTGATTCTGGACTTCGTTGCTGTACAGAGTTCCTAAATATAGTGTTTACACATTTAAGCTCATTTGAGCACTCATTGTTGTTGCTCCCTTAATTAGCTACTGCCTAAAGTTTGGAGACTTGGGATGTACATGGAAAGATGTTAATACTTGCTTGGCAAGTTTCGCTGCTTCTGGTTCTCAAAGTGGGGCTTCTTCTAAATCGTTAATAGCAGTGTCATTCCCTGAGTTCAAAAGGTTCGTGGTGTCTGTAGGTAAGATGATTCAGCCTTTGACGATCTGGCGTTGAAGTTTTATAGACATAAAAAGAGCTTATAATGGTCCAAACCACTAGTAAGGGTCTTTCAGACGTAGATTAGGCAAGTCGGAAACCAGGTTTAAGGTTGCCAGAAAGAATTCCAGTGTCAATGGGGTTTGGCTTCATCTATTGTTCCAGCCAATTAATAAATAGTACTTCTTTTATTGTCTTGATATTTAATCGATTTTACTTCTACTTAGTATTTTTTTTTTCGCCGAAGAACAGACTGTGAATTATAAAAATTGAAAAAAAAGTATTAAATAATATTGTTGTTAAATGGGTGACATCAGCTATGTTCTCAGCTATACTTCAAAATGCGTTGTTGTGAATGACAGCCGTGATTCCGTATAATAGTAATACTTCCAAGTCCAGTTAAAATTAACAAAACCTCCAACTACGAAAATTTTTTGGGAATTTCGTCACATTTTTTTTTTTCAGTTAAAAATGAATTGGAAAAATGCTTCGGTATAATTTGAAGTTATGCAACATTTTATTAGAAAGGGCCTTAAGATCAGGAGCTTTTTCGTGACAAAAAATTTTGCTTTACTCAGCATAGTTTTATACTGCTAATGTTCGTTTTGTTTTAAAGAAGGAAAATAATATAAGTAGGTAATATCTTCATACTTCACAGTCACCAACTGTATTTTGTTCGAAATTTATTTGTTGCAGCGACAATATTGAAAATATCAGACTTGGGGAAAATGACAGAGTTTTTCCTATGAATTAGTCTGGTGTTATTTGATCCCTTAATCTACTGAACCTTTTTATCTCGAACCTTTTTAAGCTACTTTATGTGTTGTAAAGGATGTAATTCTATCTATCAGCTTTTTACAAAAAATATCAGTCATTTTAAGCTCAAACAAAATACAATCCTTAACCTTAACCTTAAAAATTTTTTACCCCAAAACAAAAATATCATGTTTACCCAAATCACTGCACTGCGCAGAGTGTTGTAGTTTTATTCAAAAACATTTTTTCAAAAACGACACAAAAAAATCAACAAAAACACCAAACAAAAAAAAAACAAAAAAATTAACACAAACGACGACAACGTGTGTGTGTCCTTCCTGCGAAAATAATTGGACAAAGTGAAAACATGTTAAATGAAATTGAGCTCAAACCAATGGCATGTAAAGTTTGTTAGCTTAAATAGTGAAGAGGGAGTGGTTGCTATTTTTGGTGAAAGGTATGTTGGTGTTTGTTTGTGTTAGTGTGTGTGTGAGTGTGTTTTAGTTTCATCGTAACATCGTTCTCGTTTGGTTGGGAATCAGTAGCATGTTTTTCCTAAGGATAGCTTTGAAATTACGCTGGAAAATTTAATAGACATTATGCAAACAAGTGAACTAGAAGAAATTCAACAAAATTTTTGTTGAATAAAATTTAAGCTTGGAATGTTTTTTTTTTTTTTTTTTTTAGTGCACAAACATGGAGAACCGTCACAGTAATTTTCTTCTTCTATTTTTCATTTTGTTTTACGCAAAATAATTTTTTTTTTGTTACTGATGATGAAATGAAGGCCAGAATTGTTGAGAATGACCTACTTTAAATGGCATGGTTATACATGGTGTATGAGTACTATTTTCGGGTTTGTTCCTACTCGTTTAACACAATTTTGTTAAAGCATTTTTAAATACTTTTGTTTATAATTTTTTTAGGCGGGAAGGGAGCCATAGCAACACTAACAACATGCAACTTCAAAAAAAAAAAAAACAAAAAAAAAAAAATACTCTCAGCTAGCTAATTACTCTTTGAGTTTTTTTTTTCCCTTCAAACATATGTCGATTATCTAGAATCAAGAGTCAATTAGTATACACGTGTATTTTTATTTTTAGATAAATAAGAAAAAAAAAAAAAATAGAACACTTAGATAATGTTACCTACTTCGTAAATTGATACATTTCACCCGATAGCATAACAAACTATATTTTGCATAACTCGTGGAAACGATATACCTAACTATAAATGGATTTAATATTATGTAATATCTATGTATGTACTTAGCACGTGGATACTATTTGAGGATGCTTTTGCTTGGGTTAAAATACAAATGTACCAACAGATGTACACATTTCTATTCTAAGAGATCCTTGCCAACACAACCTACCTACAGTTGTTACAAGTCCATTCGCATAAATATGTTAAGCGAATTCAACTATATTATGTGTATGGTGGGAAACTACATACTATATGGAAACATATTTAAGGTTGCCAGCTGCTGTGGTATTTTTATAGTTTTTTTATATTTTTTTTAAAGACCACTAATTTTGGATTAAAAAAATAACTCTCGTACGTTTTTAACCCATAGAAATGTTTTCGAATATGATTTCTTCAAATTTCTTGTCTTTTTTTTTTTTTTTTCTTTAAAATGTGAGGCGAATAAGAAATTTTTTTTATTATTTACTTGAAATAGAAAATTTAATATGTATCCTAGCGTACTTCGTTGTTAAAAAAAAAACATTAATCAACATCTAAAACTTTAAAAGAAAAAAATAAAATTTCAAATCCATCCAAAAATGTATTTTTTCAAAAAATTTATTTTTAACTTTTGTATTAAAAATGCTATTGAAATTGAATAAGTCGTTTGGGAAAAAATCATACTAAGCTTATTTGTGAATAAAAACGTATGTTTTTTAATTTTTTGACATTAAACGGGTAAAAAGCGATTTTTGAAAAAGTCTGAAAAAATGACTTTTTTTACCAAGCTAAATCTCTAAAATTATAACAATTAAAAATCTGAAAAATTTTCACATGATTGCTACACTTATTAAATTTGAGTCTGTAAAGTTTTAAATTTTTTAAACGAATGGTTTGGCTGGAATTTAAAATTGATGGAACAAGGTCCAAGAAACTCCATGTTATTCCCATAAGAAACTTCAACCGCTTGGCGGCACGGGTTAGAATTAAGTTAGAGACTTGAAATTTGGGGAATATTTTTTTTAGTTAATTTTCAACCATATAAGATCCTAGGAGCATAGAAATTCTAATTATTTTAAAATAACGAACACCCTATTGTGCACCTTGCAATTCACATCATGAAAAGCCACATTTTCTATTTACGAAAAAGTAAAATAGATTCCCCAGTTTTGGTCAAATTTAAAAAACAAATACGCCAATTTGTGCCTAAATGTATATTCTCTCAGAATATAACCTTACTTTATTTTTTTGTTTGTTTTATTTTGCAAAAAAAATTGGGTAAAGTTGAAAAAATTGGGAAAAAAATCACTTTTTCAAGATTTGTGGGATAAAAACCTACACTTAATTTGTTTAAACAATAGACTTCTATACATCATTCAAAAGGTCTGGAAATCTTCTTTCCAAAAACATATAACATATTGAGATTTGTTAGAAAAATGACTGAAATATTGATAGATTACATCGTAAGGTCTGTAAAAATGGTTTTTTGTAAATAAAAAAAAAATGGAGGGTTCCAAAAATATAACAAAAATATTTTTATGCATTATTCGACCATACGAACAGCCTACACTATGTTATTTCTCGGGTGTATTTTTTTTTTTTATTTTGTAGCACAGTGTAATATTTAGATTTACAAAAAAAAAAAAAATGAAACTTCGATCTCATTTTTCGCAAAACTAGCTTTTTGTGACTTAACCCCTTTGTATACCCGGCGCGAAAGAATTAATGCTTTAGGTGCAGATATTTGAAACAAATACATTATTGGAATTAATTTTATAAAATATCATAGAGTGAAGACCACTTAACTACCCATAGGGGTTATTTGACACCTTGTTAGCGCAAAAGAAAATAACTTTTTTGTTGTCCTTTGGGATTCTCTTTGAAATTTCCATGGGACTAGGGTGGGTCAAAAAAATCGAAATTCGTTTTGTTGATTTGGTACCTCGAAAACTCGATTGCTAGACACCTCTAGAATATACTCACCAAATATGAGCTCTTTATCTTAATGGGAAGGTCCTCCGCTTTTCAATTTTCCATTTTTACATCAAGCTTCTACTAAAAAAAAAAATATTTTTTTTATTAATTGAATTTTTAACCAATTTTTTTACATATTCTTGTAGAAAATTGAACGCTCTACAAAAAAGGTCAAATACACTTTTTTGAATTATCTAACCGTTTAGTAGATATTTGAGGTTCAAAAATCTTTAAAAATTCGTTTTTTGTTCTTAATTTTGTTACAAATTGAAAAATTATAATAATCAAACGCGCATGACATATTCTTTTAGGAAACAGATTGCTCCACAAAAAAGTTCTTAGTAACTTTTTTTATTAATCTAACCATTTGGAAGATATTCGAGGTCAAAGTTAAACAAAAATATAAAAACTTTTTTTACTTTTCAAAATTTTCTAATTCACTGAAAAGCCATTATTATTAAATTAGTAAGATGGATTATTGTAGGGGCTTATATGTTCTACAAAAAAGTCCTTGGCATCAAATTGGTTGCTTTAACCGTTTAGAAGATATTCAATCGAGTTTTCGAAGTACCAAATCAAAAAAACGAATTTTCATTTTTTTTTGACCCACCCTAATGTACTCGTAAGTATCTAGGTTTCGGATTTCTTTCCAAATTACGTTGACTTTCAAGTATTTTTTTCAAATAAGACAGGATACTGATGCAGTGGCTTAATTTTGGTTTCTATCTAGATTCTCATTATTCTTTAAAATTTTCTGATGCTGTCCACCAAAGGTGAATTCAGTATTTTGAATTGATTTTTTTTTTTTCATTATTGAAAAGGTCTATAATGTCCTCTTTGTAAAACAGTCAAGAAATCTTAAATTGGTAAAATTCAACGAAGCTAAATTTCTAAAAACCGATTTTTTGGCCTTAAGTCCAAATTTTAGGTGTAGGTATTACTGAATTTTTAAACACCCTTTTGAAATCAGTGTAACAAGTTCTAGAAAATGTGATAGGTTCCCGCCCGCGTATATTTTTAGTTAAAAAAAAAAATTATATTTTGCAACGTTTAAACATCCATAACTTTTGTTTATATGAATTGTACTGAAATTTTCTTTCAGTTAATGAAAACTTATGAAATTCCAAATCAAATATAAAACAAAAATTGGTCTTACATAGTCCAGAAGTTAGTTAAAAAATCAATTGTTTATTGTAAAATCAATTTTTTATAAATAATTTTTTGTTAAAAAAAAAGAGAAAAAATTGTTAAATTTTTTGTATCTACACCATATTTGTACCTACCACATTTCGAAAAAATGTATCCCCTCATTTCATTTCATTTGTTTATAACTTTTATAAAAATTAAAATTTTTCAAAATTTTTTTGGAATAAATCACACAAATCTGCATAAAAAAAGGTATATTAATCAAAAAGCCGATTTTAGGTGGCCCACTAAAGAACTGGCTTGAAGAGTTTGCCATTCCAAAGTTTTAAATCAGAAACTGATAAAAAATCCTTTTTTTATGACAAGCTCTTCCCAAGTCAGCTCGAAGCCTTAAACTAAAACTCCTTTGACAACCATTAAAAAAAAAAAAGAATCAAAAAGGATCTATAAAAATGTTTACGTATAAGATTCTGCCCAAGCTTGCATCCATATTGTCCTGTGAAGTTTTGCATGGATTCGATCTAATGTGTATCAAGTCTTTATACATAGAAATGTATGCGCTGTGCGGTTTGTGTAAATCGGCACGCTTTCTATGCCACACCATCATGGCAAAATCATTTCCGTTTCCTCATGCATAATTTGCACAGAGTGTAGATATGTATTTGAAAACTCACTCGAGGATAAATATAGCGGCGTTATAGAGGTAGGAACAGGAACATATTATATAATACAAATTCATACATATTTTTGCAGTTCATAGAATTCAGATACATTTTTGCAAACTAAAATTATGATGAAAATATGAAATATACATAAAAGCGGTACACGCGAGGCAATTTAATTGGATTGAGGCTAAAATTAACTTGATGCAGTTTTGCAACGGATTTTCCTGTTGAAATAAAATTATTTGTTCTTCTCCAACAAACTGGAGTTGCATTTGGCTTTTCAATTTAATCCTGTGGAACGTGTGAAAATTATTTTTATTTATTTTAAGCCAACCTTTTTTGAGTTAAAAATATAGGCTTGAGGTATTTAAGCATCTTTAATATGAATTTTATAACAACTTTCTTCCTTTCTTATGTTGATTTCCAACCTAAAAATCATCACAAACATAAATCACAGTTGACAGATAAAAGATTTACATGGAAAGAAATGAGCAGTGAATCACTTTTGTCACAAGACATGAATATCTTTGTTTTTTTTTGAAAAACAAAAAAACACATTAAAAGGAACAATTTTTCAAATACACAAAAACAAAAAAAAAAATCTCATGAATGTTTAAGTAAAAAAAGAAAAAAAATTACCTCTAAATAAAGTCAAGACAATAATCGATCAATAAAGCATTGTTCCATTAGATACTCATTCCCAAAACAGATCATCATACAAGTGTCATCTTACTCAAGCACAAAAGTGTATCTTCTTAGAAAACTTAAAAAAAAAAAAAATCACAGCCTGAAAATACTTTTCAAATGTTTTTCAAAGCAAAAAACAATAATTCCAAATCCCTGAGAAAAAAAAAGTGTCTTAAAACAAAAAAAAAAAAACCTTAAAGTGTAAAACATTAATCTTGTCACTTGAGGAATGGAAAAACAAAAAAAAAAAATCACATACAATATAAATTTTCCAGCCAAAAAAAAAAAAAACGAAAACGAAATAAATTCAAATCTAAACAAATTTATTTGTCATGCATATTCGTGTAGCATTTCAAATAACTTACATGATTTGTTATACTAAAGAGGATATTTCTGAAATCTTAAAAAAAAAAAATGAATGAAAAATAAAGAGATACAAAAACTTTCACCCACTTAACAACATTGAGACGCAACGCCAAGCAAGAAACGACAAAACGCACCAGGATACGCGCTTTATCTAATAACGATAAACGACTCTTCTTTTTTATGTGTGTGTGTTTTTGTTGCGATGTGTGACAAAAAAAATAAAATGACAAAATAAAAAATTACTCAAAAATTGAAGAAGCTTTTAGGAAGTACTTCTTGGTTGTGGGATATTGCTCATTTTTTTATTAAAAAAGATCAGAAAATAACTATAATTCTAAAAAAAGTATTTATAATGAAATTGGCAAAAAAAAATGTCCGGTTTTTCTGAGTCTGTTGCTTAAAGATGAAAAATCAATTACTTTGGAAACATATTTTGACCACCCTAAAAAAGGGGTCCAAAAGAACATTGCCGCCGAAAAAATGTTTTTTTTTTCAAATTTAATGGTTTGATAGGGCTCTATTTTTAAATCATGGACCACCCTGTAATTTTGTTTCCATATCTAGATATTATATTGTATTTACTTAATTTTTGAAACAAAAAACATATTTTTTTAACCAAAATTTTTATTTGTTTACAATTTTCAAAGATGGCTATTTTCAAAAACATATTTTACTGAGTAAGAGTGGTATTAAGGGATGGTTTATTTTAAGGTAATTGTTTTCATCAAAATGGTTTTCTTTGAAATTGAAAAAAAAAAATATTTTTGGTCAAAAAATACAAATTTTTTTTCAATAATTTTTTTTTTTTTTTTTGTAAAATTAACAATGTAAAAGTTACCAAATTCCAGAAGCATTTACTGAGATTTCTAACAAAGCATTTCAAAAAGGCTCTTCTTTTGTTATCAAAATCTCGGAATTTTCAAATAAGTCTAATAAATTTATTATATAATCTTACAAATGATTTTTTTGTTTAAAACTGTTGAACAAAAATGCACTGCTTAGTCGCAAGTGCAGAATAAATTATCTAAAATAACCATTTTTTCAAAAAAAGAAAGAAAAATGTGCTCTACAAATTAAAATAAAAATTTTTTTTGTAAAATTATATTCAACAATGAAGTGCTGGACTAATTTGAATAAATTACCCCATTTTCACCAAGTACTTATTTCAAACTATTTGAGTTTATTATTCAAGACAATTTAAAATAAAATGCACGACTGGGTCGCACGAACTTGCTTTTAGAGTTCAAGTTGCTTAAATTTTTAAGACTTTTTATATAGATATTTGAAAAATGTAGGTACCTACTATATAGGTACAAAAAAAAAAAATAAAAAAAAAATAAAATTCGTTTTTTTTTAATTAGGTAAATAAAATATGAAATCAAATGGCCCTCCAAAACAAGTATGCAATTTTGATTGATATATTAAGGGGCATTTTTAGAAAAAAAAATTTCAAAATCGTTAGAGCCGTTTTTTAAAAAACTTATTTTTTATAAATAATTTTTTGAAAAAAAAAAAAAATAAATTGGTATGCCATTTTGTAAAAACAAAATTTCAAAAAAATTTAATGTCCCGTTTTCGAAAGTTTGATTTTTCAAAAAAAATTTCAAAATTTTTTTAAAAATCCAAAAATTATTTTTTTGGAAATTATATTTTTGTTTTATATTTCGATTATATAATTTCTTCTTCACAAAAAGTTTCGTTGGAATCAAATAAGCGATTTCAGAGATAATCGGATTTGAAAAAAACTTTCTATGGGAGGTACCGTTAATAATGATTTTCAAAAAATTTTTTTTTATTAAAAGATAGACCTTGTTTTAAAACTAAAATTTGAATTTTTTAAACAAAATCATTGGAGCCGTTTTCGAGCAATTTCAACTTTACTAAAATCGGTATATGACAAGTACCGTTATTTTTGGTCCAAAAAAATTAATTCCAAAAATCTTTCATTAATCGTTTTGACCTAACACCCTTAAATTTTAAATAAATTAAAAGACACAAATTCGTGAGCATTTTTTTTTTGGGCTTTCGTAGCAGCTTGGAAAATGAAAAAGCATACTATCAGCGCTTATGACTATAAGATACTATACTTGTTAAAGATCAGTTTTGTTTAATTAGGAAAAAGAAATCTGGACAGGTATTAAATAATTATTCTAGAAGACAAATTTTTTTATAAAGTAAAAACAATCTTATATATAAAAATGAGTTCGTTAAGTGTGTGTGGCCGATAAACTCGCGTTTGGCTGGTCCGATTTTGGTAATTTTTTGTTTGTTTGAAAGGTATTAATATGTAGATGGTTTGTATCAAAAAACATTAATACCTTTTCTCCCACTTTCACATAGCTGTCAATTTGTACGAGTGAAAAAACTTTCTTGTTTTTAAAAAGTTTAACTAAGCTTTATTTGTAAAAAAATATATTAAGACAGGCTTTCAAAATAATTATTATTGTTTATAGTCTGTAATGCCTGTCAACGTTTGAATTTGCTTGAAGCAGACACTCATTGGGACTCAACGCTTCCTGGTGCATCTGTTTTGTCTTCGCCACATCATATTGTTCTCAGTAAATATAATCACATCTAATCCTTCAAATCCACTCGAACTTTAGCATAATTTCCGTGATTAGGATTAGATACACCGAATGCGCCGTGTGACATTAAATCCACATTTGGATTACACAAATGAAAAAATGTATAATCAAATTGTGATCTTTATTGAGGACACGTGTTTTGTTTGATGATTGCGAATAAAGCATTGGCACAATTAGGATTGGTTGCTCCAAATCGTGAAGAGCAAGATGTTCTTGATCAAGAAATACTACGCGGAAGGCAATACAATTGCGTTGAATTAAGAATATTTGTGCAAACCAATTCCCGAAGTATGCAAGGTGTCATCAATCAGAGTTGTGGTTTGTATTTCTTAGATGCACCCGATGGTACGGGAAAAACATTTGTTATATCATTACTTTTAGCATAAATACGATCTGAAAATAAAATAGCATTGGCTATGGAAATTGCAGCCATGTTATTAGATGGTGGCCGTACAGCACACTCGGTTCTTAAATTGCCTTTGAATATGCAGGTTAATGAAACACCTACAGTACCTTGCCATATTATTAGGGCCAAGCGAACAAAATACAATTTTTTGGTTCATGTTGCTGAATTTTCAAAGTTTTTGTCGAAATATCTTGAATTTTATTTGTCCCATTTACTTGCACTTATTATGTAGATACGGATTGACTTAAAAAAAAGTCAAAGAATTCATTCTTTTTGATACAAAATAACGTACAATAGGGGATAAGCTCTAAAAGACGTTTCCTATGGAATTCACGCCCGGATAATTACCAGACCGGTCCAATACTTAATTTTTTTGTACCGAGGAATACCGTGACATGCTTAACTTTAATGGCAAGGATCGCATTTTGCATAAACATAGAAGCTCTAATCGTCTGGATAGTACGTAATTTTCTAAGATTTGGAGTAGTTTTTTTTTCGTAAAAGACCAGACAAGTACGTTAATCAAATAAAAAAAACATCCTTTGATCATTATTGGTTGTGCTGCTATTTCAGGGAAAGGATGAGGTTCTTTTTATATTGTGGAAAACGCCAAAGCTCCAGACCAAAACAAAAGGAGCTTGGGAACGTTTTGATTCTACGATTTCAGAATAGGCTCGAGACTCGAAGCATCTATCTCTATGCAAGACTGGGTTCTTGTCATAAAGTTAAGAATGTCACGTTATTCCTCGATATACAAATTCATGTATTGGACCGGTCTGATAATTCTCCCGGCATGAATTCCATAGGAAACGTCTTTTGGAGCTTATCCCCTTATGTACGTTATTTTGTATCAAAAAGTATGAATTCTTTGACTTTTTTTTAAGGCAATCTGTATCTACATGATAAGCGCAGGTAAATGGGATAAAAAAAATTAAAGACATTTCGACAAAAACTTTAAAAATTCAGCAGCATGAACCAAAAAATTGTATTTTTTAGCTTGGGCCTAATAATATGGCAAGGCTTTTTGATACATTATAGTCCTGGTATATCCAATGAATTCAAAAATTCCGTTTGGTAATTTGATACATTGCTTTCATTTGTGATAGGGTCAACCGATTTGTAGGCAAAACATTGTGCATTTATGTAGTTTAAAATTGTTGCATTGATTTCAGAAACATTTTTATTTGTACCAGCCATTATTGCACGTTCACTCAGCCAAGTATGATTTTTGTAATTTGTCTTTATACTTGGAAATACACTTTGAATCAATTCATTTTTTGAATTTACATTGAAAAAATTGTTTTGAAGTGTAATTCGGCCCTCCGAATCAAGTGCCGCTATTCCATTAACAATGTCCAATAACTGCATAAATTACAATAGATTGGTTAATGTTCATTACAATAAACCAGTTTTTTTCGGTTTAAATGTATTTTCAAACAGGTTCTGTTTTTTTAAAAAGTACACTCAGCGAAGCGGGTGGGGGTTAGCTAGTATTTTATAAAAAGGCATTTAATTCGTGTTGCTATATTTGTTAGTTTTTTAGTTTGAGTCTATTATTCCTGGTCTCCCCTCCATTAAGTATTAATGTAAGAGAAACTTCTCTTTTTTATGCCGGTCTTATTAACGGTACCCCCAAATAATTTTTTTTTTTAAAGTGACTTTTTCCAAAATGAGTTGTTCGGTTTCAGCACATTTTCTTAAAAAAAAGTATTTAGGTATACAACTTAAATATAAATCAAAAATTGAAAGATACAACTTCTAAGATTTAAAAAAAAAATTTATTCTACAAATAACTTTTTTGAAAATGGCAATTCAATTTTTTTAAATTTCAAATTGTTAACACAGACCTGCAATAGTTTTTCTGTTTTAATTATTATTTATTTCGTGCTTATTACGGGAAAAATCTTAATTTTTATATTTTGGGGATTTTGCAATGTTTTTTTTTTTCCAAAATTACCTAAATTACTAATAAATATTTTATTAAAAGTTTTCTTTTGTTTGATAAAATGGTTGCAGCAGACAATAATGAATTGATCTCATACACAATATTTGACACGACCTTATTGTCAAAAAATGGTAAAATTTAAGGTCATTTGCTAAAGGTCTTATTTCTTGTAAATATTCAAATCGTCAAAAAAGGGTTATTACTGAAGGTAAAATAAAATTCTGTTTTTCAAAATTCTGCCAGCATATGTGCCCATAATATATGAAAGTGGACTAAGTCACTTTTTCTATGGTTGCAAAAAAAAATTATTTAATAATTTTATTTAAACAATTTAATGATAATTCTTTTAATTAAACAATTAAAGAAACAATAAGTTATAAAATGTTTTATGCTAGTTTTAATCGTTTTTTTTAGCAGTGACTTAGTCCACTTTCATTATTAAGGGAACAAAAAAATTCTGATTATTGTGTGTTTTTTTTATAGCATATGCGTATATGGAATCTTTTTAAGATGTTTGTCTGTAATCCTATAGGATCTTAAATTTTGTTTTTTTATGAAATTAAAGAAAAACATTCAGATGCATAATAAATTCAATATTCCATAAATCACCAATTTTTTTTTCTGAATTTCTTAGAATTCAAAAACGCCACAAGTTTTTTTGAAAAAAGAGTTGCGAAGTTAAACAAAAGAGAATTCTTTTAAACAGAAACACTCAAAATAGCAAACATTTTCTTGTTGATTTTATATTTAAACTCACTTTCAAAACTTAAATTCAGAAACATCAATAACATCAAAAGATTCTTTCACAAAACAAAACCAAAAGTCTCTTTTACATCCCATGATCCACCACTCCCTCTCCCTTAAAACTTGTGATCTGTAACTCTTTTACATTTAGAATTTAAAAGGTCAATAGATTTGCATTAAATAAGAAATGGGATATAAGTCGAATAAAATGTATCGTATATTTGAAATAACATAGTTATTTAATGATTTATTAAAAATTTTCAAACAATTTTTTCTGTTCAATTTTGATCTTCAGCTGATATTCTTTTGAAGTTACTTTTTATTTATCAAAGTGTGAAAGAAAATTTGTAAAAATATAATCATAGTAGAAAAGTGAATAATCACTAATTTACAAAAAAAGGTTACACATACACCATAGTGACCCAATTGAAATTGTATTCATATTCATATCTTTATATATATCTTTGACAGTTCTTTCTTTCCATCGAAGAAACTGACTTATTGTTTTTAAGATAATGTACAATAAATCATCATTATCTCGTATCGCATTCAAAAAATAATGTTAATGTTTTAACAAATTTATGTATTAATTACATTGAAAGGAGAATATGAATTTCTACTTATGTATGTGTATTTGCGTTAAATTAATAATACAAAAGTAAAGATAAAAAGTATAACATCAAAGATACAATAATTCATTATATTAATTCATATCCAGCTATATGGGTCACTGTGGTGTATGCGTAACTTTTTTTTTTAATGAAATATTATTTTTTTACTACAAAATTCTGATAAATATTTTTATCCAACCAATACATTACCAAATAGGTTAAATGATCAGAAAGTTTAAAATACACATCTCCAAATTCGTATAAAGGATATTAAAAGAAACACTTTTTTCAAGCCTCTGAAATTGCAACGTCAAACAAAAAAAAAAAATTATACAAAAAAAAAAAAAAAAACAAAAGAAAGAAAGAAGAAAAACGGCGACAGACGACGAAAACAATATGAATGGTATATGACTTACATATATACGAGTGTGTGTATGTTTTTTTTGTATGTGACTTCATCGAAGTCAAAAACGTGTGAAGGATTTTCCACAAAAACAACTGGCACCCTCTTTTTCACGGTTCCATTAATTTTCAGTTGATTTAACGCAATGTGTCATTTATTATAATGTGAGAAAGGACGAAACAGAACACACACACACAAAACACATACCTACACAAAATTTATATATGAAAATATGTCTTCTTCTTTTATTATGAGAGAAACACCTACTCTTTGGGAAAAACAAAAACACTGACGAGGACAAGGACTATGCGAATGTTATATGACGAGGACTCGACTTAAGGCAAAAAAATAGGAGCTTGATGTTTTTTGTTTTGTGCTGACGCTTATTTGTAATTTTCATCTCTGAATTCTCAGTCGTATTCAATTAAAGTGAGTGTAAGAGAGGTGTTAGTTTTGTGAAGTCCTTTCGTTTCCTTGGCTTTAAGATAATCATTTTCATTGGTATAGTCCTTTTGAATAAAAAGCTTTCTCTATTCATTTCATTTATAGTGAACTTATTTGCAAGGACGACCAACAACTACCGACGATGAAAATGTATGATATGCGAGGCGAGTGTCGTAAGCCAATCATTTTAAAGTGCAAACCACTAGAGGCACGCACTGGATGATGACGATGATGGGAAGGACACTAATATCGGCCAACACACTATAGAATACTATCGCCACACAAAGAAGCCATAAGGATAATTTTACGTGATGACATGTTCTTGCTCGTGGCTTTTGGTATGATGCCGTGCAATGAAATGTGTGCAATATGGGAAAATGGAAGTCATCGTCCTTCTGCTGTGTGATGTGAAAGACAGAAGAATATTGATAAAAAAAAATGTGTGTCGTGTGCCTGATCCATGATGAATGGCGGATAATGCCATTTATTGGATTGGTGATGACGATGAGACAGGGGAAGAGGTTGAGGTATAATATATTTTCTATATATGAAATTATGTGATGTTGCATGTATGTATCTTGTTTAACAGACAGACACACACACAATATTGTATATTTGAAAATTTGCTCGAGGGAAATAATGCAGTGTCACATGAGAAATTAAATTGTAGACGAGTTTATATGTCTGTGCTGTCAGCTGAAGTGGAAGTGAAAATGAGCAAAAGTCACACGATTGCGAGTTTAATTGCTTACATTGAATTTAATTTCAAGCTCTGATGAAGATCCTCCTTGAAGGTGTGTAGAGAGTGTAGTGTAGTAGAGGACTTAGAAATAACAAAATTATTATTGTTATTAAAGTAAAAGCTGCTTTGGAGTAGGTAATATATACAAATAGGACTGTGTCAATTCAAGTGGCATATGCCAGTAAATGTCTGCACTCAAGTAATTATTAAGTTTTTATAAAATTATAAATGAAATGGGACAAACGATACTAGTGTAGATACCTACAAGTACACATCAGGGATGGGACTTTTTGAAAAAAATGTAGAAGTAGATTTGAACAAAAAACGCAGTAGATTCATTTTTATCGCAGTAGATTTTTATATTTTTAGAATTTCATAAAAAATAACAAAAACTAAACATTCATTTCTTTTTAGAAAATATAACAAAAACGGACCAAAACAAAAATTTATGCATTTTTGTATTAATTATACGTAAAAACACACGTTACGTATTAGAATGAGATTGACTGCATTCAGAATAACGATCAAACAAATAAAATAAATAATATGCTGATAGTATTTTTACATGAGATTCACGTGGAAATTTTCCACACGAAACATTTTTGTTCGCATGCAATTTTAATAACGGCAAAACTAGTTTTTTGTTCGCCACTAAATTTTAACCTCGCAGAGTGTTGCCAGAATATTTAAGAAGCAAGGAGTCGATTTTGAAAAATCTTGGAGCCAAAAATAGCCTTTTATATGGCATACAAAACGCATATAGTTTTGTTTTGCTATGAGATTTTTGATTTTTTTTTTAATTTTCAGAAAAATTTTGGATATCAGACCTCAAGTACAATTTTTTTTTCATACCTATTTGATACCTATTTGTATATTCTGGTTTTTATGCTCATTGACGGGCATGAAATTAAATTAGTAGTAGTTAATAATGAAAAGTGTATGCAAATTGGTTATCTCTGTTCACATCTTTAATGGATTTTTGTTGTAAAATGCTTTGATTTCAAAGGAGCCTTAAGTCGCCAAGTTTAAAATTAAAAGGGCCAAATTCCGATAAATCGGAAATAAAAATTTTAAGTAGCGGGTGAAATGTTCAAGGAGCTTGTTTGGCGATAAATAGACGGCTCTGGCAACACTGCCTCGCACATTACCTGAACGAAATACGAGGAGTTTTCTGAACGTCAACAACTTTCCTCATGGAACTCATAATAGAAATAAAAGTAATATTCCATTTTTTCGGGTGAAATCCTGTTCACATGAAACTCATAATAGGCTGATAATTTCTTTTTTGTAAAACAAAAAGTGCAGTAGATTTTATTTAAAGGCAGTAGATTTGTTTCTTGAAGAAAATGCAGTAGATCTACTGCAATTGCAGCAAAGTCCCATCCCTGGTACACATTAGTGTGTAGCATGTAGATATGTATAGACGGTGTTATATTTCCTTCATCAGAAAAAGTTACCGTATCCTTAAAAACGCAGACCGACTGTAAAAATTGGGGAAAGAAACACATTTATCAAATAGAAAATGTTCGAACTTTTTCAATTAATTTCGAAGTTGAGTAATATAACTACTACCTTCAATAGCGGAATTCCACACAAGTCTTGGAATTCCGATGGCCAATTTTTATGTATTGACAATTCATTGATTTTTTCAAACATTTTCGTAATCTCCATACAATAACACTGGTCTACAAAATTTAATTTTTTTTTTTTTTTTGGTGCGGACACTTTTATATATATGTTACTATTGATTTTGATGTGCTGAACTCGAATCTGAAATCAGAAAAATCCTATCAGCTCCCGTTTTTGAAATATTACCGTTTGAAAGTTAAAAAAATCGTGTTTTGACTTATTTTGAAGTTTACAAGATTTTCCCCACATGAACCAAAATATACTTTTCGGATAGTTTCCGGTGTGCTGATCCGAAGTCAAAAATATGCTAGCAGTTTACGTTTTTGAAATATTTCTGTTAGAAAATGAAAAAAAAAAAACGTTTTTTACCACTTTTATTGTTATGCCTTAATTTAAAAAATATTTTTTGAATACCTATAAATCATAACGGTTTCTATAAGAACTATTTTCCTTCTTTCAAGACCTGTTTAAATATTTGCAATATCTTTTTTACTGCCCGAGATATCTTAAAATGAAGTAAGTGTGTTTGGCTTAATTTATCAAAAAAGGAGAAGAAAATGTGATACACTACAATAAGCCATAAAACTAACGATATCTCAAACAATAAAAAAGATATCGAAAAGATTTAAAAAGTTCTTGAAGAAACCGTAATAAATTGTATTTAAAAAAAATTTCTTCACATAAAAGCATAACCTCAAAAGTAGTTATTTTTGCATCTTCTAACGGTAATATTTCAAAAACGACGGGAGCTGATAGGATGTTTTTGACTTCAGATTCGAGTTCAACACACCAAAAATCTATAAAAAAGTATATCTTAGTCTCGGCATCAAAAACGTTGCTGACTTGTGTAATCAGTTTTTCGGATAATACCTACATTTTTGGAAAAATTAATTTTTTTTCCAAAAGTATTGAATAAAATCATGGAAAATACCTACTTTTAGCTTATGGCTTAGGATCGATATCGTGCTATTAAATTTACGACGAAAATAACGGCACCCAGATAAAACAGATAGAAAAATTTTTAAAATAATGTTGGCCTTTAATGACTTCTTATAGTCCAAAAACCTTGTCAATTCTGGTGTGCATAAATACGACTCAAAGACAATCTAAAATTGTCAGATAAAAGTGTCAAACGCAACATTGTCAAAAGAGCAAACAATGATATTTCTTGTCTTTGGTGATTTTAATTCATAATTAAATAAATTGCACGACTGGGGTCGCACGTACTTGCTCTTATGCTTAAAGTAACTATAATGTTAAAGATTTTTATTCAAGAAATTTAAAATTCGATATTTTGAAGAAATTTCATAAGTAGTATAAAAAAATTAAATCTGTTTTTATAATTAATAAAACTCCGTTTTAAAATATCTTAAAAAAAAAACAAATATGCCATTTTATTTCTCGTATAAAAAGGTATTTTTAGAAAAAAAATTTTGAAATTTGTAGGAGCCGTTTTTTAAAAAAATAATTTTTTATATATAAAATTTTTTTAACATTTTTCAAAAAAAAAGTTGGTATGCCATTTTGAAGAAATAATTAATTTACACATAAAAACTAAATTCCAAAATTTTTCATTGATCCGTTTTCAAAAAATTGATTTTTCAAAAAAAAATTTTGTATAAAAATTTTCATTTAAATCGGGTTAATTTTGTACGAGATATTCAGAAACGAAAAAAACCGTTCTATGACAGGTACCGTTAATAACGGTACAAAAAATATTTTTTTTTATTTAAAAAGTTGGCCCTTATGTGTAGTATTACACACAAAAATTTTAATCAAAATCGTTAGAGCCGTTTTTGAAAAAAATTAACTTTTCTATTTCCGTTATATGGCAGGTACCGTTAGTTTTGGTCATAAAAAAAAAATTTCAATTTCCCCTCTAGGGAATCACCAAAAAGTGCTAACTACCAAGTTTGAAGAAAATCACTTCACTCGTTTAGGCTGCAGCTCCAGATAGAGACAGACGGACAGACAGACAGACAGACAGACAGACAGACAGACAGACAGACAGACAGAATTGTCGGACCCACTTTTTTGGCATTCTCCATCATCGTAATGTCATGTAAAATTGTTATCTCGAGTTCGATTTTTTTTACGAATCCTAAACTTGCCCTATAGTACCTATATCGCAAGTAAAAATCATACAAATCTAAATGTTTTAAAAAAGAGAAAAAAAAGGGTTAAAGTCTTATAAATTAATTTAACAGCATTCTTGTACAAAATTGTACAACAGAATATTGTTGGTGTAACCGTTGATTTTTAATATATTTTTTTCCAAATTAATTGTCCAGCCAAATCGTCATTTGACCTTGCGCGCACTGTCATTTTTTATTTTATGGATCGATAGGGGTGTATTTAAAAGGCTTAAACCCTATTGCTCAAAACCTGAGTTATTCACAAAAATGCATCATAGCTGCAGTATGTTGTAGACCAAAAAAAGAACATACATTCTCTTCCTTATAATATATTCTATCGTTTAAATGTAATTTTATTCTATTAAAGTTAGTAACTACAAAATGGCAGCCAGTTTAAGTCAAATTCTAGTTGTTGAAACACACATTTTCGTTTTTATTTCGAATAAAGCTTACATTATGACTAACATTTTTCTAGCCTATTATTAGTTTGTTAATTACCTGAATTTTAAAGAAAAAATCAACTCTTTATCACCAAAGATGGCCGAGCAAATGATAAATGAACGCAAGTAAAACTGGTGCGAAAACACCCACAAATATCGTTTTTTGATAATAACTCGGCTTCAGGATGTCCTACGGCAAAAAATAAAGCTATTAATTGTTTGTTACAACATTTTCTATCGATTTGGTGATAAATACTTTAAATTAAGCCTACCTATCTTTATTTGACGCACTGAATCCGAATATTAAGTCAGTTTTGCTCGTACAATCTCAAATATTTTTAGTTTTCAAATAACCATACAAATTCTCAATTTTAATTTTTTTGTTTTTTTTTCACCCTAATTGTTTAAGGACCCAAAGCTGTGTCCTGTGTGGTATATAGAGCGAATGTGTTTGCAGTAAAATTCTGTTTAATCCAAAATAAAAATAAAATTTTAGCATCATTTAAAGGACTAAACTCAAAAAAAAAAAAAAACACTTTGCTTTTCATGAAATGAACAATCATTCCAAGAAAAGCCCACAACTTTTATTCTGTCAGTTTGGAAGTCCGATAATCATACTAAAATTTAACTAGACTAGTTCTCTTTTAGATACTATGCCAACATTCCTAATTTGACCTTAAATTCTTCTTCTTTACCAAGTAAGATTTCTAATTAATCCAATTGAATATACTTTTTGTACTAATTTTTTAATATATACCTAAGAAAAAAAAAAACGATTCCTTTGTTCGCATCTTCTAGACGACAAAATCCTAATACCCTTGAATTTAATTTCACCTAATTTGAGTTTTCCATGTGTAAGCTTCTATCAAAGTGTAAGTATATGCGTGTATAAAAGGAATTTCAAAGCATATCGCCCGTTGTAAGAATGGAAGTAGTAAGTTGGTTCTTTGAGAATTAGGCAATTTTGCGGCTCATTTAAATGTAATTAGAAATTTATCTGTATTGCTCCCTTCTACTTCTTTAATGAAGAAAGACCTTCAAATCTGTGTTAGACGACAAAGAAGAGATTTAATTCCATGTCCAGTCAAAAAAAAAAAAAAAAAAAAAACAATAAGAAAAAAAGGCAGGCAAAACTTCATTAGTAAACCGCATTTAATCCGATTTCTATTTTCCAGAAGCGTAATATGCCCAGGCAAAGTATATACCACAAAACAACTTCTATCGTAGATTTGTGTTTATGGTAGTGTCGGAAGCAGCAGCAACGGTATTCTGGTTAGGGTGTGTTATATTTCTTTTGGTCTTGTTAGAGAGGGTGCAATTTTGCTGACTGTTTTGTTGAAAAACTTTGCTCATTTAAAATCATTCCTTGATGGTTGCCACTATTAAAGGTGCCAAGAAGTTTATTCCCTCTCGCACACAAAGTTGCTCTATTTGCACTTGGACTCATCGTCGTCGTAATAGTCCTCTGCTCTGGATCTTCTTCTCTGGTATTTTTGCACTTTTTAACTAGTTTGCCCTAATTTGTAGGCGTTCCTTTTTTTTTTTTTTTTCCTTTTTTGTTTGTCGGAAATTTAAAGTATTTATTTTTATTTATCTCGTATCCTTATAATCTTTGCCCTCCAACTCTTTTCTTTTTTAGTTCGTACTTCTTAGCTAAAGTTAATGTGCCCCCAAATGAATGTGTTTAAGTTTGCACCACAAAACGTGAGTTAAAATTCTACAAAATCTCTAAGCATACTTTGCAATGTATAATTGCATCTAAATAGGTACTCCACATGAAAAAGGGATATGGAAAGGAAAAACTTAGTTTTCTAGCAAACGACCAACTCGCACGTGTGTGCGTAGCGTATACGTATTTTTGGGATAACGAAATTTTTGGAAACTTTTTGAAGGAGAACTGCAATTTTCCAAGAAGCAAAAAAAGGTGTAAGGTAAGTATGTGTTAAGTGCAGTGGCTACATTCAAATTTAACATGTTTTCTTAATATTTTCAGTATTTCGTTGGAAATTATTTATAAAAGTACTTTATCCACTTTAGGTAGGAAAAAGGAGTTTAGAGATAAAAGCTGCTTAGAGATGCAAGGTTTTATCAACAATTTTTTTTTTTCAATTTCAAAATTAGAAAGTAAAGTTAAGTATTTAATTTCTTGCAGTTTCAGATGATAAATTGTATGCAGTTTCCATAGTTTAATGATATTTTTGTTTTGCTATTTTTAAAAACTAGTGTTCAATGAAATTCTTGTTGATGTTTAATACAAAATAAATATAGGTATATGTATTTTCCCATAATATGTTGCTTTTTTTAGTGACTTCAAATGAGGAGTCAGGTCAAAACTTAAACCTTTGATTTATGTTCGCAACTAAGATTTTGAGTTTTCATAAAGTTCTAATTCCAAAATCTTTGAAAATAAGGCTAGGCGCACACATGCGATTTCAATCGTGCGATTATTCAGTCGCAAAAATGGATCACACGGATTTCAATGCCGGTGAACACACATGCTTCTAAAAAATAGCCGCGATTTAAAAATTGAAAAATGTCCTATTTTTTTGGCGACGCGACTGTCGTAAATTAAAATGGAACAAATGGATCAGTATAGTTGTGCACACACTTGCGACTAAACTGAAAACGACTAAAAAGTAGCAGTCGCAAAGAGGCCAAATCATGCGCACACATGCGATTTTCAACCACTCGATTTTTTAGACGCAAGAAATGAAACACATTATTTTAAATGAGAGCGCACAGACTTGCGATTTTAAAATCGCAAAGTTTAAAAAAATGGATCCGGTTCTATTTTTCGCGATTTTTTTTTGCTGCACATAAGGATATATTATAAAGTATATAATGCACCTGCCCGCACGTGCGACCCTTGGAACAATTATTTTAAGTACAATAATGGATATACTAGAAAGTGTTGTATAGTGGATAGTTATAAACCATAGGAAATTTAAAAGGACAATTCCATAGAATTCATAAAAGAGAAAACCCTCAGAAATTTACCCAGTACTATAGAATGAGTATACAATGCTTTGGTGAAATAATGGTACTCGTAGGGCCTAAAATAAGATACAAACATACACATTGCAGAGAATCTATTTCTAATCTGGTAAACAAGCTGTCAAACCCTTACCAAATTTTGAGACTTGTATCACTTTACCACTTTTACAAGAGCTTACATTTGTTCCATGAATTCACCTTATCATAAAATCCGATCGTAGATACCATTTGTATGAAATATTCCATTACGAACGGATTTCGTGATTGTTTTCTTTGCGGTCATTTGACCATTAGATTTGAACAGTGAGTATCTCCTGGCTCTTTTGATCTTGAGATGATGCATTTTATCGAAAAACGGTCAACTCTTTTTCGACCAAACATAATGTTTTTTCTTGCAATAAAAAATATCGCGCGATTTTTTAGTCGCAAGTGTGTGCACGGTAATTTTATGTTGCGACTGCGATTTTTTAGTAGCAACGACTGAAAATCGTATGTGTGCGCCTAGCCTAAAAATTAATATGTAAGACGAAAAAATATATGTTTTTTTTTATGTCATAAGCAGTTTTGCAAAAAAAAAAAAATGTTTCTTAAACATTTTGGGTATGCTGATTTCAAATCTGAAGTTAAAATTTCACTGGAACATCACGTTTTTACCGACTTCCAAAAAGGAGGATGTATTCAATTCGCTTGTATTTTTTTTTTTTTTTTTTTTTTTTTTTTTTTTGTTACCTCATAACTTTGGACTGAGTGAACCAATTTTAATCATTCTTTTTGTATTTGAAAGCTGGTGGTCCCATTTCAATTTCGTTCAGTTATAGCAATAGGAACTATTAGAAAAACCATAAAACCCAGTTTTGATCCATGGAAGTCGGTTTTGTTTTCTGATAAAAAAAATTATAATTATAATTATTAAAATACTTGAATATTAACAGGTCAAAAACGCATTTTTTTTTGTACTTTTTTATGATGAACTACATCACAGTAGGTACGAATTAAGAATCAAGAAAGTTCACCTACAAATGAAATTTTGTAAAGCCTTTGCACCTACCCAAAATTAAATTTTACTAAAAGCGTCATAAGATAGCAAAAAAAAAGTTATCTGGTAAAATAGTGAACAAAAAAAAAAAAAATTAAAAAAATTTAAAAACAACTCAAACTGTTCAAATTTGATTTTGGAGTTTTGACACAATAATTTTTTTAATTTTTAAAAGAAAATAATATATTTTATTGCATAAGTAATAATGGTTTGATGTTAAAGGTTGCTTAGGATGATAAAGTTTTTTAAAGCATATGGAATGCATACATATAAACAAATAATTTTAGTTTAATTTTATCATTAGTATTATAAGATATTTAAAGTATGTATAAAAAGTTGTTTTTAAAAATCATTAAAACACCTTTTTAAATGGTTTTATACTGAAACCAAAAGTATCAAGGAATTTATAAATTGTTGGAGCAGTTTTTTAAAGAAATAATATTTTGAAAGATATGGTGTTTTAAATAAATTAAGCCCATATAATTAAAGGAAATTTATTCGGTTTTGAAAAAAATTATTTTTTCCAAAACAAAATAAATACCTACATATTTGTTTTTAAAATTTAAAACCGATTTGTTTTAAAATTTTCTTAATTTTTTTGAATTAAAGCTCTTAAGATGACTTCATTCACTTTTCTTGAAATCGGAAAGATGGCTCATGAGAAATTCAGAAATCAAGTAAATGGTTCTACTGGTACCGTTTTAAAAGTGTTCAGTTCAAAAATATTTGTTTTATTTCAAAAGTAGGCTTATGTGTGACAATGAACATACTTTTTATAAAAATCTTAACAGCCTTTTTGTGAGAAAAACAAGATTTCCAATTTTAGCAAAGGTTATTGTGATACTAACATAAAAAAAACCTTTAACTAAGCTTTAGCCAAAATGCTTCAGTGTTTTCGGTTGTAGCTCGAAATAGAGACAAACAGACAGACCAGCAGGCAGACAGAATTGCAAGACTAATTTTGGAAGTGAAAACTTCTTTAGTATCGTAGTGATTTGAAACAAGATGAAACGAAAACGTGACACGAACATTTAACTTGTTATAACTTTTTTGTTTTAATAGATAGATAAATGAAATTTGTACTGTAGATAGGTAATTAAATAAACTATAAATGTACAACATTTTAATTAATTTCATATTCAAAATTCTAAGATAACGGTAAAAAGATGTTCTTTTTCTACACACGTTATATCTTTTGATCTAACTTTTGATTTAACTTTAATACGCATGCGGATAACATAACCTTTCATTTGATATATCACAATTAACTGTACGAGCTCTACAAGTTACACAATCTTAAATTGAAAAAATTTAAAAATACCTCAAAACACCTGTGGAGATCTGTTGACGATGACCAGTGTAGGAAGTATCGTAATCTCAGCTTGAAATTTCGACATAGTGGGCTTTAAAAAATTCTTATTATTTTTCTAGGCATGGTAGAAATATGATTCATACGTCATATGAAAGGTGAAATAACCTTTTAGATGTTATAAAATTTACTAGGTTGTCATTTAAAAAAATATATTTAATGGTGTTAAAAGAGAAAAAAGATTGTTTTTTGTGCTTTTTGATGAAAAGTTATTTGGTTTCAAAAAAAATTAGCTCTTTTTGTAGATGTTGTATAGACATTGACGAGATAAATATTTTGAGCTAAAACAATAAGCTTTCAAATGATATCAAATTAATATAGGTTGTCATATAAAAAACATGTATTTAAAGGATATAGAATAAAAAATAGGTAGATTTTTTCTTTTTTTTTGCAAGAAATTTTTTTTTAAGGTTTCACTTCTACCACGTGTGAATTGCACACATGACTTTTTTTATTCTTCGCTTTGATTTTCTACCCTTTCTTCTATTTAATCGCTCCCCTTTTTTCTTATCATTTAAATCTTCTAGTTATTATTTTTTTTTCTTCTTCCTCTTATTTTTGTACTTTTTAAAAGTTTGAAAATATCTCATATTTCGTACACAAATCAAATTCTAGAAACTGGACCATGTACCTAAATATTAAATAATTTCAAATATTCAATTTGTAACTAACAATTCCTAATAATTCTCATTAAAGAGACAAGAAAACACACACACACAACACAATATCCCTCTTGAATATTAAAACTCACCAAACATATTCATATTAGATATAATATGCAAAACCTACACAAATTAATTTGCTATGTACAGTAACATAACCCGCATCGTAATTCAACCTCTCTTAAATTTATTTAATTTTACCCTCCTCAAGAATAACCACAAATATAAAGTTAATTATATTAATGCACAATTTGACAAGCAACACATTTGATTGCATAAATGTTAACGTTGGTAACACCACCACCAATGACATTTTCCTCGTCGTCATATGACATTCGCTTGTGGATTCTATATTGTTCCCTCTTCTATACTCAATGTTGTCGTCGTCTTCGTTTCCTATTTTATAACCAAGAACCCAGAATCCAGTCAGGATATCCATCTGTGAAATACTCTCTTGTATGTTGGCTGGAATGGTATTTTTGATATGTTGGTATGTTTGTATGTCTACACACATTCTTTTCTACATTTTGGAGAGTATCTGTCGAGTGAATATACATTCAGCATTACAAACACAAAGTACCTCTTGATGACACAAGGACACCTTGCTCTTATCAAATGCATGCTGAATAGGTGTTTACGGTTATTACATTGGGAATATGGGTTTGAGTTTGAGTTTTGAGGTATCATATATCTGCTGGTTGCTGTTATAGAACTCATATAGTGGTTTGGGGTTGACGAGTCTTGTCATCATTTTGCAGCAGCAGCCAGAGGAAGTGGAAGAGAACCCATGGGTTACATTTCAGAAATGGGATGAACTCTGATGGTTTTTGAACGAGGTTTTATACAAGTTGTCAATTTGAAGCTTATTTTGGACAAGTGTTGGCTTACAAAAAAAAAAAAATATATAAAGTTAAGGAGCTTTGTCAGAGGAGTGGGTTTTCAAGTGATTTTTAAAATTTAAAAAAAAAAATAAGTCCTAATCTTCTTCCACCTTCAAGACCACAAATCAATTTGATATCTCAGTTTTTATTGCAACTTGCTCCTACCACTCAAAAAAATGCAACAGAATAAAATAAATTTTAAGAAACAAAAAAAAAAAAAACAAACAAAAAATTGTATAATTATGATTGTTCTTCATTTTTTTTTCTATTTCCATGCATTTCCTTGTCCTTGTGTTCATGCATATCAGGATCTTCCGAATCCTTGATTTCTCCATTGTAATTGAATTTAACATTGCTTGGAGATGTGCCACTGACCGAAAGATATTTCCACCGTTGTTTCTGGCTCCGACGAATTTTTTTTTTTTTTTTTTGTGTCGTATCCTTTCATTTTTGTTTGCCTCCTTAAAAAATATATAAATAAAATGCTTCGTTGTTGTCGTTGTATAACTCTTGTCGTTGTCGTCCGCTGAGTGTTCTTTGAGGTGGAACTTAAAAACCAACCTCGGATTTTCCCCAAAGTGAAAGTATAAAGCGGAAATTTTTTGCGGCACACTGTGTAGAGTAGAAAAATAGGTATATTATATAATCTCAAATCCACAAAAAAAAAAAAAAAAAAAAAATAACCTACACTCTGATGAAAAGTTATTCAGGAGCAAAATGTCCCAAAAGAGCAATAAAATAAGGACAATTTAATTATTTCTATTGTCTTCAACAATTTTCTGTATATTTCCGTTTTCTGGAGAGACTCTCGATGTTTCATTGGTTTTTTTTTACAGAGTTAACTCATTCTCTCTTCTATACTACTTTTGCTTTTCCCCAATGGCTCTAGTTATTTTTTTTTTTTTTAGTTATTCTCTGTGTTCCAAAAAGGGTGAATAGTTTTTTTTTGTTTATTTGCTGATTTTTTAGTCCTTTTCCGTTAGCCGGAAAAATGAATTAAGATGTAAAATTGTGCCTCTGTTCGTGATTTAGTTAAGGATTTCAATAATATTCTCTTTTTGTTTTTGTTTATTTAATTTTTGGTTTTTATTTGTATTTGTTTGAATCGACCTATTTGAATTTTTGGTCCTTAATTTTAAATCTTAAAGATTTAATCATTTAGATTTAGATGGATGGCTACACTTATGGAAAATTGTTTTATATTTTTTTTTTTTATTTTTTTTATTTTCATTGCCTTTTGTTTTTATTGCATCTTGTGCTGACTGAAGTAGTCTTTGTTGATGGAGAACCTTTTTAAAATGATTCTAAAATTTTAAATTAGGTCATTTATTGGTTTTGTGTCAAAAAAAAAAAAATGTTGAGGTTTTAATCAAAATCAATATTAATATAATGGACATTTCCATAAAAGTGGTTTTGAACTTTGCGTCCTTCGGTACACATTTTCACAGCTTTTATGGGTGAACGGATTTTGTTTTGTTTTTGAATAGCTTGATTAGCTTATTAAACGTCTTAAATGTAATTTTCAAGAGATTGCAAATTTCTCAAAAATTTCTTTAACGTTTTTGATACAAATATTCAATAGTTAATTTTTATCAAATTTTCTTATAAAAGAAAACTTTTATAAAATAAAAAATACTTTTTTTTAAATTTTTGGTTTAAGTATTGATAATTCCAACATAAAAGCATGCCTACTTTATCTCATATGTTTTAAATTTATTATTTATAGATAATTATTGAACGGCTCCAACGTTCAATTATTTGCAAAAATACTTTTTAATATAAAATTAAGATTTTAAAGATAAAATTAAAAATATTCTTTAATGAATGTTCACATAAAAAGTCTTAACATTGTAAGTGACTTTAATAGAACACACTAGATACTTGCGACCAGATCATGCATTTTTTACTTGCGATATAGGTACTATAGGGCAAGTTTAGGATTCGTAAAAAAAATCGAGATCGAGATAACAATTTTACATGACATTACGATGATGGAGAATGCCAAAAAAGTGGGTCCGGTAATTCTGTCTGTCTGTCTGTCTGTCTGTCTGTCTGTCTGTCTGTCTGTCTGTCTGTCTGTCTCTATCTGGAGCTGCAGCCTAAACGAGTGAAGTGATTTTCTTCAAACTTGGTGGTTAGCAGTTTTTGGTGATTCCCTAGAGGAGAAATTGTAATTTTTTTTGTATGACCAAAACTAACGGTACCTGCCATATAACGGAAATAGAAAAGTAATTTTTTTTCAAAAACGGCTCTAACGATTTTGATTAAAATTTTTGTTGGTAATACTACACATAAGGGCCAACTTTTTAAATAAAAAAAATATTTTTTGTACCGTTAGTAACGGTACCTGTCATAGAACGGTTTTTTTCGTTTCTGAATATCTCGTACAAAATTAACCCGATTTAAATGAAAATTTTTATACAAAAGTGTGTAAGTAAAGATAATATTAAAATTTTAGAAAATTTTCAAAAAACGCATTTTTGGTTTTTTTAAAAATATTTCAAAATTTTTTTTTGAAAAATCAATTTTTTGAAAACGGATCAATGAAAAATTTTGAAATTTAGTTTTTATGTGTAAATTAATGATTTCTTCAAAATAGCATACCAACTTTTTTTTTGAAAAATGTTAAAAAATTTTATATATAAAAAATTATTTTTTTAAAAAACGGCTCCTACAATTTTCAAAATTTTTTTTCTAAAAATACCTTTTTATACGAGAAATAAAATGGCATATTTGTTTTTTTTTTAAGATATTTTAAAACGGAGTTTTATTAATTATAAAAACAGATTTAATTTTTTTATACTACTTATGAAATTTCTTCAAAATATCGAATTTTAAATTTCTTGAATAAAAAGCTTTAACATTATAGTTACTTTAAGCATAAGAGCAAGTACGTGCGACCCCAGTCGTGCAATTTATTTTTAACACACAGCGAATTCTTTTAGTACATTAAATTTGCTATATGTACATAAGGGCGTTCGTTATTTAGGTTTTTTTTTCGAGAATCAAGTTCCTAAGTAGAAAAACTGTTTCTAAATAATAAAAAAAAAGTGTGTGTACACATGTACACCCGACTGAAGTTATACTTCTCCTCATCGCCTCAAAAAATCAAATTTTTGGTTTTAAAAAGGAACATGTAAACAGACCAAATTCTTTTTGCGATTGTATGTATGTGTGTGATTTGACAACAATTTTTACACGAACGTCAAGCTGAAATCAAAACAATTTCTGCAAAATAAAACCAGATTTGTTTGATCAATAATTTTGTTTTTTTTTTCTTCGGTATTATAAATTTATTTTAATCAGAATCAAACTGAAATTGCAGTTATTATTAAGATCTGAGTGAAGATGAAGTAAAAGGTTAATTATTTTGGCCGTATGCTGTGGTTTTGCAGAGAACATAGTGTCGACATAATGTCAAATTCCTTTTAATGATAAAATCGAATTTTCGGCGATCTCGAAGCGAATTTTTTCTGAAAATCATGTTCCATGGAAATAAAATCGCCTCAAACGAAGCAGAATTCGAATTTTTTTTTATAATCTCCCTTTTTTGAGAGATTTAAACGTTTTAAACATTGTGTAAAACAACATGTAACATTGATTAATCTTACGTTTTTTGCGTAAATAAAGTGTAAATTTGAATAAATAGGCCAAAATTGTAAACAATGATAAACATTTTTTTTTGAATTCAAGCTTTTTTCATTTTTTGAATTTTACTAGAACATGTTCTATAGTATACTAATGTAAAATTATTTGTACACCATCAGAAAATAGACATTTTAACGAACGAAATGCCCACCGACTTTTTGAAAAAAGCTGATATTTTGACACGTGAATTTTCGATTGAAAATTAGGGTGTTTTTTTGGTATTAAGTTAAAATAATGTGAACAAATTAATATTTTAAGTCAAATAAATTACAGTGTATTTGGGACATAATAAGGTAAGTTTTCACCAAATTTCGTAGAAAAATTTTTGTTTTTGAAAAAGATAAAAATAAAAAACCAAAAACTCGGTTTTTTTAATTTTTCACATAAATTTTGAGGTTATGTGAAAAAATTGTTGACACAAAAGTTGTGATCTTTTTATTACCTACAACTTTGCCATACAACTTTTTTCTATAGGATTTGTAGTTTTGCCGGAAATCGAGATATACCATTTTTTACCATTAAAAACTCAACCCACCCACTTCCCGAACTCGGCTCGCCCGTAATTTATTTTTCCTTTAATTTTCATCATGTTCACCTCCTTTTCCAATGGGTTTCATCCTACTATGATTTTTTTTGGTTTAAAAAATTATCGACCCTGGTCTATTAGGAATTTGATTCAAAAATAACGAACTCCCTAATGTACATGTACTCTTTATGTTGATATAATTAAATGCACAAAAAATCCCCAAAAAAAAACGTCGTTTCATTTTTAATGAACTAACTGTTCAGATATTCGTTTTAAGGAAAATGTAGGTACATCTTTATATTGTGTAGGGTAAATTTAATACAAGGAGTGGGTCTTATAAAATAAAAATACCAAACGCTTTAGTTACACCTCATGTTTTATTTTAATTAAATTCATTTGATCAAAAAGGATATTTTTGTTTTATTGCTTTGGCAAAACAAAAATATCAAAAAGTTTAAATCAATACCGTGTACCTTTGCCTCATTATGAATTCTTGTCGGAAACGAAATTTTTTGATCTTAATTCATAAATCAGAAAATTGCATTAAATTAATACGAAACTCATCTGGGGTGGTAGACATACAAAACAGTCAGCCAGTTGTTGCTGTCACGTGCCGCTTTGATTCTCACTTTACCAAAAAGACCCACTTAAAATTCTCATTCAATTTGGTTCGCCTCTCCTTCATCACTTAAGCTTAAGCTGTGTGTTTTATTATTTTTTTTTTTTTGTGTTAAATGAAAAAAATATACATTTTTATAATGATACCAATGCATTGCAGCATCCTGTAAAAATCCTATCGATAACGGTACGTGCTTCAAATAAAAAATATAAAAAAAAAATTTACACAGAAAAAAAGTGAAAATTCAGATCACACGAAAGAACGAGAAGAATAAAAAAAAAACGAAAATTCTCTCGGTAATCGTGAATCAATTGCAGCACTTTGAATCCGAGTGAGAGAGAGGTGACGTGTGTTCGTTCAGCTATATAGCATGTCTCCCGCGCATTTAACCGTTTCCGGCACGAAACACCGATTGTTAATGCTGAATCTGCCTGCCTGCCTGCCTGCACTCGGTCACAGCTCTTTTAACACGAACACAATGACCTCCGGCGCGGCGCGGCATCGATTCTAGGATATACATATTTTTTATTTCCAAATACCAAGGGCAAAACCGCCCCCTCAAAATGGGGGGGTTTAAAAAGAACAAATGGCACCCACACAGCACATCATATCGACGACTTCAGTCGGCGGCGACGGCAGTGGTGGCTGCTGCATATTTTGTGATTTTATGTGGTGCGCCAAGGAACGTGATAAACGTTAAACATCCCAATAGTGAATCATTATCTTGAAAATGAAAACCGAACAGGGATTCTACTTCATATATAAACATCCTTCTGAGAAAAGGCTCATATACAACATCCAAGAAGGATATAAGGAAGACGAAAGACAAAAAAGTTGGCAGTAGAGTAGTGGTATATAGAGTGTCCTAGATTTTTTCAGAAGGAGAAGGACAATTTATGAGGACGAAAAGGATCCTAAAGTATCGATAAAATTGTACCTTTAGTTACTTTATAACACTTTTAAGGACATGAGAAATTAAGTTCAGGTGAATGAAGATGTTTTTTGCCTTGCAAAATGATTCTAGTTTAAAATGACACTCTGATAAATGATTTATCTTTATGGCTCAAAGTCATTTAATTGGTTGCTTTAAGACCCTATTTTGTTGAAGGATTTTTCTTTAAATATAAAGGAATGGTCCAAACTAGTGAATTTTTGAGTAAATTTCGTGGAAGATCCTTGAAATTCTGTCAAATGGGCGCAGGCAAGGTAGTCCTTTGAGCCAAAATCCTTAACTGCAGACGCAGAGTCCTGAAATGAGAATAGGTTTTGAACAACTAGATGGTAACTTGTGACGCTTTTGTATAAAGTTATCCTATTCTTTAATGCAATCTAGGACCTGAAAAAATAATAAATTTGGCATCCCTCGATAAAATATTCAAACATAAAATTCAAGATTTTCTAATCAAACCTTCCAAAAAGGATATAGACATAGACACATCATTTAATCTATTCACTTTTTTTTGTATTCAAGGATATACCACATAAAATATTGAAGATGATTTTATTCAATTCAATTGGCCTTGAAAGTCTATACAAAGCAATCGACTTGCTGTATTCGATCTTGTACAAAAATTTTCCAATACAAAAAAAAAAAATACGAAAAAAAAAATTGAGAACAACAATTTTCCTTCCTTTGATTTGGTGATAATCAACACAAAAAAAGTCCTTTTTTTATAAAATCCTTTAGAGGTAAACCTCTCTCATTTTCCAACAAAATAAGAAAAAGAAAAAAATAGTAAACAGCCAACAAAGCATAAATCACACAATCAAGCATGGCCAAAGACTTGTTATATTTTTTTATTTTTTAGTTTTTTTTTAATGTCAAGATCCCTTGCTTGGGTAAAAATTCTTCATTTTTTTCTCTCTAAGTTTCTTTTTTTTGTCACTTTCTTTTGCAGCTGGTCTTCTTATGATAGGAAAAAACCTTTATCAGAAAATAACCAAACAAAACCTTTAAAAAGAAAAAAAAAATGAAAGAGTTAAGAAAAAGAAAATATTTCAAGAAATTGACGAAGGAGAAAGTTAAGAAATAAAAAAAAAAACTTACATTCGTTTGCACATGACCCACATCTTTCCTTTGCCGAATTAATAAAGCTATTGCAAACTTCCTGATAAAAACACAAAAATATAGATACTCGTTAGATATGTACATACTCTTACTTAAAGGCAATGAAGATTTCTTAGTTTATGGATATAATAGTATTTAAAAAAAAAAACTATTTAAGGCTACCTCAAATAGCAGTTCATAATAATTTTTTTGTTTATTCCAGAATTAAAATCGAAAAAACTCAACGAGTTTGAACTCGCTGAGGTAAGAAAAAATATGATGTGAGTTTTTGAAAAACAAAAATTTAAAAAAATTCTTTTGATTGAAAAATAATATTTTTTTTTTAGTTTTCAAAAAAGACCATTTTGAAAAACACAATTATAACAGTTAAATATTTTTGCAAACGATTCAATACATCATTTGAAAGGTTAGAAAATTGTTTACAAAAGGTTATCAAGCCTGCTTGATTATTTAAAATTAAAAAATTCAATGTTATTTCAATTAAAAAAAAAAAGTTACTCATACACCACAGTGACCCAAAAAGTTTTCTCTTAGCGAATCCCTAACAACAACGGAACAAGTTGACTTTTTTTTTTCTTATTTTAGATTGTTAGATTTCGGGACCTTTTAATGATTTCATTCAAACCATAACTATTCTATCACATGATGGTTTTAGCTTAAAAAAATATTATTAACAGGAATTTCTTTGTATTTTATTGTTCTTTGAACTCTAAGATATAAAAATAACCGCATTTTTTTTACTATTTCCTCTTCCTCCTTTTTTCAAAATGAGTTACGTCATTTCACTAACATGAAATGGAAATAGTCTGAGAGGATATTCACCTTAAATTTTGAAAAGATAAAGGGTATTAAAGTTTAGATTTTAAGGTTTAACATTACAGGAGTTATCAAAGCACTCTCTCAACTTACCACTTTATCCCCTTTTTACTCTTTTTGAATGATTTAATAATAGTCTGATAGTCAAGGTATCTAAGTAATTAATATTCAGTTTGAAATTTTAAAAATTTAAGAAGTCGGACCTAAGATATAAAATATTGAAAAAAAAAGCAAAAATGTGTTGTAATGAGAGTTAGGAAATTTGGAAAACAAAAATAATACAAGTACCAATTTGTAGCTAAAAATATTATTTATTAACCGGATATCACTTTGGATTAAAAATTGGGGAGGTTAATATCGGTTTAAATTGCTTTTTTAAGATGCTCTAGAGACGTTCCTATACCCAACAATGATCATTTGCTTGATATTTTCATTTGAATTGTTCTAAAATGAAAACCCTATCTGAAAACAGGGTTTGGATATGGTTAGTAAAAGTAGTTTTATTTGAAAATATCTCTCTATAGATAACACGCTTACAGCCAAAATAGACACTCAATACAACTATATTTTCAAAGGTACCTTAAACTTCATGAACTCGGAATTTACATTTAAAAAAATTATTACAATGCATACGTTTTCGAGAAATGATTTTTTAAAGTTTTTTGCCGTTGTTTTTCCAAGCATATTTATAGTATTCGGGCTATATCTAGAGTAATAAATGACCAATCTGAACAAAAGAACCAAAAGAACTTCGGATATGTGAGTGCAATGAATCAAAACTGTTTTAAAAAATCGATTTTTAAAAAGAAATTTTTGACTGAAAGAAAGAAATCAAAATCTTTCAAATACCCGTAATTTTAAATTTTGTAAAATTTTCTGACATAGATTTTCTTCAAAATCTATTGATACGTTATAAATATATTTTTGTAACGAATCAAAATTTTGACTTTTTTTTCTTACTTTTCGAGTTTTCGTCTATAACTTGAAAAAAAGCCGCATTTGAAAATTTTTAATAAGAAATTTTTTTGTGGATAATTAAATTTCCTTTAAAAAAAAATTTTTTGAAAATTTACAAAATTAAAATTTTATCAAAAAAATGTTTCCTCTATCTACATATGTACCTATACCAATAATTCTAAATTTCTTCATCACTTATTTTTTTTTTGACGTGATAACATCTTATAAATCGATGAACCATGGCAGCCACCATAAAAAAAGTAACGCCATTTTCTAACGTTCCACTCTCGCGGCAAAAATTTCAATTCAAAATTAAAAATAAACTATTAGAGATACAAAAATCTTCTATAGCTTATTTGAAAGATAATAACCTAAAGCGTAATCTAAATGAAGCATTTAATAGGGTAAACAGGGGTAAAACGGAAGGATAAAATTTGTGCAAAAATCTAAACGCGAAGTTGTAGAGAGTTGATTTTTATGTTATAGATAGATGAGACTAATTTAAGAATAACTGCATTTAAGAAAAAATTCTTAAAAAATTTTGAAACTAAGCTATAACGTTTTGTTTGAACGTTGTACACGTGTTGTGTTGAAAATTTTTTTGACAATTCTGCAGGTGCCAGGTAAAAGATGAGGGAAAAAAAAGTAGGTGCCTGATATGGATTTTTTTCCAACACTCTGCGTTTCGAAATATGAATTTTTGAAAAACATCTTGTTTTTTAGGGGTATTTTTGGGTAGTTTTTGATTTTTACCTTTTTTTTTGGAGCGTTCAAAAAATCTCAAACTTATGGCCTTATGCATACATGTGCAAAATTGGAATCGTTTAGTGAGTTTTGACTGAAAACACGTTTTTTTACCGTTTTTAACCGATTTTCATCGTTTTTATTTTTATCTTTTTTTCTTTAATAGATACAGGAATAAAATAATGAAGTAATGATAGACCATGACCATAACTAAATGTGTGCGAAGTTTCAATCATTTTCGTAAACACAATTTTGAGATAACGGTAAAATAAAATTTTAGAATTCAACAGGTTATAACTTTTGACCAATAGCAGATAGAAATTTTATTAAACCTGATACAATTACCTTTCATTTGGTATATAACACATTACGATAGACTAACTACAAGCTAAACAATGTTAATTCAAAAAACTTGCGAAAAACTTCAAAACACCAGTGGAGATCTATTGCCCCCCGAACAGCCACCAGTGTGGGAAGTACCGTAATCTCAGTCTGGAAATTCGACATGGTTGACTTTAAAAAATTCTAACTTCTCTTGTAGGAATCTTTGAAATGAGATTGATACGTCATATGAAAGGTGAAATAATAAGCTTTCAGATGGTTTAAAATTTTTAATAGGTTGTTAGGGAAAAAAATGGAATTAATGACGTGAGAAAATAAAAATTCATGTTTTTTTTTCTTTTTTTGATGAAAATGATTGTTTTCAATAAATTATTTTTATACTTTTTGCGTATTGTAAAAATTTACAAATGGTTTTATTCTTAAGAAGAAATAATTGCCTTTTAAATTGCATAATTTTTTTTTTGAAGCTTTTAAAATAAAAAAAATTAATATAATGAGAAAATAAAAAAGGTTTTTTTTTCTTTGTTTTTTCTTGTAAATTATGATTGTTTGGAAAAAGTAAACGCTTCAATTGACTCATTTCAAACAAAAGCACACAACCTGTTTTCTGAGAACGTTATCACGTAAAATCATCGTCCGTAAACCGGTTTTACAGACAACCTCTTTTTTTTTCTATTAATTTTGTTCCGAAAACGGTTATGTCTGGTCTATAAATAACGTAAAAATGACAAAAATGTATATTATGTATCACTCTAATACTAGGGTAACCCGTCAGCTTAGTTACTCAAAAATAAACCAACATGCACTAGTGACTCAAAAAATTCTCTCTTATTTAACCTCAAACTAAGCAGTGAACAAAGTTGACTTTTTACTGACTGTAAAAATTATAAATTCAATTTTATTGTTTATTTAATTTAATTTTTGTTAAGTCGACATTAATTGATAAAAAAAGCTGTTAAGATGTTAAATCAACTATAAGAAGAAAATATTGTTTCTAATAGAAAGTCAAGATTTTCAAATTTTAATTCTTTATTCAATATAAACTTGCAAATTATTAGAAGGAGTGTGTATAGACCGTAACGATAAATATATTTACCGCAATAATTTCCTTTCACACCGATAACTTTTTTGCTTTGAAACAAACAAAAATGAGGACTTTTTTGAGATTCTTATTAGCTTTATAGGCATACCAAAATAGTGCTCGACATTTTGCTTATCTTCTGTACAAAAATTCACATTCAAAAAATCAAACATTTTATTTATAAAATGTTACATTCCTGTTTAATATGAATCCTTGACCTATAATTTATTATTTAATTTTTAAATTCCCAAAACAACGAAAGGGGTGATTTTATTTTTAAATTTGTTTTTTTTTTTATTTTATTAATGACCATACATTTACCTTTTGTAAATTAAATAATAATATCTGTATTAACAGATAGGTATTTAAATAAATAATTGACATTCAAATAAAATGCAAATTATCTCTTAATCAACAACATTCAACATAATCAATCTCACCACGTTTGGTGCAATTTTTTTTTTTTTTTTCAAACAATAAAAATAACTCAAAATAATTCAATTTTATATCAAAAGAAAAAAAAAAATACCAAAAATACCTTCCTCATAACCACAGACAACAATAACAGACAAAAAAAAATATGCGAATCACAAAAATAATAATAAAAAAAAATCCCTCCTTATCCAAACAGATGTTATTCCTATTTTTTTTTTCTATTTTCTATTTTTCCTTTATTTTGATTTCCATGTTGCGAAAGATTTTGATAAATATTTTATTGAACAATTCAACAAAAGGATTATGTGCATAGTGATGATGATTTAAATAAAAAAAATTTCTTTTATCCTCTCATTCCTCTCAAAAAGAGATATAAGAAAGAAAAAAAGAGAAAAGAAGAAAAGATAATGATACAATTTAGGCCCAATTTTACCCTCTTAAAAAATATTTTTTGATAATAGCTTAATTCGAACTTTGACATTGCTTCTATAAGGACAATATATAGTAGATAGATACCTTCTATTCTTACCTACTAACCCCAAAAAGTCCTCTCTAGAATTTATACCATCCTACACACAACCAAAACGATGTTATGGTAGACTCACAAAAAAAAAAAAAAAAACCCTCAAAATCGACACATAAATTTATATAAAAAGGATAACAAAAAAATAAAGGACTAAAACCATCAAAGTCTCTTCTAAAAAAAAAACAAAAAACTTACAAGAGGACACTAAGAAAGGACGAAAAAAAAAATCTCACTCATAGCCACCAGAAGTGCCACTTGAATGAAATGAAAACGAAAAACATTGTCAAATATACAAACATTACACATCTCTACACATACATTTAGCCAAAAAAAAGGACATTTTTCCGTTGCGTTTTGCCTCTATTCAAGTCTATCGACAAAAAAAAAATAAAACTCATCCACTTGCGTTCACAGGCCACAACACACAGTCAATTCGAGTCCACCCACCACGATTGTGCTCTTAATCAATCTGAAATAAAAGCTTCATTAAAGCTTTTGTATTATAAAAACAAATGCGCGTTGAGAAAAAAAAAAAAAAGAAGGAAGACAAAAAACTGAGAGCACAAAACAAACTAAGTGTGAAACAGCTCTGAGAATTTTTTTTTTCTGTTTTCTTCTATATCATATTTTCATTTTGCTACGTCGTCGTTGTTGGTCACCCAGCTGTGGTAAAATGAGAGATGGTTGACGAACAAAAAAAAATCCCTTCAAAAAAATATCCTTTTTCATTCTAAGAGGACTAACCAGTGAGAGGAAGAGTAAAAAAAGGGCTCTAGAAGAAGAAATTAGAAAGTACCTATCTACCAACTGGGGTTTTTAAAAAGGACTCGCTTAGAAAAAAAAGGACACTAGGAGAAGTCCTTTCGACAAACTAGAAGGCCGTCTGTCTGCTCGTCGTACTTTTTCTCTCTGAAAAGTTGGAATAGCAAAAAGTTAACCACAAAAAAGGATAACAGTTCCTTCATTTTTAACTTCAAGTCCAGCAGACTCCCTCACCATATCGCCACGGTTCAAAGTCGTCCTTTTCGTCATCGTCACGTCCCCTCAATTGACGATGACGACGAGGAGAGATATTTCTCTTTTTTTTTCCTTTCTCTTTTTTCTCTTTTTCCTTCTCAATTTTTCGTCCTTATTTCCTTTTTTTTTTTTTGTTTCAAGACTGAGAGGGGGAACCCGTTTGAAGACTATTTTTTGTGTATCAATTAATCTTAGACACTATAATGAGTTAGGATTTCCTTTTTTGTGCTTAACCATACCTTTTCACGGACTGACTGACTGTGAATATATATGGGCGAACGAATGTTGTGCAAGGATTCTCCTCTTCTTTTCTCTGACAACGGAAACAGACCTTGAATAGAAATCACGTCCTATTATTCTTTTTGTTGGCCTACTGCTCATTCCTACAATCGTTCAAGTTGGAAATAGGCGAATTATTTATTTTCCGTTGGCCCAGTAGCTGAGAGTGAACGCTTTTAATTCTCACATCCATTTTTCTCTATGACGTTGTCGTGTCGTTTGGTTGGAATGAAAAGGACGATTGGTGTCGGTGTAAATGGGGGGCCTTCATATCGTTTTAATTTCCTTTACAAGACCTTCCCTTTCTCTGTCGAAAAATTTAAGGCGACCAGCGACTGAAATATGTTTTTTTTTCGTCCTTTTTTCGTACTTTTTTGTTTTTCTTTTACATGTGCAAGTCCTTGTGGATTGTGTGTGATGGAGAAGCATGAGTAATGGGAATCCGTTTTTGGTTTGCTATTGAGTCCGGCATTAATAAGCACACAAAAGCGGGACCGGACTCTCAGGACCGTTGTCTACATCAAAGAGCGACAGCGGCGGCGGCAGGATGATGGTTGACAACATGTTCGAATAAATTTAAGTGGACCATAACGGAATGACAGATGATAAAAGAGCTTTTTTTTGCGCAAAAGCGATTTTTTTATTTTTTTGAGCAAGTGAGTACCTCACTTCAAGGACTACTGAATCCTGGAGTTTACTACTATACAACATGCCGAGCGGAGTCTATGGGTAAATTGTTTTGGTTACAAGGATGATAGCGTACAGAACGAAAAAAAAAAAAATAAAATATATAGAACACCCATATCGACAACAATACACAGAAAAAGAGAGTCCTTAAAAGCACATCACAACATGGTACACACTATCATGACAGATGGCATCGGTAACGACATTCAATTTACCGTTGCTAAATAATATATTTGAAGAGAGAGGAATGAATGATTGCCCATATATATAGCTCTGATACGATGATGGTTTATCGAATTTATATGTGTGTTTGGCAACAAGCGGGGGTTACACTTTTATATTTTTTCGAGAGCTCAGTTACAATGAAAATAAAAATAAAATAAAAATTCAAAAATAAAAATAAAAAAAAATTGAAAGGATTTTTCTTTGGAACAAAATAAAAACTGGGCGATTACAAAAGTTATATTTTTTTTTTTGATTTTTTTTGTTTGTTTTGTATTCAAGGAAGTAAATTGAGTGGAGGATTTGTTGATACTCTAAAAGTTTTATGGGCAAATTTTTCGATAGAATTTTGACATTTGCCTTAATTGGAGAATTTTTGGATTTTCAGGGTTTTTTTGTTTTTTACTTGGAAAAAGATATTTATAGGTAGGTTTAGTATTCTTAGAAAAATTATATTTAAATATTTTTTTAACAGGTGTTAGCAAAATATGCCCCCCCCTCCCCCCCCAGAGAAATATTTAAGTATTTAAATTAATTATATTTTTATTCTTGTCTAGCAGTGCACCGCTCCTGGGTGTGGTTTCACTTTTAATGCGTTGTCCAGCGTTGCGTAGCGTTTTGTAGCATATATTTTGCATATACTGTAACGAAGCGTCACACTTTCCTTTCCACCGCAAACCAATTTAATTAAAACTATTTGGCAACCGCCCATCCCGGACTATAAAACCGATACCGAAATAACTGAACGTCCCGGGTTATACCATCAATAGCAACAACACAAACACGACAACATACATTTTGTTTTATACTCAAAACTATTATATTATTATTAATTTAACATCAATTTTACCGTTTAATTTTATACAGTTCACACTTGCTTTGTGTAAAAATATTACTAAGTAGAAGTAAGAAATTCCGAATAAAGCAGAGATCTTTTGATTCTACTTCGAGTAGACGATTTCTCCCTCAATACTCCTATTTAAGCCATAATAGATATACCGTATTGTTGTAAATTTTTGAATTTTGGAAAATTTCCGTTTTTAAGGTAGCTAGATAGATTTAGCGTCTCTTTCCGAGTCCCCCTTCTCACCTTGAGTTAAGGGCATTACATCCGACCATTAGGTATAATTTCCGTCTCTATCCGAAGCCACCATCTCATTTGGAGTTTGGTCATAATTCCCAAAGCCACCATCTCACTCTGAGTTTGGTCATAATAGCATATTTTGGTCACCGTAGGGTTTATTTCTTTTATCTCCGTCCGAGATCCAATGCTCTTCTGGAGTGTTGGGCATTATTTTTAAGTAGTATATAAGTTTTATTTAAAATTGTTATTTAAAGAAAGTAGAGAACAATAAAGAACGATTCTATAGTGAAAATAAAGAATTTGAGTTTTTGGTTTTTCTTCTATAGCCGAGTTTTACTGTGCTTTCTTCGGCAAAACCCTGGAACCGGCGAGCTTACCTCAGCCTTTGATAAAAAAGCATCACAATACAGCTTTTTTGTTGTACTTATGAATTGACTTAAAAAAAGTAAAAAAAAAAATCTTAATTTTGGTAACGAAATATGGAATTCATATCCGGAATAACGTGACAGTCTTTATTTATTTAAAGGAATCCATCTTGCATAAATAAAGAAGTTGTAGTAGTTTTTTTTTTTTTTTCCTTGAAGACTAGGCGAACCCAGTCTTTTTTCAATAATCAAATATCCCTCATCATTAATCTGCTATTTCAGGTAAAGGATTGGATTCTTTTCAAATTATTGAAAACACCATAACACAAGACCAACACAAAAAGGAGCTTAGGGACGTTTTTATTCTACGAATTCGAAGTGACCTCGAGGTTTGAAGCTTTTTTATTTATGCCAGATTGAGTAATTGCCATAATCTCGATAAAATAATAATAATTTTTTTTTTTTAACGTAGGTAATTTGAAATATTTTAACCTCAATGGATTAAAAATTGCAACTGTTCTACGAATTGATTCCAATTGCATCGACAAATTATAGCAAATCCTCCTTTAATGGTATAAAATATTTTAGTTTTTTTCAAAAATATTAAACACACTTCAACACCCGGTGTCCTGGTTTATTTCTCTAAATTGATCTCATATTCTTCATAATTTTGTCCAGTTTCAATTGAGTCCCCACTTTTCACAGAATATTGTGATAAGTAGTTATTAATCGATTGCAGCATCATTCATATCCAAGAATTTATTAGTGGATTTTCTGAAATTCTCTTTAAAATAAAATTTTTAACATCATTTTAATTCTTCAGAAAAATACGACATAAATCTTTATTTAAGTTTATAATTTTTAAATGGTTGTTCTGAGAAAATATGCCTCCAAATGTGCTTTTATTTTAACTAAAATGTTTTTTTTATACATTTTTGTTTTCATATGGGTACACTGGGGTGTATGAGTACTATTTTTTTTAACTTTACAAGAGTAAACCATGAGTACAAATAATTTACTAAAGAGTTTGGAAAGCATTAAGAACTTAATTTCAAATATATAGAAGCATTTATTCGCAGTACTTTACTGTTAAAACTATTTTATAAACTTAAACTTTTATTTTTTTTTGCTTTTAAATTTTTTTTTTAATAATAATATTTCCATAGTGCCATAGTGTGTCATTTTTACTTTAAAAATATTAAAGCCATATGGATGAAAAGTTTTTAATCAATATTTTTAATATTTTCACTTTTATAAAATCATAGCAAAAAAAACAAAAAATCAAAAAAAAAAACACAAAATTCTATGAAATTTAAAATCAAAAAAAATTATATTTGATTTTCTGAGGTGTGACTTTCAGTTCAATAATAATTGCTTTATATTGATACTGGAGTTTTTTTTTAATTGAATTTCGTTTGATTAGTTTTTGTTCTAAATATTTACAAAAATTTGTTTTTTTCTTACATATTGATAGTCAAATAGATATTTTTTTTTGTTTTCTATTTGTACACTGTGGCGTATGAGTAGTTTTTTTTTTTTTGTAAATACTTTGCATGAATAAACTTCAAGAGAAAAACTCTTGAACTAAAAACTATAACAAACATTAGAGACTACATATTTACATAACCTTATCGAAGTAGCAATAAAGTGAACTTAAAGTTTTTATTTCTGGAATAAAATATTAATTAATATTTTATAGATTAAAATAGTATTGGGACAAGAATTTTATGTAATTTTAATTAAAATTTTGTTTAGTTGTGTTTTATTTAAAGATTCTTCGAAAAGTTTATATAAATAAGAAATATGTGTAATATAACAATATTAATGAATAATACAACAAGTTAATCAAAATTTTTCAAAGCAGGATAAATCAGGTATCAAGTTAAAAATTGTTCAACGCCTAAAATTCTAAGTGTTGATTTTAGGCTGGCAAATTAAAACTTTTTTTTTCTTATTTTTCGAGTTTTCTAGAATAATTATTTCATGGCTCTTTTATGATTGGTATTATTGCAGAACTTTACCCTACAAAGGTTGGTTCGAAGTACCTAAAAAATTTTCTACATTTTATATCATTACTGCATCGAAAAACTTTGGTTTTTTTACGAATTGTAACGGTTTTTATGCTGTCATCGTTGTTTTTTTAAATAGTTCTGTTTTTTTTTTTTTACAAAGTTCATTATTCAAAGTCAATTATAATTAAAAAAAACACCAAAAATGTTTAAATGATTTGATCATGAATCATAACTCTTTTTTGTTCATCTACCGATTTTAATAATTTTTGACTGTTTTTTTTTTTTAATTTTTTTTTCTTTGACATGACTAAGGCCCAATTTATTCACACTGCATTAAATTTGAAGTCGCCATTTAAAATGGGAAATTTTAAAACTCGGATGCGATTTGACAGATTTTCTATTTTTAATGGCGATTTTAAATATAATTGAGAGTGAATAAATTGGGCATAAATACAGAAACAATGCGAAATTAAGTACAATTTTTTTCTGAGTTGGGGTCGAAATACTGTTTGGGTCATAATACCGTATTCAAAATACTGTAAGTTAAAATACTGTATTTCAAAATTTTGTATGCACAAAATACTGTATGACCAAAATAATGTAATGCAAAATTCTGTATTTCAAAATTCTGGTTCATCAAAATACTGCATTTCAAACACAATTCTGTTTTCAAAATTCTGTATATTTTAATGCTGTAAAAAGGCTGAAAAATATTCATTCAAAGCTTCCAAGGATATAAAGGAAGTTTGTTAAGCTTCTTCAACATTTTGTGAAATTAAAATTTTTTGGGAGCTATTATAGATTTTACTGTCTCTTCGAAAAAATAACACCCTTTCACCTAATTTTGTTTTTATAAAAACTCATTATTCTTTATTTCTAACTAAAATTCAACGTTTTACCAAATTTCATTATTGTGACCCATCATTTTTGTTAAAAAAAAAAACACCCTTTTAACCATGATATTCTTAAAGGCACTTTAGATTCTTGTTTATAGTGTCAAAAGTAACATAATTGCTAAATTTCAATAGGGCACCACTAGTACTTCTCTAGTATTTCTCAATTTTTCAAATTTACCCATATTTTCTCTACTCGTAAAAAAAACACCCTTTCACATGCAAACAATTTATAAACTTATTTTATTCGTAATTTCTATAAGGCAGACAACAGTTTTAATTAATTTCTTATTAGTAGCTTTTTTATACCATTGATTTTATCGGACTTATAGCGGATTTTCCGATTTTCCTTATTTCCAAAAAAAAAACACCCTTTCACCTAAAATATTTTTGTATAGACTGCTTAGATTCTTGGATATGTACCGATTTTCGTTCCTGTAACTTTTGTAATACTAATTCCGAATTTCTTAATTTCTTTAAAAAAAAACACCCTTTTACTCAAGATAATTTTGAAGACTTTTTAGATTCTTAACTCTTATAAGAAACGAAACTTTTTCACCAAGTTTAAAAAATGAATACAAATTATATCAGATGCTACGATACCTTTCACCCACATAACTCAACCCATCAAAAAAACACCCTTTCCCCAAAAATATTTTTAAGAACTTTATGAATCCTTGGCCCCTGCTTTATCTTAAACCTTCATCAACAATTTCACAAGTGTATCATGTTTTTCACATGGGTTATATTTTAGGTCCGTCAAGATAGCACCCACACCCCCAAATTTCCAAAATCTGAGTATGAAGTAATTTGTTTCTAATTTGTTGCTAATTAGTTGCTCTAATCTCTATTTTACCTGTTGAAGTAAAAAAAAAGAACCCTTGTTTTTAATAGGCAATAACATTTTTAAGAGCAATCGTATTGACTTTATTTTAATGTCAATAGATTCAGCATGATGATATTCCAGAAACAATTTTTTTCATTATATTTTTGACCTTCACCACCTCCCTCTTTACCGCGAAAAAGCACCCTACCACCCAAGTTTTTCTTATAGAATTTTTTGATCCTTGGTTTTTATCCCAAAAGCAAACTTGTTTGCCAAGTTTCATGGGTGTAAGAATTTTTTTTATTTGTTGGTTTTATGTACTATTTTACCTGTACTAAAAATCCACAAAACGAAAACAAATTCTTGTTTAAGTTTTCATCTTCTTCTTAAAAAAAAAAAAAAATATGTACCTAAGTTATATTACTCAAATATTTTGTGTAAGGACAAAGGACCATCTAACTAAAACGTTTGACCATAATATTTTTAAATCAATTATACAATTGAAACAGAAAATTAGAAACGGTTCCCAACTTAAAATTTTGCTTCTTTTCACTTTGAAGCATGTGAACAAATAACTAAATTTTGATTTTGTCTCTCAATCCAGCTATTAACGGTGTAGTAAAAATTGACAAATCGAACTATTGCTGGGTCACTGTGGTGTATGCGTAACATTTTATCCTATTGAAAAACTTAAGTATTTTACTTACATTTTTTACATATGTTCGAATCTTAGTATTTCAATTTCAAGTTGTGCGTGTACTCATAAAAACAAGTTTGGTATTTTGACTTTAACTATGTACTTTATTAAACAAAATTCTATCTCCTTTATTTTAACTTAATACTATATTTGTAATCCATCACAAGAAGGTACATATCTTTATCTTTATAACCTTCCAAGAATTCCTTTCCCGTTCCAAAATGTCATACCTCATAAAATTCCTATTTTTCCTTCCATAAAGTTTTTTGTAAACATAATAAGCTTTACCTTATACTTAAAAAACAAACAAAACATAACAAAACAAAAACACAAAAAAACTTATGTACATAAACAAACAAAAATTCTAAACCACAAAAGTAAGAACCTTTTTATCTAAAGTGAGTCAATTCCATTTTAAATTCCTTTTCCACTGGAATATTAAAGAGGCAACATTTTATTATTTTTTTGTAATAAGGTTAACCATAATAATAACAGCTAAAAATAAAAAAAAAAAAAACACTTCCAAAGAGTCCCTTAAAATTCATCTCAATTCCTCATTATTTTTCAAACAACAATAACTCAAAAAAATTTAGGTAAACCTTCTCATAACCATCAATGAATATTTAAATACATAGTCCGAAACCTCTATAACCTCTCCACCCTCTCTCCCCTAAAATCTAACAAAGGTCAACACAACACAGAAAATTCTCCACACGCAGGGACAAAAATTTTCAAAAAACCACAATATTCCATTAAAAAATCTGCAACTTCCATAAACAGGAACAAGGCTAAAATACAACCCAAAAACAACAACAACAACAACAACAAAACTAAAAAAAAAAAAACATCTGTCATTAGCCTCGTCCTTGCCAGATTATGACTAAATCATGTCAATGTGTAAATAAACAAAACTTATTTTAATTACCATAATGGTAATTTCAAGCCCACCCCATTTAAGTGTGTTTCAAGAGTGTATACCTTCTCTGTGTTGTGCTGTCTGACAGAAGTCAAAGTAGGGTTTTTTTTTAGGTATACGTAGTAAAGGGTACTTTCTACCAACTTGTCACACTGACGATGATGATGGGAAGAATACAAAAAAAAAACTTAAAGCTACTCTCCAATACTTACTACAATAACTCTCGCAGCAGCCTCTGCCATATCGTCACCGGACACAAGTTGTGAAATTCATTAGATACTTTTTGACATATCAGCTCTATTCCAAAGCAATATCAATTCCAATATGCAAGAAAAACAAAAAAAAAAAAAAGGGAAAAGCAGGAAAATGTTGTCCATGTCCAAAAATTATGAACTTTTTTTTTCGTAATTTTTAATCCTTTGATACTTACTCTCTTTCTCTAAAAAACTTTCTCACTCTCTCTGTTTATCAAGAGTATGAGAGAGAAACTTGTAAAAAAAAGCTTTTTATTGACATTAAAAGCTCTTGTGGCTCAACTCAAAACGCATTCCCCTATTGCCCAAAAAAAAAAAAAAATAAGTTGCCCAAAATTTAAGTGTATATCCTTTTTGTTAAGGATAACAAAAAATACAAAAACAAAACACAACCAATTTACAGGACTTCTTAAATATTTTGAGCTTTTGGCTCAAAAGCTTCAACAAAAAGCTTTTCTGAACAAAATAACATCACATCACATGCGCCAAAACGGGCTATCATGTAAACTCCATTTGGTCGGGTTACGGGCGTATACCAGTCCTTAGCGAATACTCGTCGAAAGCTGGCTAAACTACCGCGAGTGTACCGTTAGGAGTTCGTATATGTTTTCTTTCTGTATGGAAATGATTACTGTTTTTTTTTTACTTTTTTAATTTTTCTGGTGAAATAAAATAAAAATTGAAAAAAAAAAAATAACGCGTTACCAAAACGTTACATATATCAAAAATATTTAACTGTCCCCTAAAACGTCTTTAACTCGTCGTGTATTTTGAAAATGAAATAAATCGTCCTTTTTCTTATAGAGGAGAGTTCCGTTGCTGCTGTATATCGTTAACCCAAATCCGCGTATGACCTACGACACTGGGGCATCATCATCATCGTCATGATGTGTGTTTGTATATTAAGACGAATGTTTTAAAAGAAAGCAAAAAAATAATTAAAAAAAAAAAAAATCAAATCAAAATGGCAACACACAATTGTGAGTGAGAGAAATCGCGAAAGGATAACATAAAAAAAATTTTGTATCCGTGTGTGTGACGATTTCGTGTGTGTTAAACGAAGATTGAAAAAAAAGAAGAAAACAAAATTAAGAATTCATCTTCAAGGTGTCACATCTCCAAGACACACACCAAACAGATTCTGATTAACTTACTTTTCGAAACACTCGAAAAAGGGTTTTCAACATACTTTTCCCCCACCACCACCATAACCATTTTTGTTGAAGGACCATTATGCGCCTCTTGGGCCGTCGTTAATTTACGCTCAACACACATCAGAAATTCTTTTATCTTTTAATCACCCTTGTGATATGTAAACATCCTTTAAAAAACAGCGCGATAACTTCATCATCGTTATAAACGTCGTTTGTCGCCCCGTCTGTCGCTACCATACCGTCGTCGCCGCTTAACCGTCGTGTGTTTACGTGTGTGTGTGTGAGATAGATATAATTTTTTGTTACTCATGCCTGTCCCTCGTGTTGGCATCCAATTCTGACAAAAAAAAAATAGAAAAAATAAACGCGCCTACATCACAGCACCCTTGTGTATCCAGCCAAACTCTCCTATTATAACGGTAAACACAATAAACGGTGTGGCGTAGATCTCTGTCAAGTGCACACAACACATCCTTCGAACATCATTTGTCATGTCATGAGAGAGTCGCGTGCCTTGTTGGCTATTATTTTTGTGTCTATTTTGCGTCTGTTTTGTTTTGAAATAGAGAGAAATAAAGGATACAAAAAAGGAGAAAAAAATTACACATAACGGGATTGTTCCCGATGTGATCATAATATTTATATATGCGTCCTGATTACAGTGATTACGACCAACGAAGATGTGAGTTTGGTTGGTTTAGAGATGATTATGATGATGAGGATGGTTGATGATGTGTCTGAATAATTTTGAAGTACCATGTCCTTTTTTTACCGACATACATATTTAATTGAGGGCCCAAAGGAGTGTGAAAAATTAGAAAAATAAAAAAAGCTGACACCCGTTAGGTTTATAATTTGTCAAAGAAGAAGCTTCTGCTTACTGTTATTGATTTAAAAATAAAAAAAAATTAAAGTGTTTTAGAGTGATATCCTTGTAATCCTTGCAATGTTATACACAGTTATCACATTGGTGTCATAAAAAAAAATCCCATAAAATAATAAAAACCAGTGCATATTAAGTGTTTACTAAAAAAAAATTCTTTCGGTTTTATGGTGGTAACTGCGAGAGAGGTCCTTTTTGGTGTCCTTTTACATATTTGTGTGTAGGTAATATAAAAAAAAAATGTCTGTCACATTATATTGACAAAAGCAATAATATAATAAAAACAAAAAAGAAAGTAATTTTTTGTGTTTTATTCTGTTGTTTTTAAAGTAATATAAAAAAATATGGAAAAATACACATTTTTGGGTAGTAAAAAATTTAAATGACGCAGAAAATTTTATAGTGGAATAAACTTTATACAACACAAAATACCTTCAATCTCTTCTACCTAAATTCAAACATAAACAACTAAGGATGGTGGATTAATCAAATTTGATAACAGAACAAAAAAAGTGTAAGTAAGTCTTTTTTATCCTTTTTTTTTTTGTTTTTATTTTAATATTTAATATGAATTATGTGTTTAAGCTTAGGGATTAATATTTTAATTATTAAAATTAGGAAAGGATTAATTTTTGTTTTCCTTTTTTTTTTTTTTTTTGTTGTTTTTCAGTTTATATTTGTATTTGTATTATCAACAACAAGAAGAAGAAAATCAATTTCAAATGGAGTGTGGAAAGTTTTTTGGGTTACTTTGGGAGTTTGGTTTGTCATATTTTATGTGTTTTTTGTTTTTTTGAGATGAGATATAAATAATCTTTGTTTAATCTTTGGAGATTATATTTCATAGAAGGAGGTGTGGGAAAAGTTTGACATCAGGACAAAGATGAGAAGGGTTATGAATAAAAAGTTTTTTTGTTTGGTTTTATGGATTTTTTTTTTTTTTTTTTTTGGTGAGAGTTTATTAAGACCTTAAATTTTTCTAGTTGATTTAAGATTTTTGTGGGTTTGGAAAATTTTAAGTCTCAATATCGGTAATGATGTAATGAACAAAAAATTTTTTGACGTGATAACGTCTTATAAATCGATGAACCATGGCAGCCACCACAAAAAAGTGACGCCATTTTCTAGCGTTACACTCTCGCACTTTCGCAGTGCGGCAAAAAATTTAAATTCAAAATTAAAAATAAACTATTAGAGATACAAAAATCTCCTAGAGCTTATTTGAAAGATAATAATCTAAAGCCTAATCCAAATGAAGGATTTTTAAAAATTCCGTCATTTAATAGGGTAAACAGGGGTAAAACGGAAAGATGAAATTTGGGCTAAAATCTAAACGCGTGGTCGTAGAGAGTTGATTCTTTTTGTTATAGATAGAGGAGACTTATTTAAGGATAACTGCATTTAAGAAAAAATTCTAAAAAATTTTGAAACTCCGCTATAACGTTTTGTTTGAACGTTGAATAGGTGTTGTGGGTATGTGGGTATGACAAAAATGTTGATTATGGGTAGGGGAAATTTTTTTTGACAATTCTAAAGGTGCCAGGTGAAAGATGAAGGAAAAAAAATTTGGTGTCTCATACAGATTTTTTTCCAACACTCTGCGTTTCGAAATATGAATTTTTGAAAAATACCTACTTTTTTAGGGGTATTTTTGGGTAGATTTTAATTATTAGCTTTTTTTAGAGCGTTCAAAAAATCTCAAGTTATATGGGACATGTAGGGCTGATAAATGCGCATACATTAGAATCGTTAAAAGAGTTTTTAATGAATACGGAGAAAAATAAGTTTTAAAAAACAGGTTTTTTGGCCGTTTTGAACCGATTCTCATCGTTTTTTATTTTTACCTTTTTTTTTCTTTAATAGATAGAGGAATATTATATATGGAGTAATGATAGATCATGACCACGACTATTTGTGTGCGAAGTTTCAATCATTTTCGTGAACACAATTTTGAGATAACGGTAAAATAAAATTTTAGAATTCAACAGGTTATAACTTTTTACCAAGAGCAGATAGAAATTTGATTAAACATTTATAAGCATCCTGATACAATTACCTTTCAATTGGTAAATCACACATAACGCCAGACTAACTACAAGCCACACAATGTTAAATCAAGAAACTTGCGAAAAACATCATACCACCAGTGGATTTCTGTTGCGCCATGAACAGCCACCAGTGTGGGAAGTACCGTAATCTCAGTGTGGAAATTCGATGTGGTTGACTTTAAAAAATTCTAACTTTTCTTGTAGGCATCTTTGAAATGAGATTAATACGTCATATGAAAGGTGAAATAATAAGCTTTCACATGGTATAAATTTTTTTATAGATTGTTAAAAAAAAATGGATTTAATAGCGTGAGAAGATAAATTTACATGTTTTCTTAGCTTTTTTTGATGAAAATGATTGTTTTCAATAAATTATTTTAATACTTTTTGCTCATTGTAAAAATTTAAAAATGGTTTTATTATTTAGAAGAAATATTTGGCTTTTTAATGGTATAATTTTTTTTGTGAGCTTTTAAAATAAAAAAAATTAATATAATGAGAAAAGAAAAAAGGTATTTTTTTTAGCTTTTTCTTGTAAATTATGATTGTTTGAAATAAATAAACCCTTCAAATGGCTCATTTTAAAAGCACACAACCTGTTTTCTTACGACGTTATCACGTAAAATCATCGTCCGTTAAAACGCCTTACAGACAACTTCTTTTTTTTAAACTTCGTTCAAAATTTTATCATGCGAGAAAATATGAACGAAGTTGGCTTTTTAAGAACGGAATTTTGCACTTACAGGGGAAAAAATGTTGACTTGATCAAATTGATGGTAAACCCATATTTTAACGGCGCAGTTTAAAAAACCATTAAGCCGACATATGTACACAGTTTTAAGCTCAAATTATTAGGAATAATAGAAAATTCTGTAAAAAGTCATTGTGGCAGGTAAAATCAAACAAAAAACTAAAAAAATAGAGTGTTTTTTTTGTAATTTTTGTTTTGCTTTTGAAAATCTTGCGAGACATAAAAAAATAAGGATAGATATTCATTAGGCCAAACCAAAAACAACTCTGCAAACAATCAGAACTTCTTTAAAAATAGAAAGCCATTCTGAAATATGGACTTATTATCAAAACCATATAGACGAAACTATTACAAAAAGATAATACTTTAAACTAGTTTGGAGAAATAAATTTCAATTTCTTAAGAAAATGAAATCAACTTGAATATGAAGTAATTATCTATAAACGTACCCAATTCTTTATCGATCTTTTCCCTACGATCACCGCAGTTTTAACTTTCACTTTATTCAAGTAAATCCACAACCATCTCATTTTAAATTTGAAATTTTTATTGAAAACTATCTTATAGGCTAAAATACCTCAGTTTTTGAGAGGCGTGTTTGACCTGACACCCTGTAAAAGGGCAAACGACCAAGACCAAGGTAATGACATTTGAACTACGATTTACGAATAAAATGGCGTCTAAAGTGAAGGAGCGTCCGTTTGCTTTTTAAAGTCTTTGTGATCCTCCGGTTCAGAAATTATTTCATCCGAAGCTAACACTGAGGGAAAAAAACACAATGTAAAATGTTAAACGTTGATTTAATGTTGAAAAAATTAACATGAAACTTCTTCAAAATAAAATTGAAACAACGTAAGAATTTTTTTTATTTTTGTCGGACTTCAGTTTTTGTTGCATTTTATCACTCTAATTTTCAACAGTGAGATAGCACGTTTGTAAAGCATTCGCCTTGTAACCAAAGAGTTGTAAGTTCGATCCTTAGCGGCTGCCAAATTTTTTCTTTTTTTTTTTTAATAAATTGATGCTTTTTTTAAGTTGAAACAACTTTGATTTAAAGATATTTTATAGCGGGGTCATCAAGATCGGTTGCTTTTGCTTTGACAACCATCTCTACCTACTAACTAATACCTACCATAAAATTCTTCGTTGAAAAAAAGGAAAAAATTATTTTTTTCTGAAACTGTAATACCTAATGTCACAAAAACACAAATTTTGAATTGTGACCAATAATAAAAATAGCAACATACCTAACTCTCTTCTTCGCAGAATTTTTCTATCGGTTGAGAATTAACTGAGAAGAAAAATTTAAACGATTTCAGCTCAATACACAAATGCGAAAATTCCATATACTACCCAATTGGGCTTTGCACGAAACTTTCTGTAGGTTTCTTTGTCAAATATTCAAATTTTTTTTTTGTTTAATAAAAAAAAGATTTTCCGATTTTTGGCAATGGATGAAGAATCAGAAAACCTTTTTTTAACTTTGATTTCGAAATTTTTTATTTCACTTTTTGTACTCAGTGCTACAAAAGTGCTCTACAAAACGTGATATGTCCTTGCCTCTTTAAATATCAAATATTGTAATTAATCGTCACATAAAAAGTTTCTTTATGAACTCGTTTTCAAAAAAATTATTTTTCTAAAAAAAATAAAAATTTCTTTTTTAAATTTAACAAATTTACGATTTATAGTAAATCTCACAATCTATAAAAATAATGTAAAATTCTGCTACATTTTCTTCTTTCAACGCTCACTATAAAAGTTTTTATGCAATAGAATAGTAAAAATTGTAAACCAATTTAAACATTTTACTGTTTCTTAAATCATATTATGACTCTCGAGTCAGATATTGTTAATATTTCAGTAGTAAATCATAGCTACAAACCTAACAAAGAAAATGTTTCAATGTTTTAGAGCTAAATGTATGTACATAAAATCGCTGTAAAACTGCGTTTAACATTTCTCTTTTATTTTCAAAATCAATCCTTATATAAATTTTGAGTAATGTGTACGTGTTTTGGATATGTTTGCATAAATTGTTTATGTCTATTTAATCCGATAACTAAAAAACGTATTAAATAATACTCATACGCCACAGTGAACATAGTAGAGATGGGTATTAAAATCAAAATATAAAGCTTTATAAGTCAAATTCAAAGTCAAAACACGTATAATATATTTCTATTAATGTGTCAGTGATCAATTTAATACAATACTAACAAAAATAAATATTTTAGGCTTAAGTTAATTAATGAGCTTAACAATGAAATCCACTTAACACAAAATATAAAAATAAATTAATGCAACAGTATTTTAAGTCTTTTGACTAAAAAATTAAATTAATATTCAAATAAAAATACATTTTATAAAATTATCTAAATTAAATTAAATATCACCTTTCACAATGCTAATAGCATACATAAATAAATCAATTAGTGTGGGACGTGTGTTTTCTAAAATATTTTTGCTATCGTAACTTTATTATTTTTTTTGTGGGTGTTTTATTAATAAATTAATAAAGCTTATCAACGAAAAAAAATTTAAAATCCTGGACAAAGCCTTGAAATATTATTTATTTGTGCAAATAAAAAAATAAATAAAAAAAGTAAAAAAAAAAAATGTTTTTATTTTCCATATCAGGTTAACGACTAGGAATCATCGATTTTTTAAGCTCCATAATATGTGATTTTTCTATGTACCTACGCAAACACAAAAAAAATTAAATTTAAAAAGTTGACTGTTATGTAAAATAATTCTCATTTTACAGCAGGTAACTTATAATTTTGGTAAATAATATCATAACCAAAAAAAGGATTATCCTCCACTTCAAATAAAAAAAACTAACAAAAAAACATTGTATCTGTTTGACATTCAATACAATAAACAACAGTACAATTATTTTAAACCATAAAGGCTTGGCTAAATTAAAGGGTTAAATTGGTGCTGTTCACGCGATATCATTGTTGACACAATAACTGCGTGAAAAAGTATTAAATATTTATAAATAGGTATGTAATTATAAGTTATGATGAATGTAATTGTAAATAAAAATACAAGAATACTGTAGTTCGTAGAATCAATTATTTTAAGGTGTTGATATCACTTGGATATAATTACATTGATCTGTAATTAAATGATTGAATATAAAAATTGTTGTAATATAAATAGTTTTGGAATTGAAACTACAAGGTTAATTATGTTAATTATAAGGATATTTTGATTAATTTATGCTAGTCGAGTGACTACTAATAATAATAATGAAACAGACGAGACGAATCATTTAACCTTTTTTGTACAAAACTATGTTATTTTAAGTAATTGTAATACAAGTTTAATTTAATATTTTATTTATATCTTCATCATCTCATATAAACTTCAAAAAACAAATTGAACCATTTAGAGAACCATTCTCCAAAACAAACCCATCTGATTACTTAAGAATAAAACAATTAACATTAGCCGTTATAAATTTTCAATAAATAAAAAAATATTCCACATACGCCACAGTGACCCGTTAAATTATATATGAAAACATAATTTAAAAGTATTTTATCGCTTTTTTTAACCAATACACTTTTGTTGATATTTGTTAGGCATTCTCTGAAAAAAATGCCAAAATTATACAAATACACATTCGGAATTCGAAAAAAACGTAGTGCTGTGATCTCGGAGCCTTTAAGTGACTACCTACCTACGTATGAGTATAGTTTGCACCAAATAAAATCAGGAAAGCTTCACCCCCATTTATTATAGCTTAGATCAAAGTTATTAGATAATTGTTAAAGAATTTTATCATTATTATTTTTAAATTAACCAAATAATTCTAGATTGAGCTTTTATCTGCCCAATTTATTCGAAATTATATCAGAAATATGACATCTTATGGAATTTTCATGAAATTTTAACAGAACTCTGGTGAAAAATTATCCTAGGTGGCTTTAATACCATGATTTGAAATCTATTTCTTCAAAATCCGCCGCTCATTAACCCTCTGTAGGCACACCTCTTTTTTGCGAATTTGGTTTATACTTTTTCATGTCGCTAGAACTTTTTTCGGTCTCACTATTTTATAGAGAATCATAATATGAATTTGATGTAGAATATTCCGAGGAATTCAAATATTGTATTCACAATTCAAAAAAATGTATTTTCACCCTTATAAATACACTTTTTTGTGACCACTTTTAATTTTTGTCCTGCCAAATTTGCACCCGTGTGTCCACAGAGGGTTAACCATTATATTTTAAGGAGTAAGGACAAGGTTGCCAATATAGTTTTTTCAAACTTTGGCTTTCTTTCCACTGTTTATCCAAAATTTTGTGAGAATAAGGGCAGTATCCTATTAAAAAAAAAAAAAATTGAGGAACTAAAAAATTATCCTGGGATTGACCTTAAGTACATTTGAATATGATTATATAGCCGTTACTTAACTGCCGATAAAAAAAATAAGAAAATTTATAGTCATAAAATGATTTTTCGTTCTGTATCATTAGTATTTTTTCTAGGGATATAATATAGGTACCATAAATACTGGCCATCGTAAAGTATGTAAGTAGTTTATTTGTTTGTTTATCAAGATTGAAATATTTTTAAATCGTATCCATAGCAGTGTGATCTTCAACGAAAACTGCTGTCATTGCGTTGACGGGTACGATGACACTCGCGTTGACACACATTTTTGGGTCAACGCATTGACTATTTTCGATGACCATGTAATCTCTCTGTCAATGCCATTAGGACGCGTTGACAGGGTTTTAGGGCATGGGTGTCATCGCAATGACCCTGTCCCAGCTTTGACGGGGCAGAATTTAATATCGTGTCATCGTTTCAGATTGACATGGTTTTTTGTATAGAAATATGATGAAAGCTGGATGGGGAACATTTTTTGTAGGTAGGGGGATTTTTTGAATGGTAGGGGGAGGGGGGTTCCCATTTCACCTTTTTGTTTTTTTTTTTTTTACATAAAAAAAAACTTTTCGGTATGGCAATGGCATCCATGTTGGATGGAAAATTTTTTTTTACAAAAAATCTAAATCCATTTGTATACCTATTCTAAGCTACATTTTAAGACCATAACCATCAACATTGGGTGCGGCGGCGTTCGTGTGCTATATAAGCGTTTGAAGGTGGCCATATTGATTTTTTTTTTCGATTTTTTAAAAATCAAATGTCGAGACTTTTTTATTTTTTTTTCTAATTTTTCGACAAAACTTTAGTAATTTTGCACTAATATTCGTTCAACAATCTTATCAGAATTCATTTAAGACTTTTACTTGAAAAGTGCAATGCGTACACCCGAAATATTTACATTTCAATGCAACAATGTCAAACAAATTTTCGTTTAATTTTTCTATGAGATCTTTTTTCAAATCTCATTTTCGCTTTTTTTTTTAATTATTTTTGGAAAATTTAAATTTTTGCTTTGTGTCAAACAGTGTGATCAACAAAGTTCTTACGAGTAAACCCGTTGACACTGCTAAGTAAACGTCACGTTGGCGTTGAAAAACCTGCGCGTCAACGTAATTTAGGACAACATTGACGCAATAGTGTCAATCGTGTGATAGTCAACTTCTCCAACCAGTAAGTTAGGTAAAAATGGACCTGTATTTGAGTGTTAGTGGTAAAACAAAATGCTTTGTATTTTTAATGGATTTCGATGATCTCAATCTTAACCCTCTGTAGGCACACCTCTTTTTTGCGAATTTGGTTTATATTCTTTTTCATGGCGCTAGAACTTTTTTCGGTCTCACTATTTTATGGAGAATCATATATGAAATTGATGTAGAATTTTCCGAGGAATTCGAATTCTGTATTCATAATTCAAAAAAAATGTATTTCACCCTTACAAAGACACTTTTCTGTGACCACTTTTCATTTTTGTCCTGCCAAATTCGCACCCGTGTGCCGACAGAGGGTTAATATTAAGACCAACACAGCTTTTAAAGCAAACAATTTCAACTCTGAACTTAATCACTTAATAGTGACAATATACATAATTATCAACTTGAGTCGACACCTTATTGATTTCACAATTTTTTACTTTTAACGATTCAATGTTCTAATTTAATTTAATCGTGATTAACTTTTTATGTATACATGGAATTTTTAAGGACTTTTGGCATTATACTTTAATCAATATTTGAATGCTCTGTACCAATTTTCACCTCTATGCGATTTCTTTTTTCTTTTTTGACCAGACTATGATTAATTTTTTAAACTTTTTTTATACGAAACAATATTTTTGATGCCTTACTCTAAACATTAGGTATTAAACAAAATTTTTATATCAGTGAATTTTGTCGTGAGAGCAAATCATTGCTAAGTTTTTTTTTTAAGGAAACCTTCTTATAATAACCATAAACTGAGATAACTTTGTGTCAGTACTGGTTTCATATCATAAATTACAAGAAACAATATTTTAGGTAAAACTACTAGTAAGGTCCGTAGTTTTCGGTTCGCTTGTTTTGATTAGTATTTGATTGAAAACGACACTTCAACTCGTCGGAATTGTTGACAAAAATATTTTTACTCATTCCCCAAATGTTTTATTGGGTTGGGGTCAAAATTCTGCCGGGGTCAAAATTCTTTTGTCAAAATTCTGCTTTCAAAATTCTGCTTTCAAAATTCTGCTTTTCAAAATTCTGTTTTTTCAAAATTCTGTTTTTCAAAATTCTGCTTTTCATAATTCTGCTTTTCAAAATTCTGCAAAAAATTAAAAAAAGGGTTTGGAAAATGTTAAAAAGCGCTCGCTTTTAAACATTTTCCAAACCCTTTTTTAATTTTTTGCAGAATTCTGTAAAATCATCTTTTTGAAAAATTATCTGCTTATTTGATTACTTACCTACATAATTTGTCATTTTTTAAATGCGAATTAATTTTTGTTTTATAAATGAATAAATTTGAAAATATTAAGAAAAGGTTTTTAATATTAAACATTTTAGAAAATAACTAAAAATGTATTAATTTATCAAATAAAGATGAATATTCAAAAATTTGAATAAGGAAAGGAATGTACAACATCGGTTCCAATAAGTATACATATTTTATTTGAAAGAAAGTCAGTATATGCATTTCAAAAAATATTTGCGACACTTAAATAAAAAAATTTAGGAAAGTACCAATGTTGAATTACATTAATGAGGTGTATTTTTCTTTAGCCAGCGCATATGCTATAAAAAAAAAAAACAGAATTAGCAGAATTTTTTTGTGGGTTGGGGTCAAAATTCTGCCGGGGTCAAAATTCTTTTGTCAAAATTCTGCTTTCAAAATTCTGCTTACAAAATTCTGCTTTCAAAATTCTGCTTTTCAAAATTCTGTTTTTCAAAATTCTGTTTTTCAAAATTCTGCTTTTCATAATTCTGCTTTCCAAAATTCTGCAAAAAATTAAAAAAGGGTTTGGAAAATGTTAAAAAGCGCTCGCTTTTAAACATTTTCCAAACCCTTTTTTAATTTTTTCCAGAATTCTGTAAAATCATCTTTTTGAAAAATTATCTGCTTATTTGATTACTTACCTACATAATTTGTCATTTTTTAAATGCGAATTAATTTTTGTTTTATAAATGAATAAATTTGAAAATATTAAGAAACGGTTTTTAATATTAAACATTTCCCAAAATAACTAAAAATTTATTAATTTATGAAATAAAGATGAATATTCAAATTTTGAATAAGAAAAGGAATGTACAACATCAGTTCCAATAAGTATACATATTTTATTTGAAAGAAAGTCAGTATATGCATTTCAAAAAATATTTGCGACACTTAAATAAAAAAAGGGAAGTACCAATGTTGAATTACATTAATGAGGTGTATTTTTCTTTAGCCAGCGCATATGCTATAAAAAAAAAAAAAAAAAACAGAATTAGCAGAATTTTTTTGTTCAAATATAATGCTGGCAGAATTTTGAAAAGCAGAATTTTAAAAAGCAGAATTTTTAAAAACAGAATAGAAAAAAAGCAGAATTTTTAATAACAGAATTTTCGCTGAAAAAGCAGAATTTTGAAAAGCAGAATTTTGAAGCCAGAATTTTGACCCGATCCCTGTTTTATTTAATCTCATCATTTTGTCTATAGCTTTGAAAAATGCAGCATTATTGCATTTTCATAAAACATATATGATATTGGATACACAAATATGGAGAAGTATGTGCGACCTTAACGTGCATTTAATTTTGTGCTCCTTTAATATTCAATTCATATAATCCAAAAAAATTAATAAAAATTAATTTAAAACAAATTTAGTAAAATAAAACTGAATTTAATTGACATACAAAATTATTACCCCTTAATATTCTCAACAGCCTTGTATTTAAACATAATTTCTTGAGTACCCCATCCATTAACCAAATCTTTTTATGAACCAAAATATAATATGTTTAAACTTCAAAAAAGTTGGTACAGGTACCTTGTCTACCTTCACATTATTAAAAAAAAATCCTACCTACCTTGTAAGTATTTTTTTTTTAAGAAAGATTTTAAATGTTAAAAATATTCCTTCTTTGATACTTAACATAAAATTTATATCAAAACTTTGTTCATTCTTTCGTCTTATTTTTTTTATAGCTTCTCCTTCGAACCCACCTCCTGACAAACACATGTTATCATTATCTGGCATCTTTATACATTTTCCTGAGGTTATATTGAAAAACTTCTCTAAAAGTATTAAGGCTTCATTTGCTCTATATACCTCTACTTTCTATATAATTCTCATTCGAACTTAATGTATTCCAGTTTCTTAATAGTCCAATTAATGAGATGGCCAAAAATCTCAAAAGTCTATATAATCGAATACAATAGGTATGTAAATGTTCTTCTTCGTATGCGTATACGAGTATAGTATTTTTGAGACTTTTTTTTTTTTTCTCAAAATGGCACTCGACTTTTAGGACTCTATCATAAAGAATAATATAATTCTCCATCTTTTTTGGCCTTAACTTAATGGCAAACCAATTCTATTTATGGCTAAATGGAAAAGAAAAAATTGGTAGAGGAAAAACGAGAGGAAAAGAAAACAATTTCGACGTAAAATCTTAATGACCAAAATAAGAAAACGAAATTTCCCGCAGCTTAAATGACTCTTATATCCTGAATTTGATTATAGTCGTCTTCGTTGTCGTCGTCTACACACACGCATACATTCTTTGGTTGATGGCAAAATAGAATTCGTTTCGCCTGAAGGATGTGGATAGATAGGCTCTGAGAGAAAGAATTTTCTTAAGTAGTTTTTTTTTGTTTTTTTTCTTTCTTATTTCTTATCAACATGGGCATTTAAGGAGAAGTTAGTAGACGTTAAAGGAGGTACCCCACATTGGCACGCCATCCACCACCGCATTCACCGGAGAAAATCTTCAACAATGGTGGTTAAAAAGGAAGAAAAGAAAAGGAGCAAACAAAAAAAAACATAATTAGAACGCGAAAAATGTTTCGTTTATCTCACTCGCACTCTTTTGTGGTATTTGAGAATCCCTTGGGGTAAGTGTAGGCGGCGGCTGTGAAAGTATGGTGGCTGGTTGATGGAATAACAAAAAAGAAAATAGAGACCACAAACCGAGAGGAAGTCGCAATGATTTCCTTTCGAGATTAAAACAGATTAGCTAATCTTTTGTTACTGCCTTTTGCTTACCAGAGACTTGAGAGCCCAGCCTTTCACTTTGTCTTTTTGGTTTGTGCATATTATTAGGTATACACACTCGAATGTGGTTTTTATTATTATTCTGTTCATATTCACTAAGGAAAAAGATATAGATGCCAAAAAGAACACAAAAGAAGAAAAGAAAAAAAAACCTTATTAGTATGTAACATTCTTTTTGCCAAGAATTTACTCTTATGTGATTTTGAAAATATTTTTTTTTCTTACAGTACTCAGTACCTAGAGGGCAATTTAAGGGGAAAAATCCTAAAGTGTTTTGAGAAAATTCCCTCTTTTTTTATAAAAAAAGTTTAATAGATTTATTGAAAGTAACATATTCAGTGGAAAAATTGTAAAAGCTTTTATTGTAAACTGCAGATATTGTGTGAGAGAGAATAAAATGAAATGCATGACTTGATTCAATAGAATTTAAACTCATAATTGACACTGCATACAAAAAAAAAATGTTTATATTCCCTTAAATTTTTGTTTTAGAAAAGAACTATTTCAATGAAAAAAGGTGATTATTTCTAAGCTCTTAAAAGGTTTTTTCATAATTTTTAATTCAAAATAAGCAGCTTTAAAAAATTTGTATGACGGTTTGTCAGAAAATAGAAATAATTTTACATCGAATACGATTTTTAAATATTATATTATGTATTTTTAGAGATATAGTTTAATAAAGGAAATTTTTTTTTTGGCTTCAACAAAAATTGCAAACAAACCAAATTAAACGGTCACTGTGGCGTATATGCAACATTTTTTTTTTTTTAAACATACTCTTGGTTGACTGTTATTAAAACCAGTAAGCCTTTGTATCAGAGATCAGAAATAAATCTCAACCTTTTGAAAGGTTCCTTAATAACTCTTATTTGTCGCCATTTTTAATAAAGGTCCTAAAATAACCTTTATTTTTAAAATAGAAAAATTTCGGTCAAGGTCTGATAAAAACCTTTATTTTGTATTTTTTTATGTTTCGGTCAACCAGTGAGATTTATCGCTGAGACAAAAAAATAAATCTCATCTGCAAATGTATCAATTCCTAGAGACATGGGAGTGGTGCCATATAAATGCTTATATTCTCAGCTAACCGGTAGTAGTGGTATATGTTGGGGTAAAATTTTTTTTCGAAAAATCCCCTCATCATAAGAACGCTCCTGGAACCTAAACCGCTTGAGATAAAATTTTGGGAGTGGTGCCAAATGATACCTTGTGTCATGGGCCTACGCACATTGTCAGATTTTTAAAAAATCTCCTTCCATGTTAGTCCGCCCACCTTTTTCTTAAAAAAAAAATTTTCGTGCCTAGTTTTTTTGATTTTTTAAGTTCTTCTGGTTTGAGAACGCGTGCACCTAGAGGGACGGAAGGGGTACCCAAATGTAGGTTAGAGTCCCCGCTACCTTTTGGCATCAAACATTTTTTTCATTTTTTTTTCAAAATTCTGAGATATAGCCGTTTGAAGTTGGGCGGGCGAAAACGCTTCTGGAAGCTGAACGCTTTGACCTAGTTATTAGAACATCGGTCTCCTGAAATATTCGAAATTGCATTGGTTGTGCTTGTCGTCCCAGCGACTCAAATCACAGTTGAAAACACATTTTCGTCTTTAAACGAAAAGAGATATAATCGTGGGTCTAAAGAACTTTGAGAGTCTATTTAGTTCATACATTAGGTATTTAATACATAAACTTAGAAAAAACATCCTTTTCATATTTATTTTTGCAATATAAAGACATTCTTGACATATTCGACATATTCCTTTGAATTGACCATTTTTGATTTATTTTCAGCGAAAACGGTTAAAGGTTGACCTTTTCCATTTATTTTTCTTTGTAAAAATCTCAACCATTGAGAGATATTTAAAAAAATACAAAATAAATCTCAACCGATAACCTTTATTTTTGATTTTTAAAATTAAATCTCAAACCTTAACCGAAACTATTTAAAGTAATGTGGTAACTCTCAGAGAGAAACCGATTGAAAATAAAGGTTGACTGTTATTTCTGGTCTCTGCTTTATAAATAACTTATTGAAAACTTTATTTGATTTAATAATTGTATGGTATCAGAACTTTTTTAAAGCATTGAAATATACACTGAAACCATTTTCAAAAGTAAATAATTTCAGCATTAAAAGTCCCTATTACAATAACCATTTGACAAATTTTATAAAAAAATGACAAAATAAAAAAAAAATTTACTCTTAACTTAACAAAAATCTCCCTATCAATATCATGACGATTTGATTTTCATTTTCAAGCTCATTCCAAGTTGAAGGAATCAAAAATGTAGCTAAAATGGCTAAAAAATGAAAGCCAGGTGTTGAAATTCAATTCCAATTTGAAATCAATATTGAATTTTAAATTGGAGTTGAAAAGGCTAAAACATCATTAATAAAAATTAGTACAAATATATGAAATACTAAGAGCTTTGCTTTGAGCCTCAGCAATATTTTTCAAGTATTTTTACCGACTTCCAAAAATGAGCAGGAATTCAATTCGTCTGTGTTTGTTACCTCATAACTTTGGACTGAGTGAAACAATTTTGATAATTCTTTTTCTATTAGAATGCTGGTGGCTGCAATGTGGTCGCATTTCAATTTCGTTTTAGTTATGGGAACTATTAGAAAAACCATAAAACTTTGTTTTGATCAATGGAAGTCGGTTTGTTTTTTGATAAAAATGATTTTATGTTAAAAATTACAAATTTATTTTTTTCGGATTTTCTCGAAAAAATCAAGGTTAACCCCTTGCCTGAAAAAAAAATACATTTTTCAAAAATTTCTCCAAATCCATCAAGTGAGACATTAAAAGAAAGGTCTTTTTAAGGTCTAGGTATTCATATTTGCAAACCAAAAGTTTCTTCGAGGTCTGGTTGCTGAAATATTCGAAATATTTTTCGTTCAGTTTTAGCCATGGGAACTATTAGAAAAACCATAGAAAACCCTGTTTTGATCTATATAAGTCGGTTTTGTTTTTTAATAAAAATGATTAATATTTATGTAAAAAATAAAAAAAATTTTTTTTTTGGATTTTCGCGAAAAATCAAGATTAACCCCTTGCCTGAAAAACAAATACATTTTTTAACATTTTCGTCAAATCCTTCGAGTGAGACATCAAAAGAAAGGTCTTTTTAAGGTCTATTTATATTTGCGATTTTTTGTTCAGCTTTAGCCATGGGAACTATTAGAAAAAGTGGGTCATGCAATTTTGTCGGTCTGTCTGTAAACCTTGCGCTGCAGACTAATCCGTATTTACCAGTTTTAAAAATAATAAGTTGAGATTTTTTTGGCATAAAAGCTAACGACACCTGCCATGTAACAAAAACTGAACAAAATATTTTTTTCATCATTGGCTCTTTTCATTTTGATTACATTTTTGATATGCAAGCATAACCCTATTTCCTCGAACCGATCATACTGATGTACAGGACTCCACAAATGACAAAAACCTTAATGGACCCACTGACAGACTCATTCACTGCTTAGGGGGCGTTCTAAACACCCATTTTGACTGAACCATGTAATTGAATAAAAAAAATAGAAAAAAATCATAAGAAATATTCAAAACTTCTGAATATTTTTTAAGAAAGGGGAAAAGTTTCGACGCCCACAATCAACTTAACGACGAAAGAATATGTACTATGGATTTAAAATTCTGCAGAAATGTCTTGTAAAAAGTAGTGAAATCTCTAAAAAAAAAAACGGTTTAAGGTTTTTCAAGTGACTGTATTTCCCTGAAAATAGTCGTATTGGAATTTATAAAAAAGCATTTTAAGGCCCCAAGCTTTTTAGTTCTGAGAGCTTAGGATGAAACAAATTTCAAAGAACGTGTTCCGCTCAATCCTAGTGAATACCGAATACTGACAAATATCGTATTTATAAAAGTTGTTTTCCTTCATTTTAATCCCATTATATTTCTTACAAAAAAAGGACTTATTTCTTCCATCATCCATCACTAGTCTTAGAATATTTTTACTCCGTTATTTCATGTTCATTACAGTTTGTCAAAGATATTAGACACAGATTTGCATTATGACAGAGCTTAAAACGTCATTAACATAAAAACAAACGCATATACACAACACATGTGTGGGTTACACTAGCAAACAATTATTTTATATGAGGTCTTACATTATCCCAAAAAGACACATTTCTGAATAAAGAAACAAGTAAAAAAAAAAAAAAAAAAAAAACCATTCACAATGGATTTCAACAAATCCATGTTAAATAATAGATCTATTATTTTTGACGAGTTTTTCCTTTAACAATGATCACAGTTTTTTTTCACATTTTTTTTTTTAGAATGTGCAAGATTTTCTTTTGAATAGTCACACAGATTACAGTATATTTTTTTAGCTTTGAGGTCATTTTTGTTCGATCTATTTGTAAATAGGTACATTGTGTAGGTACCTAATGAAGTGTAGATTTTTCGTCAATGTTTCATGAACTTCCATTGATTTCCATCAATTTAGTTAAGTCGGTTACTGAAATATCCATGAAGGAAAAGTATTTATATACTTTTGTTTTTTTTTTTTGTGTAAACGTTATCTAACATGAAAATAATGGAAGGTTGGGGTTGAAAAACTTTGGTTCAACTTTGTTTATTATTATCATAAAAATGGAATGGGAAATATTCAAATGGCGTTATTTAGTTGATAGACTGTGAAAAGACCCTAATTGCATTAGAAACTCATTGTAATTTGAATTTTTTGTTCTTTTTTTTTGTATTTTGTTTATTTTAATTGGCCTTTAACTTAGGTATAACGAAATCTGATACCGGATAAAAAGCTTGAATTCATTTTCATACAAAAAGTTATTCAAGATTTTTGATACTATTTCATGAGTCGATTACTAAAAATTACGGTCTCAAAACGTGTAGTATTCAAACGAATATTAAAATCGACAAATAGATTACGTATACGCCATACATCGTTTTTTAGTTGTTCTATAGGGCAAGTATTAGTTTCGTGTAGAAAAAAAAAATCGAGGTTTTAATCAAAACCAACATTACGATGATGGAGAAGATCAAAAAAGTCATGTCGTCCGTCGCACAGTGGGCCCATATGGCCTTAGGCGTCTCAAAAATCTGTAACTTTGTTGTCTTTTGTGATAATTGCTTCAAATTTGGAATATAATGCCTTTGATATATAACGAATCATTCAGCTTACTTTTTTTAAATTAAAATTGATTTAAGTTTTTAAAAATTAGTCAAAGTTCAAAAAGTACGATTTTCGCTTTATTTGGGTATTTAAAAATATCTGTAACTTTTTTGTCTCCTGAAATAATTAAACCAAATTGGAACATATAATCTTTAATGTATCAGAAATCATTGAGCGTAGTTTTTCTTAAATGCAAATTATTTTTGAGCTTTGAAAATTTAGGCAAAATTCAAAAGGTTTAATTTTGGCTCGACTATGGCGTTCCAAAAATCTGTCATTTCTTCGAGTCTGAAAATAATTAACTCAAATTAGGAACATATTACCTGAAATGTTTAATAAATTATTTGACACACTGTTTTTTTAGCTAATATTTTTATTTAAGTATTAAACGTTTGTTCAAAGCTAAAAAAAATACGACTAGGCTTGATCGTCTCAAAAATCTGTAACTTTTGTACCTTAAAAGATTATTTTCTCAAATTTTGCAAAATAAGATAAAACTGGTTTCTTAATTTTATAAAGGCCTTCCTTTCGTGTCTTACAATTACTAAATTATTTTTATGAGTATAAAATAAAGAAAAAATACATTTCAATGTAGTTTGTTTGTGTTACGTTATTTAAAATTAAAGCTATTTTATTGAAAAATTATAAGAAAAATATTGAGTACCTATACTCATTTTAAATAAAGTCGTTTGTAAGGCAAAGTGAAATAGTCGAAAAACTAAGCAAAGAGCAAAAAAAAGTCTAAGTCTAAGAGCCCACAGCAAATTTTGGGAGTGGTGGTATAACCAAAATGTGAGTATGCAGTTTTATAGCCTTATGCGCTTTAATAACGAATTCAAAAGTCTGGCAGCTTTAAATCGCGGCTTTATATGGTTTCCGAGGGGTTAAATATCGCGAGTTTTCCAATTAATGTGAGTAGGATAAATTAACAAAAAAATCACATTCTGAATATAAGGACTGATGCTCTGTCATTCCCCCAAAGCCTGAAGACATCAATCTTGACAGTGCGATCAATAGAACTCAAGATATGTATTGAAACAGGTCAGGATGCACCAAAATACGTTTTTTTGTACTACACTAGCCCAAAAAATTAAGGGAACAAAAAAAAATCGTGATTTTTTTAGTGATTTTCGATAGGCTGTATCTCAGTAAAAAATGACCGCATCGTGATAAAATAAAAAGGATGTGAAAGCTCTATTCTTCTAGTTATAGGATTAAATATTAAATTATTTTATTTTTAACGGTAAAATAGCAAAATTGTTGCAAATGTTCAAAAACCAAAATTTTCTAATTTTTTTATGTTTTTACTTCTCTCATAAGGAAGTGGAAAAATTTTTTCTGAAAAAATGATTATTATTTTTAGAAAGGTTTTTTATTAGGCTTTAGAATTCTTTTTGTTTCAAACTTCTTCGATTTTTTTTACACTGCAATATCAGTCATCAAACCAAAAACCATACTTTTGACTTTGACTGTCAATATCTCAACAACGGATCACTAAACAGAAAATTTAAGGACACATTTAAAAACTTCATTCAATTCTCTACAAAGAAAATTAGTTTGTTTTATAAAAAAAAATGTTTTCTTATTTTTGAGATTAATTTAGGAAAGCTATCAAAATAGGCATTTTTACGGTTTTTTAGAAAATGTACCGCTATTTAATTTCTATGGGTGAAAAGATTAAACTGAGGCTTAATTATTGAAGCTTAATATACCTGGAATTAATATGCAAAGTTTCAAGCTTATTCATCAAGCAGTTTTTCTGTTGTGAAGGTTTGAACTTTTGAGATGAAGTAAAACACCATATTTCTGCAGTTCTAAATGACTTACTTCTTGTTACTTTTTTATGAGCAAAATCAATTTTTTTTGAGTTTATTCGAACATTTAACTGATAAATATCGTTTAAATTTAAGATAAACCAAGAAAAAATTAAAAGTTTTCAAAAAAACTTAAATTTTGAAAAAAAGCTTTTTATACCATTTTTGGATATTTTTCCTAATTTTGAAATTTTTTTTGTTTTTCTTTGGTTTATCTATAATTTAAACGATATTTATCAATAAAATGTTCAAATAAACTCAAAAAAAATTGATTTTGCTCATAAAAAAGTAACAAGAAGTAAGTCATTTAGAACTGCAGAAATATGGTGTTTTACTTCATCTCAAAAGTTCAAACCTTCACAACAGAAAAACTGCTTGATGAATAAGCTTGAAACTTTGCATATTAATTCCAGGTATATTAAGCTTCAATAATTAAGCCTCAGTTTAATCTTTTCACCCATAGAAATTAAATAGCGGTACATTTTCTAAAAAACCGTAAAAATGCCTATTTTGATAGCTTTCCTAAATTAATCTCAAAAATAAGAAAACATTTTTTTTTATAAAACAAACTAATTTTCTTTGTAGAGAATTGAATGAAGTTTTTAAATGTGTCCTTAAATTTTCTGTTTAGTGATCCGTTGTTGAGATATTGACAGTCAAAGTCAAAAGTATGGTTTTTGGTTTGATGACTGATATTGCAGTGTAAAAAAAATCGTAGAAGTTTGAAACAAAAAGAATTCTAAAGCCTAATAAAAAACCTTTCTAAAAATAATAATCATTTTTTCAGAAAAAATTTTTCCACTTCCTTATGAGAGAAGTAAAAACATAAAAAAATTAGAAAATTTTGGTTTTTGAACATTTGCAACAATTTTGCTATTTTACCGTTAAAAATAAAATAATTTAATATTTAATCCTATAACTAGAAGAATAGAGCTTTCACATCCTTTTTATTTTATCACGATGCGGTCATTTTTTACTGAGATACAGCCTATCGAAAATCACTAAAAAAATCACGATTTTTTTTTGTTCCCTTAATTTTTTGGGCTAGTGTATGTCTTTCGACAGATATATCGTTCTCTATCAAAGAAAAGCAGATAAAAGCAGCCAATTCTTTTTGTATCTTTTAGTACATAAACCAAAGAACAAAATTGTGAAAAAAAGTAGACAGCGGAAGACAGCGGAAACATTTAAAACTCAATTCGAAATTAAAAAACTGCAAATAAAAGCTTATTGTTTGAAAAAAAATAGTATTATTTAAAAATATATTTTTAAAAAATTTTATTTTCAGCAATATAAATAGCAGTTAAAATAAGCTTTCCAACGACATACAACACTTATAGTAGGAGATCCCGCCATAGGACGACCTACCCTCATCGTTATACCAGTTGAGAGTTATATTTTCTGAAAGCTAGTGTCTAAGGAAATAAAATGCACATGGGTTGCCTAGCGATATCCTGTCAAGGCATAGGGTTGCCAGGCCTTAAAGTTCATTTTTGCAAATTTTTGAAAATGCGACCCTGCTTATATGGCAAGCCTAAGAGTTATAAAAAAAATATAATGTCATAGGAAATTTAATTTGAAAATTTTAATTTTCAGGATTTTTTAAAATTTGAAGTTTGAGTAGGGTAAACAAAGGCGAATTTAGAAAAAGGGCAAAAATCTATTTTCTAAACAAAACGTGATAGAAATAAAATTGAAATTGGATTCGATAGATATTATAAAAATATAAAAGCCACACATACAACAAAAAAATGTAAAAAATCTACAACTCGAGATATAGTCTTTTTAGAGTCATGATACTCCAATTCGATATTTGAGAAATAATTCACCAAAAATAAGTATTAATTTTTTTTTTAATATTTTTTATTTGATAAGTTAGAAAAAATAAAATAACTTGACACGTGTCTGTCAAATTTTTAATTTAACTTACCGTTTTTGCGGGGGGATTTTTTGAAAAAGTCCTTATTTTCGTATTTCAATATATTAAAGGAAAAAATCCCGTTATAGGACGACCTATCTACCTCATTATACCAGTTGAAAGCTATATTTTCCTAAGGGTAGTGTCTAAAGAAACAGTTTGCACATGGGTTGCCTGGCGACATCCTGTCAAGGCATAGGGTTGCCACGCTTTAAAGTTCATATTTTGAGTTTTTTTGACAACGCCACCCTGTTTATATGGTAAGTGTTAGAGGTGTAAAAAAAAATTATGTCAGAGAAAATTAAATTTAAAAATTAGCATATTCAGCATTTTTAGAAATTTGACATTTTAGAAGGGGAAACTGAGGTAATTTTAGAAAAAGGTCAAAAAGCTATTTCCTTAACAAAAAGTGGTAGAAAAAATATTGATACTAGAATCGATAGATACTGTTAAATTATATAAGTCACTCATACAAACCAAAAATGTAAAAAATCTGCTACTCGAGATATGGACGTTTAAAAGTCAAAACCGTGAAATTCGATGTTTGAGAAATAATTCACCAAAAATCAGCACGAAAGGTATTTGAAATAATGTTTATGTTATTAGAGAGCATAAATAAAATAACTTGACACGTATCTGCCAAATTTTTGATTTGACTTAGTTTTCAGTTCCTGTGTATTTTTGAAGAATAACACCGAAACAGTGAATTGAATTGTAAAAATCTGTAATTTTTCAAAAATACACAGGAACCAAAAACTAAGTCAAATCAAAAATTTGGCAGATACGTGTCAAGTTATTTTATTTATGCTCTCTAATAACATAAACATTATTTCAAATACCTTTCGTCCTGATTTTTGGTGAATTATTTCTCAAACATCGAATTTCACGGTTTTGACTTTTAAACGTCCATATCTCAAGTAGCAGATTTTTTACATTTTTGGTTTGTATGTGTGTCTTATATAATTTAACAATATCTATCGGTTCCAGTATCAATCTTTTTTCTACCACTCTTTGTTAAGGATATAGCTTTTTGACCTTTTTTTAAATTTACCTCAGTTTCCCCTTCTAAAATGTCAAATTTCTAAAAATCCTGAATATTCAAATTTTAAAATTTAATTTTCTCTGACATACATTTTTTTTACACCTCTAACACTTACCATATAAACAGGGTGGCGTTGTCAAAAAAAACTCAAAATATGAACTTTAAAGCGTGGCAACCCTATGCCTTGACAGGATGTGTCGCCAGGCAACCCATGTGCAAACTGTTTCTTTAGACACTACCCTTAGGAAAATATAGCTTTCAACTGGTATAATGAGGTAGATAGGTCGTCCTATAACGGGATTTTTTCCTTTAATATATTGAAATACGAAAATAAGGACTTTTTCAAAAAATCCCCCCGCAAAAAAGGTAAGTTAAATTAAAAATTTGACAGATACGTGTCAAGTTATTTTATTTTTTCTAACTTATCAAATAAAAAATATTAAAAAAAAAAATTAATACTTATTTTTGGTGAATTATTTCTCAAATATCGAATTGGAGTATCATGACTCTAAAAAGACTATATCTCGAGTTGTAGATTTTTTACATTTTTTTGTTGTATGTGTGGCTTTTATATTTTTATAATATCTATCGAATCCAATTTCAATTTTATTTCTATCACGTTTTGTTTAGAAAATAGATTTTTGCCCTTTTTCTAAATTCACCTTTGTTTACCCTACTCAAACTTCAAATTTTAAAAAATCCTGAAAATTAAAATTTTCAAATTAAATTTCCTGTGACATAATATTTTTTTTACAACTCTTTGGCTTTGGGTATAAGCAGGGTGGCGTATTCAAAAATAATGAAAAAATAAACTTTAAGGCCTGGCAACCCTATGCCTTGACAGGATATCGCTAGGCAACCCATGTGCAAACTCTTTCTTTAGACACTACCCTTAGGAAAATATAGCTTTCAACTGGTATAATGAGGTGGATGGGTCGTCCCATGACGGGATTTTTTCCTTTAATATGTTGAAATACGAAAATAAGCACCTTTTCAAAAAATCCCCTCGCAAAAACGGTAAGTTAAATTAAAAATTTGACAGACACGTGTCAAGTTATTTTATTTTTCTTAACTTATCACATAAAAATTATTTAAAAAATCTTTCATTCTGATTTTTGGTGAATTATTTCTCAAATATCGAATTGGAGTATCATGACTCTAAAAAGACTATATCTCGCGTTGTAGATTTTTTAAATTTTTTATTTATATGTGTGGCTTTCATATATTTATAATATCTATCGATTCCAATTTCAATTTTATTTCTATCACGTTTTGTTTAGAAAATAAATTTTTGCCCTTTTTCTAAATTCGCCTTTGTTTACCCTACTCAAACTTCAAATTTTAAAAAATCCTGAAAATTAAAATTTTTAAATTAAATTTCCTATGACATTATATTTTTTTTATAACTCTTAGGCTTGCCATATAAGCAGGGTCGCATTTTCAAAAATTTGCAAAAATTAACTTTAAGGCCTGGCAACCCTATGCCTTGACAGGATATCGCTTGGCAACCCATGTGCAATTTATTTTCTAAGACACTAGCTTTAAGAGAATATAACTCTCAACTGGTATAACGATGAGGGTAGGTCGTCCTATGGCCGGATCTTAGACTATTATATAATTTATTCAAATATAGTTTTGAAAACGTATCGTGAAGATTTGCTTTATTTTGTTACTCAAACAAAGTATTTTCAAGTGGAGACTTCAGATACAATTTTGTAATAGAGAAACTCATTTTAAAAATCAAATTTCAATAAAAACATATAGATTGACTTTCCCTTGATTCATTTCCAAAAATTAAAATTTCATAAAAACCATTTTTGAGACGCAAATGGTCCTTTGGGCCCATTGTGCGTCGGTCTATGCGTTTGTGCGTCTGTGCGTCCATTTGTACATCGAGCTAGGGCCTAAACGAATGGATGGATTTGCTTGAAACTTACTATAGATGATTTTTATGCAATTTCCTAGGTCGGTTTTTTTAATATCTCCTTTTTAACACATATCTCCCATAAACCGTTGTCGAATTATTGCAATTTTCTCCCAAACGGTTCTAACGGTAATAGACTTATTTTAGTTTTTCTCAAAAAATTCGAAGAATAGAAATATGGTGTTGCCGTTTTTCAAAAATTGACATAGGTATATTTTAGGTTCACATATTTCATCAAAGTATAAGACAATTTTATTCAAAATTTACAAACAAGTATTTCGTATTATTTTGAAGTGTAAAATTAAAAAAAAAAAAAATAAAGTTTTTGAAAAGAAATATCTAATTTTTTTACTTTCTTTTCCCGAATCTTAAGGGGGGAAATCCCTCTGGAAGATAGCTTTTTCAATAATTTTTTTTTGGAAAACCGAAAGTATTTATTGAAATTTGGAAAAATATATGATAATATTGACATTATGAAGTATTGATACAATTTTTTTGAAGTAAAACTAAAAAATGGCGGCGCTACAGCTCTTTAAAGTTGGCGTCTACAGTTTGCGCCGTGCAATGCCCAGGTCCATACAATTATTTATAATCATAAAGGAAATTTTTTTCCAATAAAATATATTTATACGCATTGCATGAACCTAAATTTAGCAAAAATAAGCTAACCAGTAATTTGCAATTTATTTCAAGTCGATAGCTTCATTAGTTTCTGAGTTACGTTGCACGGTGCAGAAAAAGACGCGTTTCGAGAAAAATGCGTTTAAAGTTTTCGTTACTAGAGTAATATTAGTGGTACCCTATTGAAATTCAGCAAATATTTTACTTTTAATGTTAGAAACAAGAATCTAAAGCGTCTATAAAAATATCATGGTTAAAAGGGTTTTTTTTTTGGAGTGAAAACAAAAATGATGGGTCACCCTAATGAAATTTGGTAATAACATTGAATTTGGGAGAAAGAATACAGATATTTAATAAAAAAAAATTTAGGTGAAGGGGTGTTTTTTTTTAAGAGATTGGTCAGTAATTGGTCCCAAAAAGCCAATGATTCATTTTATTTTTGGATTTGATGACACTTTTGAAAGCATTTTCCCTATTTTTATTTTTCAACATTTTAAAAGTTCTAAAAGTTATTTAGCAAGAGCGCTTAAAAAAAGATTAACGAAAAATATCATAAAGCATTTTATATGTATATTATCGCTTTGATAAATTGTTCTCTTTTTCGAAAAAAAAAAAATTTAAATAGCCTGATTATTCTCAAGCAAAAAGACAACTTAATGGGCTCATACCTTCTTTAAGGCACGTTTATGCTATTTTTCCTCATAAATTACCCAAAACAAACTCCTATTTTATATTATATAGCCTCGTTCTGATCCGCCTTTGCAAAAACGATATGAGTTGTTTGGGAGTTTTCATTTTCACTTTGGGCCAAATAAATCTTCAATTGTGAACGCACTTAATGCTTTATGTGGTGTGATAAAGGAAAAGCTTTATGATCTAGTTAAAAGGAGAGCTCCGGCTTTGGTATATACATCGTTGCTATCGCTAATCGAAAATCAAACTTTTGAATAAACACAATAAAAAAAGAGACGGAAACAAAAAAAAAAAACACAAATACCAACACAAAATAATGACAACAAAATACTCAAAATAATAATAAAAGTAAAAATAAAAAAAAAAAAAAGTAGAAAGAAAATAGAAAGAAAATCTCATAGTAAGACGATGACGAAGACTATGTTGTACTATAAACGATGAAGGTCCTTGCTTTCTTCTTCTTCGACATATAATGTCCTCGATGTCTTGTCTGTCGAATTTTTGTACAACAACGACAAATACCAAAAAAGAAACAAGTAAAAGGTTGAAATGATTCTCAAAAACTGAATCAGGTCCTTTATACCTACCTACTCTCTCTCAAGGACCAAAAAAAAAAAGAGTGTGTGTACACATGTACACGCGACTGAAGTTATACTTCTCATTCAGTATATGTAAATGAATTTCATTTGATATTTTTAATTTCTATTATGAAGTAATTAATCCACACTTAGTTTTTTTACATTTTTATCAAGTGAACAATAAATTAATTCTTTCATCCTCCTTGCGTCCATGTAGTTTTCAATTTATTCTGTGAAATTTACTCATGTTGTGCGGTTCAGAACGTACGGTATATGATTAACGAAAGTAAATGAATTGCGCATAAAATGTGCGATATGGTAATTTTATAAGAATTGTGTGTGCTTCAGCACTACATAGTAGTAGCAATATGGAACTTGCAGGGTTGCTACAAAGCTCAAAAGTTAGCTGAGCTCAGCTCAAATTTTGAGCTAGCTCACATTTGAGCTATGTACCATAGCTCAGCTCATTTGAGCTGAGCTGAGCTGATGGTTGAGCTGATGGTTGAGCTGAGCTGTTGGGTGAGCTGAGCTGTCGGTGAGCTGAGCTGTTGGGTGAGCTAAGGTAAAGTGAGCTGAGCTGAGCTGTGATGGGTGAGGGGATACATTGATTTTTATTTGGAAAGTATAATGAAATATGAAGATATTTTAAACTTTTATAAAACACCATAGCTTAAGATGTTTGGTTCTAGTTATTAATGGAATTATTTTAACACATGGATATTTTTATAAATAAAACAGATAATTTTTCGTGATTTTTTTTCTTGGTTTTTTAATAGTAAATATATTTCTATTTTTTTACTAAAATATTTCTTTTTTTATCATAAAAAAAAAAATTCCGGTACAATCCGGTTTTTCGACTTTTTTCAAAATTCCGAGAAAATCGCGTTTGAAAGTTGGGGTAAATTTTTTTTTCGAAAAATCCCCGAATCTTTGAACGCTCCTGGAAGCTAAACCGATTGAGAGCAATTTTTGGGAGCGATGCCAAATGATAGCTTGTGTCATGGGCCTACGCTTTGCAAATTATCAGATTTTTAAAAAATCGCCTTCCATGTTAAACCACCACATCATGCCTTTTTTTCCAGAATCGTGCCTATTTTTTTTTTTACTTTTAAGTTCTCCCGGTTTGAGAACGCGTGGACCTACAGGGATGGGAGCTGTACCCAAATGTAGGTTAGAGTCCCCGCTACCTTTTGACATCAAAAAAATTGTGTTCATTTTCTTCAAAATTCCGCGATATAGGCGTTCGAACGCTTTGATCTAGAGACAGGGGAGTGGTGCAATATGAAAGCTTATATTCTCAGGTACCCGATAGTGGTATAATCTGGTTTTTCGATTTTTTTCAAAATTCCGAGAAAATCGCCTTTGAAAGTTGGGGTAAAATTTTTTTTTCGAAAAATCCCCGAATCTTTGAACGCTCCTAGAAGCTAAACCGCTTGAGAGCAATTTTTGGGAATGATGCCAAATGATAGCTTGTGTCATGGGCCTACGCTTTGCACATTGTCAGATATTTAAAAAATCATCTTCCATGTTAAACCGCCACATCATGCCTATTTTTTCAGAATCGGGCTAATTTTTATTTTTACTTTTAAGATCTCCCGGTTTGAGAACGCGTGGACCTACAGGGATGGGAGTTGTACCCAAATGTGGGTTAGAGTCCCCGCTACCTTTTGGCATCAAAAATTTTTTTTTCATTTTCTTCAAAATTCCGAGATATAGGCGTTGGAAGTGAGCTAGCTCAAATTTGAGCTGAGCTGTGAGCTGAGCTGACATGGAAATTACCACATGCAACTTACCACACGCAACTTGCCACATACAACTTGCCACACGCAACTTGCCACATGCAGCTTGCCACAAAAAACTGGCCACAAAAAACTTGCCACATACAACTTGCCACATACAACTTGCCACATGCAACTTGCCACATGAAACATGTTACTTGCAACGTGTTGTGTGTTTTATGTTTGCCGTACTGCGGCGTACTGCATTTTTAAATACTAAAGTACTGCCTACTCTAAAGGTGAAACGACAGCCCTGCTACCCAGGGTGATCGCGTCATAATCCCTTTGACATTCTTGTCAAAAAGTAAATTTTCATACTCACCCTCCCATAAGAAGTATAACTTCAAAAAACTAAGCAGAGAAAGATAGGATAGTAATAATGCCATAGCTTGAGGCAATATTGTTTATCTCGATGGATATGGCTTCGTTTTGTTTCTTTCTAGCGTTGCTTCTAGTGCTCGTTTTCTTTCTACTTATTGCTTTTATCATTGGATTTTATTTTCCTGATTATTACATTGATAGCAAACAATAATTTGTTTCAATGTATTTGTGTGTTATTTTCTTTGATTGTATTTTTCTTATTCTCAAAAAAAAAATATAGGAAATTAAAATAAAAAAAAAAAAGTGTCAGTCAGTCAGTCAGTCAGTCACCATTCCAGAGAGAGAGTATGTAAACAATGTAATAATAATTATTTCCATTGAAAATTCCTCTAGATCCTTCGGCAAGGAGTAATAAATTAAAAATTTTCGTTGCGATTGGATTCCTTTCAATCGTCTAGGAATTTTCTGTCAGAGTTATTAAAGCAAAAATATTTATTTTCCAGATTTTAATGAGAAAACCGTCGTTGATTGTGGAATTTGAGAATTTCAATGAAAGAATGTGTAATATAAAAACATGCGTGGGTTTGAGTTGGGGTTTATTAAGATTAATTTTTTCAAGTTCAAAAAGTTGCTATTTTTTCTTAAAAAATTAAATGAAACGTTCGTGGGAACAGAAGTTCATGAAAATCTTTGTAATACTTTGTATTGTTAAATCGAAAATACAGCTTTTTTTAAACTTTAACTTGTTCTAGAGAAAAAATCAATTAAATTGCATGGAAATAAAATCAAGGTTTTCATAAAAATCAACTTTAAAGATGTTTTCAAAAAATTATCATTAACGATGACCTTAATGAAATGAGAGGGAAATTTAAAGATGTCTTACACAGAGAAAAATATGACCCGCTAAAAACTAACAGATTGCCATATTGTTTTACCGTCCATACATTTCATAAGGAAATCTTATTAAAATCAACGATTAATAAGGTTTTTTTAAGGAGATTTCTTATTATTTTTATAGAGAAAATCTTATTAAAATTTGACTGAAAGGTTGATTTTTTTTTGCAACTTAGCACTAGAACAAAAATCGCGATCAATATTTTCATGGCAGGTTGGTTCAGGTGGTAAGGTGGGCGACTAATGATTTGAAGTCTCCAGTTCGATTCCCAGCCTGGTCATCGTTTTTTTATTTTTTTGCAGATTTTAAAACAATAAGGAAAACCCGATTGTTTTAATAAGGTTTCCTTCTTGGATGAAAACCATAGAGAAATCTTATTGTTTTTGTTCTATTTTATGTGGTCTATTTTTCTCTGTGTATCTGTAGACTTTCAAGAACAGTATCTTGCTTTCTTCCTTACGAAATGTTCAACTCAAATTGTATAAGAAGGATTCAAGTCTGAAGTCTGATTCATATAATAGATGAATATCGATGAGCCACAGGGCACCGTTTTGTCTCCGACTGTTTTCAACATTTTTATAAATGATATGCTCTCTGAAACTTGTAATCCAATTTTTTTCCATATCGGCCATTTCAAAGTAATGGAGAGGACATTGTTATCCAGTCTATTTTGTCTGAAAAAGCAATCCTTTTTCTTGAAACTTGGTGAGTCGTTAGAGCTTATCATAAAGTTGATTTCCAAGAAGTTTCACGAAAAACTAAATCACAACAAAAACATTACTGTTAAAAAAAGAGCCAAGTTCTCCTATGTTGAAATTATGCTGGCACAAAAAGTATTGAGATATAAAAGTGTACCAAGTTCTAAAGTTTGGGTTCAAATTCGTATCAATAAAATTTTGATTGTTCTCTTGACAATTTTTCTTTTAATTTCCGATTTTTAAAGTTATTTCAAAAATTGCCAAGTAAACAATCAAAATTTTATTGATACGAATTTGAACCCAAACTTTAGAACTTGGTACACTTTTACATCTCAGTACTTTTTGTGCCAGCATAATTTCAACATAGGAGAACTTGGCTCTTTTTTTAACAGTAATGTTTTTGTTGTGATTTCACTACTTTTTGCAAGGTAAGGCTGTAGAATTGAAAATCTCTATATTTGATGAAAATTCAGTGAAAATGGGCGGTTGCCACGCCCCCTGGCTGAAATTCTCAAATTTTAAATTTTTTCCTTTGTATAAACTACCAACTCTACTATTCTACCAAATTTCAAGATTCTAAGATAATCAGAAGTACTCTATAATGTTTGATGAAAATTCAGCGGAAATGGGCGGTTGCCACGCCCCCTGACTGAAATTCTCAAATTTAAAAGTTTTTCCTTTGTATAAACTACCAACTCTACCATTCTACCAAATTTCAAGATTCTAAGATAATCAGAAGTGCTCTATAATGTTTGATGAAAATTCAGCGGAAATGGGCGGTTGCCACGCCCCCTGACTGAAATTCTCAAATTTCAAATTTTTTCCTTTGTATAAACTACCAACTCTACCATTCTACCAAATTTCAAGATTCTAAGATAATCAGAAGTGCTATATTTGATGAAAATTCAGCGGAAATGGGCGGATGCAACGCCCCCGGAATTGAAAACCTCAAATTTTCGATTTTTTCCTTTGTATACACCACAAGTCCTATCACCGTGTAAAATATCAAGTTTCTACGATAACGGGAAGCTCTCCATAATTTTGATGATCAGTGAGTGAATCAGTCAGTCAGTCAGTCAGTTACGGTTTTTGAGATTTTCGAAGCCCTATATCTCAGAAACTACTCATCGTAGCAAGCTGACATTTTTTGAGGAGTTTTGTTTTGACCAGCTTAACAAATGAAGCGAGTTTGAAATTTCTAGTATCTTTGGTGTGGAAGTTAGAGGGGGGTCGAAAATGGCCTGAGTTGTTTCCTGTAAATATGGGTGTAGTGCCAAAGTTGCTAGAGAACTTGGCTGGGCACTACCGTGCCCCTTGATAAACGTAACGAAAATATTCACAGACAACGACGCCGACGGTAACGGAGAAGACGCGTACGGTCTTCTCCGTTACCGTCTTTAATTGTGAATTACTTGGCAACAATTAGTTCGGTTTATGATGAGCTTTAAAGACTCACTAAGTTTCCAGAAAACAGATTGCTTTTTCATCCAAGTAAACTGGATAACAAGCGTAAATATGTACTCTTCGTTACTTTGGAATGGCCAAAATTCGTTTGAGGATTCACACAGATGTCCTTCGCATGTGGAACTTCAACTGCAAATTATATTATTTTTTTTTGTATTATTTTATTATTTCTTTTTTTGGAATTTTACACTTTTTTCGAATTTCGAACTTACCGCGTCAAATACAGAGATTCTCTCAATGCATTACCCTCCTCAGTTTTTCAATCTTAATTTTTTGTGCATCGGCAAATCGCAAATACCAAAGCCACTTTGGAGTGTGACTATATTAATCATATGTGTTTTGGGTAGCTTAAACCGAATCCAGAATCAGATTTTCGAGATGACCTCAAAAAAAAAAAAAAAAAAAAAAAATTCGGCACCGAAGTACCTACTTGAAATTTTGACATTGTGCCTTTGGCTTTTTGGGACCAATTACAGATTTTACTTTCTTTTCGAAAAAAAAATACCCTTTCGCAAAAATGTTTCTTTTATAAAAACTCTTTATTCTTGCTTTCTATCCCAAATTCAACGTTTTTACCAAATTTCATTAGGGTGACTTATCATTTTTGTTTTTACTCAAAAAATTACTCTTTTAACCATGATATTCTTATACACATATTAGATTCTTGTTTCTTATCTCAAAAGGAACATAAGTGCTGAATTTCAAAAGGGTACCACTAGTAGCTATTACTCTAGTATTACAAACTTTTCCAATATACCCATATTTTCACTACACCTAAAAAAACACCCTTTCACGTGAAATAAATGTATAAATTTATTTTATTCGCAATTCCCATTTGAAAGACAACATTTTTAATAAATTTCGTAAGGATAACTTTTATACCATTGATTTTATCGAACTTATCGCGGATTTTTCTTATTTCTCAAAAAAAAAAAACACCCTTTCAACTTAATTGTATAGACTGCTTAAAATCTTGGTTTCTGTTATAAATGAAACATATGTATGTACCGCTTTTAGTTGGTGTATCATTTTTGTACCAGTTTTTGTGCTATTAATTCCGAATTTTATCATTTATAGAAAAAAAAAAACACCCTTTCCCTCAAGATAATTTTGTAGACATTTTAGATTCTTAACTCTTATAAGAAACGAAACTTTTTCACCAAGTTTACAAAATTAATAAAATTTATGTCAATTGTTACGATACCTTTCTCACATTAACTCAACCCATAAAAAAACACTCTTTCACCAAAAATATTTTTAAAAATTTTATGAATTCCTTGTCCCCGCTTTATCTAAAACCTTCATCTCGAATTTCATCAGTGTAGCATGTTTTTAACATGGGTTTCTGTTATATTTTACCTGTTGAAGTCGAAAAACAATCACCCTTGTTTTTAATTAGCAATAACTTTTCTTAGAGCAATTGTATTGACTTCATTTTTAAGTCATTAGATTCAGCATAAAAAAATACCCTAAGAACATGTGTCATATGATGATATTCCACAAACGATTTTTTTCACTATATTTTTACCTTCACCCTCTCCCTCTTGTCCGCGAAAAATACAATTTTACTCAAATTTAGACTTTTCTTATCCCAAAAGCAAACTTTTTGCCAAGTTTCATGAGTGTAATAATTTTTTTTAAATTCCTATTTTACCTGTACTACCTAGGATGTTTATGAAATGAATAAACTTTAAACTTTAACATTTGAAAAAGCATTTGTACCTCTTAAAATTGTTTAATATTTTTTTTCTTTTGCCAATATGTTCCATACAACATATTGGTTGAAGTCGTTCATTAATTTCACGAGAATTATCTACTCTAACAACAAAATTCCATGAAACATGAATTTCTTCCTATAGGTAATTCCATCCTTACATCACAAACTAGGTACTATTCCAACGAACTTGTATATTCTAAGATACTTTTCTAAGAACCATTCCTTCAAAAATAATTAAACAACAAATGAGTAGTCGAACAATGCTTAAACCTAATTTTGTTTTCTAGCTATACGAGTTCAAATATAAGCCACTTAATGTTCATCAATAAACTGCCAATTGGAGAACACATACTATAACATCAGGAAACCAATATTTAATGAAGTTTTAAATCCTTCCATTTTCAGAAAAAGTAAGAAAAAAAACATACATTTAACAGGGTGATCCGAATCAAGTGACATAAAAAACTTTTTTTTTTAATGAACAACAGTAATTAAATTATTTTTGAACAAAATCACTTCAAATGATAGGGACCATTAGAAAAAAAGTTCATGTGTGGAAATTTTTTTTTTTTTTTTTTGAAATTATAATTCACACTCAATTAAGACGACTTTTTAAAAAGTATCAGGTCCTAAAAAAGCACACAAGTAGCACGAAATTGCATTATTTCCACATAACACCTTATAACTCATTCCTTATTTGGTCTTAAATTGATAAACTTACGTTTTGAATCACCCTTTTAAAACAATAAATACAAACAAAAAATGTAAAAATATCTCAAAATTGTTTACAAAACAAAACACGAACACAAAACTCGAATAATTCTTTTTTTGTTGTTGTTTGTTTTTTGTTTTTGTTTTTTTTTTTTTTTGCTTCATCTCTTGTTCGAGTTATGTAATAAGTCATTCGATTGGAAAATCTGCTTTCATCATATTTTCGACCAACAAAACCAAATTGGCCATAAATACCAGTGAAAATTTACCATTTTCTTCCTTAAAAGCCCAACAAGAACACAAACACACACAAAAAAATGTATATTCACAAAAAACAAAAAAATAAAATATCCAACAACACACCCCATCATCCTGTAAATCGATGATGACAATAGAGAGGGGTTTGAAAAAAAAAAAAAAATTCTTCACAAAAGTCAGAAAATAATCTGCAATCGATTTGTTATTGTTGTTTTTTGTTGGCAGAACTTTATTTTTTCTTCTTCTAAATATATTTTCATAAGGGGGTAGTAAAGGAATAAAAAGGTCCTGACTTGAATCTTTATGTGATGGCATGATGGGTCTTGGTCATGAGAATCAAAGTAGCCCATTCCATAGAATTGTTAATTCGAAAAGGCTCACCATTGATTGCCAAATGCCACAATTTTCGATATCTTTGAATTCAGAGAAATAAAAAAAAAAAATTGAAAACACAAAGTCTAACCAGATGGTGAACATTTGAACCAATATTCCGAAGAACAGCCCGCAAAAATATTAAAAATAAAATCACTCGTAAATTATTGCGATAGTCTCTTCTTTTGTTTGTTTTTTTTTTTTTGTTTTCTTTTTCGCTTTTACGGTTCTTTTTCAATAAAAATAACTTTTAGCAGGACGACAGGACGAAGAAAAACATTTTTTTTTATATTCTTGTTGCAGCCACGTTCAGAGTGAATCCTCCTTTTTTTTCAAATTCAACTAAAGACACTGTGTCTCCGGAGTGGAAATGTGTCAAAAATTTAATTCAAAAACTGTGATGTTCACAAATAGAGGAGTAGTGGTGGTGCCTTAAAAGGATTAAAAGGAAGCAATTAATGTAGACATAGCCATCAGCTATTGCTGTGTTGATAGTTGAATATTTCGGGTCCATCTTTTATTCACAAAAAAAAAAAGAAGAAATTTGTTAGTTTCGTTCGTGATTTTGAGTTAACTTATTATCATAGTGCCATGTCGCTATTCTATATCAATGGCAGACAAAGTTTTTCAATGTTGCAAGTTGTGATATTTTTCAAGAAGGACATATTTTTCCAAGAATATAATGATGAAAGAAATAGTTGAAATTACAATTTTAATAAACTTTCTTCTATAAGAACAAGTGAAGATTTGAAAATGTCTTAAATTTATTTTTTAATTCCAAGAATTTAAAGTAAATCTGGGAAAACAAAATATTTTGCATCTTTATTTATAATGAGATTGGTTTGACAAACTTTTTAGAATCAAAAGTTTATTAATTATAAACATTGGATCAAATCAAGGTAAGGAGACAAATGTGTGGAGGGTATAAGTTATATTTTATTTTATAGAAGGTCTCGTCAAAATTGGAAAAGTTCCAATGCATATTTTCGTTTAAATTAAAGTTATTTCTGCCAAATTGATAAAACTGGTATTATTAAAAGTTATAGTTGGATTGCTTTTAAAAACATATAATTAATGTATTTTTTTAATAATTAAGTCACTTATCTCAAGAAAATAAAATAGACGAAAATAAAGTATTCAAGTTTGACTTTATGATTTTTATACCTTTCATGTAAAGATTCAAATAATCAGTTTTGAACCTCATTTAAATTTTCATATACTAATAGAAGATTTTTTTAATTTTGAGTTTTTTCTGTAGGAAAAAAAAAGTTACGTATACACCACAGTGACCAACTATTTTAGTTTAAAATATCATAATGAAAGTTAACACAGCAAAAATACTCAATCCAAATTTATGAATACTTTAAATTATTTGTGTTATACAGTTAGATTAGCTTAAAATGCAAAACAATTAACTGTGCTTGTTGTTCTTTGGACGAAATTAGTTCTTAAAATTTACAATTTTTTTTAATTCAAAACATTTAAATTATAGAATTATTATCTTGTAAAAAAAATATACAAGATAATAATTCTTATAAAAAAGTATTAAAACATATTAAAATATCTATATGTTTTGTAGAAAAACGGAACAAATTTTGAAATCTAATCATTCACAAGAAAAAGCTAACAAAAATACCTTTCTTTTTTCTTTTCTCATTATAACAATATTTGTATATGCAAAGCTGACAAAAAAAGTTACAACATTTAAAAGTTAAATATTTCTTCTAAAGAATAAAGCCATACAACACATTACAAGGCGTAAAAGGTATACAAATAACACTGGTCGGCAACGAAAATGGAGCTTGAACCAATCCATACTTTTCTAAAGGAATTTTGTGTGCTGATTCCGAATCTGAAGACAAAATTTCATTGGCACGTCAAGTTTTCGAAATATTTAAATATAAACAGGTCAAAAACGCGTTTTTGTGGTACTTTTGGCGTTGAATTTCATCACCGTTAAATTTTTTTCGCAAAACTATACTACATATGCAATATTCAAAAGCCATATTTTATCGTCTTAAATGCGTTTATTTTTATTTTCAAAATTATTTTTTTCAAAAAGATATTTGGTATAGAAAGTAATGATATCTGCAAATTTTGGTGGTTAACGTAACTTATGGTTTTTGAAGCAGGTTTGAAGTGAATTTCAGTTTTCGACTCCTGATTCGGTTGAAAAAATAGCAAAATATTACGGAAAAATAATATTTTAAGATCAAATTTCAAAAAAACATTTCATTTAAAATTAGTTTTTGGGACTTTATAGCTAAAATTGTGATGAGCAGAGCTCAAAAACTAGACGTGATGGAAAAAATCTGTAAACTGTTTATTAAAATCACTTTACAGAGTTCTTGTTCCCGACTTTTTTTTGTTTTTTGCCGACCAGTGTAATTTATTAAAAACAATAATTTTTCACGAAAAAAGTGAAAAAAAAAATCAAACATTTTTTCTTCTAACACAATTAAATAAATGTTCTTATATAATTTTATACCATCTGAAAGCCTTTTGTCTCAGGTCAAAACATTCATATCAATCATGTCTCTATGATCAAATTTACTCAAAAAAAGCAAAAAAAATCAATCTTTTTTATCTTCTTACATTATTAAATCCATTTTTTTGTACGACAACCTATAATAAATTTAATATCATCTGAAAGCGTATTATTTCACCTTTTATATGACATGACGCTTCAATAATATTTCTAAGATGCCTAAGAAAAGTTAGAATTTTTTTAAAGCCAACCATGTCGAAATTTCAAACTGAGATTACGGTGCTTCCCAACTACTGGTTGGTCATCGGCAACAGATCCCACAAGCTTCAAAAAACTGCTAAAAATAAAAACCACCTGAAGTTGTTTTTCAAAAATTCATCTATCGAAACGCAGAGACTTAGAACAAAATTCGTAATAGACCCCTAATCTTTTTTTTTTCATTATCTCTTACATTTTTCAAATTGTCATTCAAAATTTCCCCTACCTAATCGCTACTTTGTCATGTTTAAATTTAAAAAAATCATTTATAACTTGGTTTTGAAATTTTCTAGAATTTTTTCAATACCTCTGTTAGCCTTACAATAAATTTATCAATCGACTTAGAAACTTTCTTGAAATTTTATTTTACCCCTATTTACTCTATTTAATGATTTAATTTTTCAAAATCTTATGAAAATCTATAGAAAGAGCTTCCATTTTTTCTGGAATACACACTTTTAGCGCTTACAAACATTTTAATTCTCATTTTGGAACTCAAAACAACTGGAGAAGTTTTTGTAATTACTTCCATTCAGTTTTTCTTTAATTTTATATACACTAAAATTTGTAAAAAAAATTAATTTAATATTGTGCTACACTTAAAAAAAAAAAAAATAAAAATAAATTAATCCATAGAAAGAGGTACAAGTACAGTCATTTTTAAGACTTTCCTTCAAGATATTCTACTTAAATCTCTAATTTCAACCTATATAAAGTACTCCTGCGGATTTACTCTTGTTAAAACAGAAGGAAATCAACAATTATTATTTTTTATGCTCCTTAACCAAAAAAAACCTAATTAATAACAACGATCATAAGAATCTTTTTTTTTTTTACTAATTAGTTCCTTGAATATGATTATAATTAAGAGTGATTCTTCTATCAAGAGGAGAGAGAAAGCCTCTTAAAAATATATTCTTTTTACCGGAAAACGTGCTTAAAAGTCATAACTAAACAATCGTTAACGAACTTTATGACAAACAATAGAAAACTCTGTGAAAAGCATTAAACTTCCTTAATAAACACGCGGATTTAAAATTCCATTCAACATTATTCCTTCTTTTTCATTTTTTTTTTTGCTCTATTGTTGTTGTTGTTGAGACTTTTTCTTTTATTGAAAAGATATTTTGTTGAACACCATTTTTTTTTATATGAGAAAAAAAAGCTTCTTATTATCTCCATCATCCACTTAAAATCTAATTATTGTTATATTTCAAAAATCATAAAATCGCATTAACGACTTTCCTGTTTCTCCCTCCTATCCTTTTCTATCCAATTCGTTGTCTTTGTGTCGTCCTTCAAGGAATCTACAATACATTTTCATTGCTTTTGCTTGAAACGAGACAAAAATGATGTTGATGTTTCAGCTTTCAAAAAAAAACAGGACAAAAAAAAAAAAGAATTTATATCCTTGCCACAAAAACGTCAATATCCCTTAACGAAATTCTAAAGAAGCTAACTTAATTTTTCACGTATAAAAATTGTATTGATTTTTTTTTTTTTTGTGTGTTTGTAAAATGAAGGCGCGCTCCGCAGCACTTGTGAATTTTTATTCATGACAAATATTATTCAATAACAGCTTGGGAGTCCTTTTTAGAGAACAAACAATAAGCGCGAGGCGAGCTCTCATGAATTCTCTCGGTTTAGGGAGCGCGCACTTTTTCACAGTTGTTAGGCAAACGAAAAAATACTGAAAATAACCCAAGTCCCCGAAGGAGTCAGTCGTCGTTCGAACAAGGTTATGACGGGGACGAAAAAAAATATGATGTTCCCCAACTATGTTAGGTATAATGGCAAAATGCTTGGCACGACATCAAAGCACCTTCTGTCAGCTGTGTCAAATTTAAAATCATCCAAACGAATAAAAAAAAAAAAAATAAAAACCTACTAACAACCACCCAAAAAAAAGGATTCAACTCTCTACCAGAGAGATCCATTATAATGTGCCTCCTGCTCCTTGTATATTGTCAATGAAGGTTGGTTCATTTTTAGTTACGTGAATTACGGCGCTTATTCACGGATATACAATATACTGGCTTCTATATGTGGCATAAATATCGAGGCTTTTCATTCATTTATGTTTTGTTTGTTTCTTTTTTTTGTAGATAAATTTAACAAAAAATATGAGAATTGCCAGAGAATGAGATGGAAATATCATAAATTTATTGAGCTGTCAATAGAGGCAGAAAGCATTCCACTAACAGCAAACAATAAATAAAAAAGTGTTAAAAGAATGTGCTGTTTTCATATTTTTTTTTTTTTTTTGTATATAGATATCCTTTAACAGTTTTGACGAGGATTATATTGGGATATTTTTTTCATAACAATAAGTGGGAGAAATTGAAAAAAAAAAAAAACATGGACAATTTGAAAAAATGTTTCATACAATGATAAAGCTATTTACCCAGACCTAGATTAATGACAAAAAGGATGTTGTGTCGAAATCAAGCTGCGTAGGCATTTAATGATGCGTAATTCAAAAGTTTTTTTTTCTGTCGATTTAATTTTTTATCAGTGCTAGCGAAAAGAAGAGGGAATTTAATAATAAAATTTATTATTTTGTTGATTATATTGTGAGAAAAGCTTAACCTTTTTTTTTAATGTAGGTATCACAGATTTTTAGTAAAATATTTTACCTTTATTGGCAATCATAGATTTTACTATCTCTTCAAAAAAAAACACCCTTTTATTAAATTTTTTTTATGAAAACTCTTTATTCTTGCTTTCTATCAATGTTTTTACCAAATTTCATAAGGGTGGCCCATCATTTTTGTTTTCACTTAAAAAAAAAACACCCTGTTAACCATGATATTTTTATAGACACTTTAAATTCTTGTTTCTTATCTTAAAAGTAACATCATTGCTAAATTTCAATAAAGTAACACTTATATTACTCTATTATTACACACTTTTTCAAATATACCCATATTTTCTTTACTTCTAAAAAAACACCCTTTCACATAAAAAAAATTTATAGACTTACATTATTCGTAGTTCCTATGGGAAAGAGAACATATTTAATGAATTTAGTAGAATACCATCTATACCATTGATTTTATCGGACTTATCGCGGATTTTTCCCTATTTCCCAAAAAAAAACACCCTTTAACCTAAAATATTTGTATAGAATTTTTGAGTTCTTGCTTTCTGTTATAAATGAAACATTTTTACCAATTTTCATTGGTGTAACAATTTTTTCCCATTTTTTGTGGTACTAATTCCGAATTTCATCATTTCTTGAAAAAAAAACACCCTTTTACTCAAAATAATTTTTTACGTTTTATAGATTCTTAATTCTTATACCAACCAAAACTATTTCACCAAGTTTTAAAAATTAATAAAATATAAGTTAGCTGTTATGATACCTTTCTCACACACAACTTAACCTATCAAAAAAAACACCCTTTCACCTGAAATATTTTTAAAAACTTTATGAATCCTTTGTCTCTATTTTATCTTAAACCTTAATCCCAAATTTTGTCAGTGTAGCATGTTTTTCACATGGGTTTCGGTTATATTTTACCTGTTGAGGTCAAAAAACAAGCACCCTGGTTTTTAATCGGAAATAACTTTTCTTAGAGCAATCGTATTGACTTTATTTTTATGTCATTAGATTCAGCATCAAAAAATGCATTGAAAACATGTGTCATATGATGATATTCAACTAACAATTTTTTTCAGTATATTTTTGAATTTCACCCCCTCCCTCTTGTCCGCGAAAAAACACCCTTCCACCCAACTTTTTTTTATAGACTTTTTTGTACTGGGTTCTTATCCCAAAAGCAAACTTTTTGCCAAGTTTCATGAGTGGAACAATTTTTTTTTTTTATAAATGCCTATTTTACCTGTACCTACTATTATTATATCGCATAAATGTGACCTCATAGACTTTTTACACACATTTAGTAGTTTTAATTAGGAGTTTTGTATTTTTTATCTTTATCAATTTATACCTCTATTTTCTAAAAAAATAATCTCATATGATATCGTTTACCTATCCTTAATTCCGAAACTATTTTTTTAATTTTATAAAATGTTTAAAATGAAAATAGATTTAGGTAGGAATTATTTTTTGTTTTAATGTTTCGAAAATATTTCTAGCATTATAAGTGGTTTTATGGTTTAAATTATTTATTTTAAATAACAAATTCATTCAATAAAACCGCTGCTAAACAACATTTTCAAAACATGTGTTAAAGAATAGTGGTTCAAAGACCAAGTAGATTTTAAAAGTCCATATTTATACAATTTTAGCCGTATTCAATTTTGTGTTATGTTAAAAGATAAAGTCTCTTCTTTTCTTCTTTACATGTTCAATATCTATAAATGTTCAAACTTATAAAAACAGACCTTTTAGTAAAAACATCAAAAATTTCGTTTTTTTCTTTTTTTTGAATAGTTTTTCTTAAGTTTTTTACAATACTTCAATTTTAAACTTTTTTTAAAAGGATACATATCGATAGGAAATTAAACTATCTACAAAAAATTACTCAATAAAAATTTTCAAATTCGGCTTGCTTTTCAAGTTATAGACAAAAACTCAAAAAGTAACAGAAAAAGTCGAAAATATTGATCGCTACAAAAATGGTCATATCTTTATAACTAAACTTTGAAAACAACTATATGTTTTAATACATTGCACTTAAACATCTGTAGAGACTCAGAAAAGTTATTTTAGTGTTTCTTGCTTATTTACTCAGGTTCCAGGTGCCGGTTTTTTTGTTCAGATTATTTGTTTATTACTCAAGATGTAGCCTAAATATTAAGTATGCTGGTAAAAACAACGCAAAAAAAAAACTTTAAAAAATCATATCTCGAAAACCTATCCATAAATATTTTTTTAGATACAATTTTCGAGTTTTATGGGCTTAAATCTTATAAGAAAAGTAAAATGGCACTTGGTGTCTAAAAAATTTTTATTTTTTGTAAACTAGTGTAATTGGTTAATTATTCTATTAATTATTTTTCCATCACTTTTAACAATATTTCATATTAAATCATTTCTATGTCTTCTAGTTTATGAGAAAATTGAAAAATAAAAACAAATAAAAACAAAAAATATTTTGAAAAAAAAAAAATCTGATAAAATAATTTTTCAATTTTCTCAAAAACTAGAAGACATAGAAACATATAGTTTTCACTGTTCGATAAGGAATCAATTGAAACAGTTTTCTGTGTGAGTAACTTTTTTACTAAAATTCACAGTCTGGACAAAACTAGTATAAAATGAGTTTACAAATTTTTTTTTTTTGCCTATTTTTAACTTTGAAATCGATTATTTCAAAAATCAAATGTACAATTTTTCCTTTCAGAAATGGTATCATTTATTACTTTAAGTATTGCCGTTGTTTTTTAATAATTTTTTTTTTATTTTGATTATTTTTTTTTTAGAAAAATGCCCCTCCCACCTAAACGGGGAGAGACAGACCCGCCTCCCAAAGAAAAAAATGTTTGTATTGAGCTCCTCTACAAAAACCCGTTATCAAATCTTGGCGCCCAAGTTATCCTATTACGTGCCGAAACAACATTTTTGTTCTATACCTAAAAGTTCGAATTTCTCTATCTGGGTTGAAATCGAAAATTTTTTTTTTCTAAGCCAATTTTGAAGTGATTTTCATAAAAAATACCTCGATTGATTGGGAATTAGATATAGTTTTAGAATATATTTTTTAAATAGCATGTTGTTTTGAAAACATATACTTTAAATTGATGCCGAAGTTGGGCAAATGACGAAAAAAATGGAATTTTCGAATTTTGACAGCTTATAAATTCTAAGTGGTTTAACCGAGTTACATGTTTTATACATTGTTGAAAAGGTATATTTATCTTCTATCAGAAACTGCAAAAAAATCGAAAATGGGTAAAAAAATTGTCGAAGCTAGAATTTTTTCAATGGGTGAAGTTCCAAAAAACCGTTTTTTGTCCGTAACTCCAGATTTTGGGGGTGTTAGGGGATTTTCAAATACCGTTTCGTAATCAGTGCGACTAGCTCTACAAAACCTGATAGGTTTCCGCCCGCGTATATTTTTAAACCTCATTTTTGTACACCGTGTTATTAACGGTACCTGCCATAGAACCGTTTTTTTCAAATCCATTTATATAATTTTAATATAAACCAAAAATAAAATTTCGAAAAAAATAATTTTTGGATTTAAAAAAAAAATTAAAAAAAATTTTTTTTTTTGAAAATTTGAAAAAAATTTTTGAAATTTTGGTTTTAGATGTTGATTAGTGATTTCTACAAAATGGCATACCAATTTTATTTTAAAACTTTTTTTCCAAAAAAATTATTTATAAAAAATTAGTTTTTTAAAAAACGGCTCTAACGATTTTGAAAATTTTTTTCTAAAAATGCATCTTAATATATCAATCAAAACTGGATACTTGTTTTGGAGGGCAATTTGGTTTCAGATTTTATTTTAGTTTTTTAAAAAACGAATTTAATTTTTTTTTTTTCAAATTTCTATATAAAAAGTCTTAAAAATTTAAGCAACTTTAACTCTAAGAGCAAGTTCGTGCGACCCAGTCGTGCATTTTATTTTTTCTTATTGGCTTATTACTAAAAAATTAATTTTAATTAAAAAAAAAAACGGTTTATTTAAATTGAAAGAAGAGAAAAATACCAACAGTTTCTGTGTTATTCTACTTAATCTTTTCAATTAAAATCAACTTACAAAACTATAAAAATCAATCATTTTTGAAAAAAAAATAATATTTAGTTTCTTTCAAAAAGTATGTGCTGATTTTATAATTTTTTCTTTTCAACGGTATTTTTGAAAGCATAATTCCTATAAAAAATGAACAAAATAAATATTGGTATTTCACATACATATATCTTCTTTTATTTTATATAAACTTTTTTTTTAAATCACTTTTTTTTTTACCTAATATGGCAGTTTAGATAGTTTTCGAACTATCCCTCATGCTTGCCATGTTCAGCACCATGAATATAAAGTAAGTCATCAAAAACAATGACACCAGAACTTCCACTTTTAGATAATCCTGAATACAATTTAACTAGAATGATAAGAAATTCATAAATAAATAAGAGAAATAAGAAAAAAAAAAAAATAAATTGAAAAATCACACATTAACAAGTTTAGTCTGCTGCCAAGTATTATGTCAAACAAGATTAAATATTTAAGACAAATATTAATGCTCAATGTTAAACTGATTTTAATTCCTCCTCATTAATTTCTTCACAGCATAAAATTCGTTTGACTTTTTCAACTGTCAAAGTTTGACAATCATTATTATCGTAACCTTTGAAGTTTTGTCAACATCAAAGAAAATAAATTTTAATGTTCATTCTATCTAAATACATTATCCATAGATATTTACTATACATAGATATATAATATAAATTGCCTTATGAAAATGTTCATCTTGTTAATTATAATGCCAATGGCAGTGATTCTATTATGTTCCCTAATGAGACATACTGAAAAGCACACGATTACCACAACAAACCCAATAGAAGAAGAAACATACACAAACAAACATTAAAACAAATATTCTCGTTGTATTAATTTAGAAATATATGTATGTGTACATCCTTCATACATTATATTCTTTGTGAATATGTATTAATAAAGGTAGAAGATAAATTATATCTTCATTTATATATAGAATTATTGTGTTATTTTCCTCTGTTATTTGATATATTATTATAAACAAAGCATACCTTATAATAAGGAGAATAAGTCTATTTCATGCATTACTAATCATTAGTATCTAATATTTCATTACTTTGATACGATAAGTATTGGAGAAAACGTTTTAATTATTTATTTAGAAACAATTTCTTGATTAATAGGTTAGAATGAATTATATTGGCTTAAGGATACAAATAATTTCCAAGAAATTATTTGTTTTGGTAAAATAAATGCACGATTAGGTCACACGTACTTGTAAAAATTCTTAGAAAAAGGTGACAATTCTGACAATAGATAGTGAAATTCTAATCCACAAAAATATTAAAAATTCATAAAGGAATATTTTAATTAATATAAAATTATATTAAAAATGTAATACAAAATATAAACAATAAATTTTACAAAATATAAACTTAATACACATAAAACTTGTTTTTTATTTTTATTAAATTCAATAATAATGTGTTTTATATGTTTTTAAGTTGGTTTGGCCTCCAAACAAAAAGCCATAAGCCATTTTATTTTTTGTATAACAAATAATAATTTTAAGTATTAAAACATTTTAAAATTCTTAGAGCTGTTTTTAAACAGTCTATTAATATACCTGTATAAAAATTTTCAAATATTCTTTAAAATATTTCTCGACTGAAAAGGCAAAGTATCTTAAGTCGACTTAAGATGTTTCGCGTTTTTTTGTTGAACCTCAGTGCAATCTTAAAGGCCTACAGTTCTGTCTTATCGGCATCTTTCTATCTCACCCCTTTGCTTTTTTATGCACAAAAACAATTTTATCTTATGTTCAAAAGACACATATTCAAAACCTTAAGTAGACTTAAGATTATATTGGGTTAAGACTTTTTTTTATTATTGTGAAATCTTAAATTATCTTATGTTGACTTAAGATATTTTCGCGCGTGTAAACAGAAACAAAAAGTCATCCTTAAGTTGACATAAGAAAAAATATTTTTAAAAATTCCGAAAGAGTGTGAAAAGGCAAATCATCTTATGTCAACTTAAGATATTGGAAATTAATATAAAATACAATTTATAGAAAAGCCAAACAAACTATCTTAAGGGGGGAAATCCCTCCAGACGACACTTTTTTCACTATTTTTTTTTATGAAAAACTGAAAGCACTTATTGAAATTTGGAAAAAGACAAGATATTACTGACATTATCAAGAATTGAAAAAAAACTGTTTGAAATGAAAAAATAACAAAATGGCGGCTCTGGAGCCTTTCAAAGTTGACGCCTTTAGTTTGCGCCGTGCAATGTACAGGTCCAGGAAATCATCTTATATCAAAAAGGAATTTTTTTTTTCCGTTAGATGATATTAGGACGCATTGCATGAACCTAAATTTATTTTTTTTAAATGAAAAATAAAAATTAGAAATCAAAAAAACAAAGAAGTAGTTAAAAAAAAATATTTACTGTACAAATTTTATTCAACTTTTAGGTTCATGTTGTGGCCAATGATTTAACGAGTAATTTGCTTCAAATTTTAAGTCGATAGCTTCATTTGTTTTTGAGTTACATTGCACGGCGCAAACTAGAGGCGTCAACTTTGAAAGGCTCCAGAGCCGCCATTTTGTTATTTCTTCATTTAAAAAAATTTTGTTTCAATTCTTGATAATGTCAGTAATATCTTGTCTTTTCCCAAATTTCAATAAGTGCTTTCAGTTTTTCATAAAAAAATAGTGAAAAAGGTGTCGTTTGGAGGGATTTCCCCCCTTAAGTCATATTTAACGTATTTAAGCCCTTCTAACGGGAAAAATATTTAAAATATCTTTTTGAAATAAATTTAATAAAAAAGATAATAAAATTTGACATATAATACATAATATATATACAATTAAATCTACACTTGAAAAAATTTTTGGGAGGCAGCTTTGAAGTTTGTTTTTGCTCTCCTGAAAAGTCATCAAAATTGACATAAGATACTTTACCTTTTCAGGCGAGATTTATTGAAATCAAAAAAAGCATCAAAAAAGTTCATTAATTCTTTTTTAAAAAATTATAATTTTCAGTTTTTACATTACACTCTCTAAAAAAAAAAAAAATATATAATTAATCCCTTTAAAATCATATTGTTTGATTTTTTCCCTCAGTATTAAACAAATTCTTTTTGTTGAAACATAAAGTTCTTAGACAATCCAGTTGAATAATTCAAACACGATAAAAAAATGTAAAGCTTATTCGTTCAATAAGCTTTATAAGACTCTTGCCTATAATTTTTCAAATGAAAACAAACACTCTTAGACTTTTTGCACCCTCTTAAAACACAATAACTATACCAACATTTAAAAACAAGTTACCAAAAATTATAATTTGACACTAAATTTAAACAAGAATTTTAATAATAAAGAAAAGGTCCGTTCCAACAGGATCGACTGTCAGCAAACTATTTTTACTTGCGATATAGGTACTATAATATAACAAGTTATGCATTCGTAAAAAAAACAAAAGTTGAGATACCTAACAATTTTCCATGACATTGCGATGATAGAGAATGCCAAAAAAGTGGGTAACGGAAGTCCGTCTGTCTGTCTGTGTGTCTAAGGAGCTACAACCTAAACGGATGGACCGATTGACATCAAACTTGGTACACTGAGGGAAAAACCAACTTAAAATCAACGAAAACCACGTTGATTCAATTATTTTTTAGAATGATTTTGCGTTGAAGACGAAAATTTTAAAATCAAAGTAGAACATCGTTAGTTTAAAGTGGTTTACCGTTATAAAACATCTTTAAATCAAAGTTGTTTCAATTTTTAAAAAGAGCATCTATTTATTAAAAAAAAAGAAAAAATGGGCAGCCGCTGGGGATCGAACCTACAACTCTTGGGTTACTAGGCGAATGCTTTACCAACGTGCTATCATACTGTTGAGAGTGATAAAATGCAACAAAAGCTGAAGTCCGACAAAAATAAAAAAATTTCTTACGTTGTTTCAATTTTATTTTGAAGAAGTTTCATGTTAATTTTTTCAACATTAGATCAACGTTGAACATTTTTCATTTTACGTTGTGTTTTTCCCTCATTTTTGGAGACGCTCCAGAGGGGTTTTTGGAATTAATTTTTTTGGGCCAAAAATAACGGTACCTGTCATATATGTAAACTAATTTCGGGAAAGTTTAATTTTCTCGAAAACGACTATAACGATTTTGTTAAAAAATGTTAGTTTTTAAACAAGGTCTATCTTTTGATTAAAAATTTTTTTTTCGAAAATCATTATTAACGGTACTTTCCATAGAACCATTTTTATCAAATCTGATTTTCTGCCAAACTGCTAAATGTACTTCAACGAAAGTTTTTTGTAAAAAAAGCAGTAACATAATTTTATTAGGCATAAACCAAAAATATAATTTTGTAAAAATTAATTTTTGAATTTAAAAATTTTTGAAAAATCAAATTTTCGAAAACCAGACATTAATTTTTTTTTTTGAAATTTTGGTTTTAGATGTTTATTGGTGATTTCTACTAAATTTTATTTAATTTTTTTTTTTTTTCAAAAAATCATTTATGTAGGTATAGGTATAAAAGTAGTTTTTTAAAAAACGGCTCTAGAGATTTTTTTTTTCTAAAAATAAATCTTAATAAAACAAATGAAACTGCATACTTGTTTTGGAGGGCAATTTTATTGCAGATGTTTTTTTTTATTATTTTGAAAAACGATTTTTGGAATTAAAAAAAAAATTTTTATACTCACTCTTCGCCACATTATTTTTTCTTTACCGATTTCATTCATGTTGAGTTTAGTTTATAAGAGTTGAGTAGAAATTTTTATCAAAATGTCAATATTTACTCCATTTTGTTGAACACGCGTGTTGGTCATCCCATTCCTACATAATGTAGACGTGGTTTAAGGCTCTTTGCGGCTGCGCCAAAGGTTTCTCAAAAAGTAGCATAAAAGGAGGTGCAAAATCAAAATATGTATTTTATTTTCTTGTCTTTTTCTCTGAAGAAATGAAAGCTGCGTCTTTTGAAAAACTCTACCTAGGATGAAAAACTGACAGTCTTTGTGCAAGTTGAAAACTGGTGCGGTATTTGACAAACGTCCATTTGTAATCGTTGTTCGTCTTCATCTTGACTAGTGACTGAGTGACGTTTGACAAGCTTCAACACAAAGCAATTCTAAAAACTTCTTTCATGATTACCAACTGCCTCAAAATAATTAAAAAAATTTAAAAAAAAAACTAATTTATTCTTTCAGATGCATAGTCATCATGTCCTGGGTTTTTCGGACTTACAAAGTTAATTGGTCACTTGAGTAAAGTATTCCGATCCAAACATATTAGTATTTTAACACTATTTACGAATTTCCGGCACAAAATTGATTTTTTTTTTTTCACTTATCATTAACTTCGGATCAAAAAAGTTGTTGACAATCAATTTAATTTTTTTACACAACAACAAGGTAAGCATATGACATACAATTTTTTTTAATTTTTTTTTTTTTTAAACTATGAAAGTGTGAAAAGTTAACAATTCTAGCAAATTACTTCTGGACCTAGTTTAGTCAGTCAATTGCATCTTTTTTATGTTTTTTTTTTTTTGTTAAAAAAAACTCCTGTCTTGCAAAAAGAAGAAACAAAAATCAGAACTAAGAAACCATTAGAGTGTTATTAAAAATTTACGAAAGTCTCGCCATCATCTCAACGTTGCACATTGCATTCTCCTGGTCGTTTGTCGCTATCTGTGTCGTCTATCTGTCAACGTAAATTCATATAAAACCATCATCTTCACCCCCAGCACTTAGCCGGACATATTTCCATGAAAAAAAAAAAAAAACATCAAAATGAAATGTCATGGAATGCATTTTTTATGGTCACTGTTTTTCCGGTTTTCTCTTCATCATTTTTGTATGCGTTGTCGTCATCGTTAAAAGCAAGGATGACACTAGAGAAATAAATAAAAAAAATAATAAAGAAGCTGGACACCCTCACTACCGACACTCAAGCAAGAGTCCTGATGCAAGATTTTTTTTCATGTTTTTTTTTTTCTTAATTTAAGCCTCATATCTTTTGAGTTAGGTTATATTTTTTTTAAACATTTTAAATTAAACGTGAGGAATTCTGGTATAGAACTTTGCATTTATTTTTTTGTTGGAAGGGGAGGGGGGGTGCAAATGGGGTAGAGGGGTATTTGTTAAATAGAATTTTCATTTCATGACAGAGCTACATGGTTTGTGGAGACTATACTGGCGAGTGAAATGTTTTTGACCTTAAATACTTGGCTCTTGGACTTTTGTCCAAGAACGTCACTCCTCCATTCGTCCTGCTTTTTTGCAATTCAAGGGGACTAGTGAATAAAAAAAAAATACAAAAAAAAAATAAAAAATAAAAAACAAAACAATCTAAAACGTTTGAAGGCTAAACGTGATCTTATATTCGAATAATGCCGTTATCTCCGGTCAAAGTTGTGACATAATTTTATTATCCTGAATTCCCTTACTTCACGTATTTAAAATATTTTTCTCCAATTTTTTTTTTGTCTCTCTATTTTTTAATTCTTTTTGTATCCTAAAATTTTTTCAAGAGGAATCTCGATGACACAAAAAGCAGAAGGATACACCACTTTGAGAGTATAGGTACCTAAATAATTTTATATTTTTAAAGAAAGGGGAAAAGTTACAAAACAGAAAAAAAGAAGACTAAAAAAACTTTTTCAATTTGCCACACGCCCTTCGCTCGACTTGTTTTCTACCTAAAAGATGACCTTTTGTTAAATTATTTTTGTTGTTGTCTACCCCGTCTTCCTTCTCTGTATCATCCGAACTACGGATTTGTATCTTCCTGTTTGCTTCATAGGACTCTCACAAGAATGATGCCTTCCCTTATTCACTTTTGTTTTGTGTTTATATATTTTTATCTCGCATGACATGTTTTTGTTTCTTTTGTTTTTTTCTCATCGTGTCGTTGTCGTCGAATTAATAAAGAGAAAAGAAGAGAGAAAAGATATTTTTGGTTTTGTTTCCGGAAACTGACGGAAACAGGGAGGAATTTTCCGTTCATCATGGCGGATTTGTAAACATACAACAAAACACGTTTGGATATAAATATAAATATATTCGTATTTGTATGTGTGTGTGTTTGTATTTGTTTGGATTATTTTAGGAAGTTGTATTATATTTTTGCTGGTTGGATCAACTACAAGAACTTGAATACAAAATGTCGTGTTCTTTTGTTCAACTGTTTCCTCCTACAATTGTATGGAAATGAAAAATTAATAGAGAGATCTTCATCATTGAAATTATGAAGTGTATGAATGTTTACATTTTTGGCGGGAATAGAGATAGAAGAAAAATGAATGAAGAAACAAAAAAATAAAAAAAAAAAAACAATATCACAGTTTTCTTTTGTCCCTTCTTTTTTTAGATTGTTAGGAAGGATATTTAATTGAATTAAGTTAATAGTCAAGGATAGGATTTTGTATATTTTTGGGGTTATTGAATATAAAACGCGTTATTAAATAAAAAAAAAAAAGATTTTTTTTTTTATATAGGTAGTTTTTGGGGTTCAATAATTTTATATCTTCATCTTTAATAAGAGAATACCTACACAATTTTAAGCTTTTAGGGTTATTATTTTGTGATGTTTTGAGGGTAATTTACTTTGAAATTTTATGTTGCCAAAGAGTTTTTTACATACCACACAGTTTTCTTAAGGAAAAAATTAAATTCTCAATTTCACTCCTTTCAAATAAAACACCCTTTCATCATACAACATTAATGGACTTATTTGATTTTTGATTCCAACAACAAATGGAAAGTATATATTAAATTTGTGGGCGTATAGGTAGGGTAACTTCGGGCATTATGGCGCACCGGGCATTATGGCGCACCTCTCAACTACCATACTTCCAATATTCGCATTTAAATAAAACCAATGCAGAAACTTTGGCCTTCGTTGATTACTAGCCTTGTGACGATCGCAGGTCAGTGCTATTATTTGTGTGCCAAACAAAAAAGAAAACAAAAAAAATATACCGGTTCTGGGTTCCGATATAATATTGCTTTGTTTTTGTTTGTTTGTATCTCGGTAAGTATACAGTGCACGTGTTTGTTGTAAAGAGTGAAACGCAGAGTACAGTTTTGGTTTGGTTATATCACTTGTTATATTTTAACTGAAGTAAGAATTGTGTTTAGTTTTTGGAGTTTTGTGAATATGTGTATATTTTGCAATATGGCGCAGATGTAATAAGGGCATTATGGCGCTATATTATACCCGACTGCGCCATAATGCCTTTATGTAAAACTAATTTTAAAAGTAACTCTGCATTTTTTTAAATTTGAAAATAACCTCAATTTAACGTTAATTTTATGAAACTTATTTACAATTATATTTCAGAAATGCTGAATATACGTAAAAAAAGTAAAGGGTTCCGAAGTAAATGGGGTTCGCCATATTGCCCGTACATAGGGCAATATGGTTTTTTTTGGACTATTTTTAATTTAATTTATTTTTTGTTAAAAAGCTTGAATTTTTATTCATAAATAATTTATTTATGTAACGTTTTTATGAAATTTAATTAAAAAAAATGATTGAAGTAAAAATTGTAGTCCGCAGTAAAGTTATTTGAGTTTGTGCTTAGGTATGCCATAATGCCCTAATTTACCCTATACCAATTTAATCACTTCTCGACTGAAAAGGAAAAGTATCAATTTTTCAGGAGAGCAAAAAAACACTTCAAAACTGCCTCTCAAAAATTCTTTCAAGTGTAGATTTAATTGTATAAAACATTTATAGATGTCAAATTTTATGATCTTTTTTATTAAATTTATTTCAAAAAGATATTTTTAATATTTTTCCCGTTATAAGGAAATATATGACTTAAGATAGTTTGGCTTTCCTATAAACTGTATTTTATATTAATTTCCAAAATCTTAAGTTGACAAAAGATAATTTGCCTTTTCACACTCTTTCGGAATTTTTTAAAATATTTTATCTTATGTCAACTTAAAGATGACTTTCAACAATCAACATAAGATAATTTAAGTTTTCACAATAATAAAAAAAAAAATCTTAAACCAATTTAATCTTAAGTCTACTTAAGGTTTTGAATATATGTCTTTTGAACATAAGATGAAATTGTTTTTGTGCATAAAAAAACAAAGGGGTGAGATAGAAAGATGCCGATAAGGCAGAACTGTATACCTTTAGAATGGTACTGAGGTTCAACAAAAAAACGCGAAACATCTTAAGTCGACTTAAGATACTTTACCTTTTCCGTCGAGACTAACTTGTTGATGGATCATGGTCCAGCCAAATTTGTTTTTATATCTTTTTTGAACGATCTTTAAGAAATTTTTTGTGTATGTATATCAGGTAAGCCTGAGAATCATCCAACTATCTATCTACTTTTATGGCACTAAATGGTTAGGGTGGTCCACTCAAAATTTTGTTTGTATTTTTTTTTTAACGATTTTTATGAGAATCTACCAATATTTATTTTCATAAAACTAAATGGTACGCAGCATTATTTAAATTACAAATTTTCGTCTTAGTAATTTTAATTTCTACACGAGTAGCCCAAAAAGGAAGTTAAAAAGCTATTAATATTGGCGAAAATAGTCAAGAAAATGAAATCTTTCTTATTATTAATTTTCTCGGAAAATATAAGGCATAGAAGCATATGGTTTTCAGTATTTGATTAGAAATTAATTGAGGCAGTTTATTTCATTGATTAATTTCATATTTAAATTCACAGTCTTGGTAAAAATAGTATTTATTGTGTTTTTTTTTTTTAACTTTTTTTCCCCAAATTTTGACTTTGAAGTTGATTATTTCGAAAACAATTAATTGAAATAATTTGATTTAAAAGTAAGAATTAAGTGTACAATTGTGGCTTTTTAAAAAGGTATCATTCATAACTGTACGTGTTGCCGTTGTTTTTTAATAATTTTTTTTTGTATTTTACTTCATATTTTAGAAAATTTCTAGAAAATCCTCTACAAAATACCGTTATCAATTCTTGTCGCCTAAGTTATCGTACTCTCCTCATAAAATCATTTCATTCTAGCATCGATAGTAAAGTTTTCGGAGTTAAAGCTACTTCTTTACCAGTTTAAACAAAAAAATCAATATCTTTAAAGCAGACCTTTTTGTTTTGAAGAAGAACTCTTTCCAAATGTATTTCCATCTTATTTCAACAGCTGAAAACTTTAAAACATACAAAATATACAAAACCAAGCAAGATCATATACAAGCAGCTATCATAATAAGTAGCCATTTCAATAATTTTATGTTAAAAAGGTTCTATATACGCGTCTTTTCTTCGCAAAATTTCAACAAAAATATTGAAAAACTCATTCGAATTTTATCGATTCCATTTTGTAGTTGGCCATATAACCTTAAATGTTTTAACCCAATGTTAATTCAGAAGTATAATCTTGAGTATATAGGTAAACACATATTTCCTTTATAAGTTCTCCGCAAGTCCTTCAGGTTTTTCAATATTCTCCACTCTTCGACCACACACCACAAGTATTATAATGGCAAACGATGCTTTATTGTTTTGAAAGTCATAAAAATAAACCCCTTTAACTCTTGTTTATGGTTAAACATGTTTCAACGCAAATTAGATGTAAGAAAACGATTTAGAGTGTTAACCGTTTTGAGCTTATACCGTTTTTTCCTCCTGCCCCTTTACAAAAAATTGAAATAAAAGTGACTATTAACCAACTGGTCAGGTCAGTCTTTTGGCCAGAATTATAGATACCTTTCCAAAGCAGCCTCTCATAAAAAATATATAACTTGTCGACGGAACGTGCCAAAAACACGCCATTTTAAATCCCATTAACACGTATAAATGGCAGTTTTTTTTTTGCCTGTTGTTGTTATTGCCATTTTTGCCATTATATTGACAGTCAAATGTTGATTACATTTGTGTTATAACTGATGGCAAAATGGGGCAGGCCGACATGTCGTTTTTTTTAATACAATTTACAGCCTTAACTTCGATTAAATTAACATTGCAATTTTAGTCCCTTTCCTCTTCAATATAAGAGGGTTCCCAGCATCCTTCGTAATACCATCAGACTGTATAAAGGTTATGTGGAGAGTGTGTATATATATGTTTGGAATTATTCTTTCAACACCTCTCAGAGCTCCCTAAAGCTAAAAACCATACAAACATACGAGCTCACATAAAAATGTAAATTTCATCTCATAAAAGCCACTTTCAAGATTAATTTTACTTACGTACTTCATTTAACGCGCCGGATGGGTCAAAAGTCTGCAAATAAATTACAAAATATGTGAATGTTGTTACTATGGCTTTGGTGGATGGCGGGCGGTGATGTTTGTTGTTCAAAAAAGGTTGGGAGTTTTGAGAGAGGTATAGGCCGCAAGCAACAGCTTCAGCCAGCTCCAATAGCAACAACATAACTTTTGACTAAAGTAACGCACGTGGTAGGAAAGTATTGTGCGGAGTTCATCCCAAAAAAAACCTGAGGTTAAAAGTGAAGAATTTCTATAATAAATCACTTCATTCGCACCTTACACTCTTCCTGTCCCTATATTGTGTGTGTTCCAAACCTGCCCTGGATAAAAAGGTAACCTCAAAAAGGTAAATTTCTGCTTTAACCATCAAAATAGCATAGGTTTTATTAGTATCCATAAAATCCATCACTGAAACGAGAGTAGCTTTATAAGGTTTGGAGGTGGGAATCCTTTCAATCACACACACATACAAACAAATTTATTCTACCTAACCTTCTCCTCTTTTTGCGATTGTACCTCGGTACGCTCTCTATGTTCCCATACAAGGCTGTATTAAAGAATTTTTTCAAAATTTATTAGCCTTAGGGACGACATGAGCTCCTATAGAGCTTTTTGCTGCTCGTGTAGATATTCTTTTTGGTGTTGTTTTTTTTTTTTTTTTTCTTAAACTTGAATCCTTAATCATTTTGAGATTTTATGCTTTAGGAGTATATAGGCTTTGTTAAGGATTTTTTATTCTGCGATTTCAAATTGAAATGAGGTTGATGTTTGACTTTGGCATAAGAAGAGTTGCAACAAGTGAGAATTAAGGAACTAGTTTTTTGTGTCAAATACTATCCTTGAAACTGAAGTTGATTATTAAGTTTTTCAACATTAAACAAAAAAAAAAAAAAAAATACTTCATGACTTTTCCCCCAGAGGGCACCATACTCAATTTAATTTGACATTATTGAGTCTATAACAAGTGGACGAGCAAAAAACTTCTAATGATGCCTCATTTATCAAATTATGGCATATAGTTTAAAAGCAATGATGTAATATATGAACATTATCTAAAAAAATTAACTTATTATGAATTAACTGTGGCAACATCTATCTTTTCAAGCAGTAACTACAAGCATGAATTCGTTTACATAAAATGTTTCAAATTCTCAACTTGAATATTTGATGCTCTGATAATTTTTACCTGCTATTAATAAAAATCGAAAGAAACTTTCAACCTTCATAGACACCCTCAAAAATGCTCTAAATAGTGCAAATGTTCTAAAAAGTGCAATAAGTGCGACAATTCTCTAAAGCTTATAATTAGAGCAAAAATGGACTATGCCGCAATAACGTTGCAGCACAGACAAATTACTGCCTTATAATCGCCACAACACCACCACAACACTGTCACAACACTGCCACAAAACAGCCACAGAACAGCCACAACACTGCCACAATACCACCACAACACCACCACAACACCACCATACCGCAATAACACAGCCACAACATTTCCACATAGCCGCTACAACACCACTACAACACATACACAACACTGCCACATAAACTTCACAACACCTCAACAACATCGCAAAAACACCGCCACAACATTGCCATAGCACTACCACAACACCGCTACAACATCTCCAAAACACCACTTTAACACCACCATAACACCTCTACAACACTTCCACATGACCACCACAACACCACCACCACAACACCACCATAACACCGCCACAACACTTCCACATGACCACCACAACACCGCCATAACACCACCACGACACCGCCACAACACCACCACAATATCGCTAAGATACCGCCACAAATCCACTGTCGCACGGCTGCAATTAACTCGTTATAGTAGAAAACAATTTAAATAACCGCAACATTGCCGCAAAGCAGCCGCAACGTTGTATATAAAAAAACGATGAGAAAAATTCTACTTTTTTTATCACCTTGAAAGCGGTTACCAAATTCGATTTTTGAACATTTCATTCTATGGAAGAAATTTCGCATCGAATTCCTTTCAAATTATTTCTGGATATTTTTGACTTAACTTCACATTTTTGAAGTTCACTTCTTTTTATGAAAAATGTATAGGTTAAAATTTCAAAAATCTCTTTACAAAAAGTGTCTTATAGGCTTTACAACACTAGCATTTAAGAACAAAAAAAAAACACATTTAGTCTGCAAAATTTAATTTATTTTCTAAAAAATGCAATCATTTGTTGTCGTTGGTGTGAAAGTTCCACCTTCAAATTAAAATAATGAAGAATTGGCAAATTCTTTTTCATGTTCCTGTCATTATTTATACAAAATTCCCATATATTAACTCACAGTACACTCACATGCAGACTTGAAAACACCCAAATATTCGTGTTGAGAATGTTAATTCAAACACCATTTTCTTTTTTTGTTGGTTTTGGCAAATTCTCCAACTAACTGTTCTTAAAGCAATTAATAATTTTCACGGTGTCGCCTCTTTCTACACTTCTCTCTCTTTTGGCCGTCATGTTAATTAAAACAAGTTTACGATGTTAATCTCCGTTCTTAATATTCCATTCCAAAGTCTTTTCTCTGGTTACTGCTGCTCCTTGTAGCCAAAAAAAAAAATTTATCCAAAAGCATTCGAAGACTACAAAACGACTACTTTCACAATGATGACGACATTCAGCAAACTATAGAGAAACTCAAAACAAACCAGAACGAAGAATATTAGTATCGTTAATATTCCAAGGATATCTCTGGCAATAATCGTATTATGCGTCAACAAAGTGACGATTGCCATTAAATTGGTAGTTTGGTTCTCATTTTCTCGTTTTTTTGTTTTTCGTTTTTCTATTTTCCCAGAGGCAAGGACATTAATAGCAGCAATTGACAGTGGATTTTCCCATCGTTCTTTTATAAAAGTATGAGTGTGAGTCAAAGGTAAAGGAATTTTCAGTGTTGAGTTATTTTTGGTAGATATTATTTCCCAAGGATCTAGCGAATTATCTCAAAGAGATTTGGACCTTCTTAAAGGATCAAATAGGCCCTCGAAAAAAAAAACTTGATTTTGCGAAATAATATTCAAAAAAAGGTGTGTTCCTTAAAAGCTTTACACTTTTTGCAGAGTCTGAGAAAATTTCAAAATGAAAATATCCTTATTTGGTAGGCAGGACATTTAGGTACCTATTAAAGATATAAAGAAATAGGTATAGCTTAGATATAAGAAGGAAAAATTCATTAAGGACCTCTTGATTACTTTTGTTTCTCTAATTATTTAGCTTAATAAGTTTATTATTTTATTTTCTGCTGACTTGGTTTTCGTGCAGGTATTTTGGATATATACTCGTCGTAAGATGATGATGATGAGGGCCACTAGCCACTTCTATATTCGTTTGTCTTGGCACTTTTGGCATTATTGTTGTTATTATAACTAAGGACAATGGCTCCATTAAAAGGTTATCGTTATTGGATATGAATATGGATACGGGCATTCCAGTGAGAGAGATCCTGTACTCATATTCAAACAAAAACAACAACAACAAAATATTAAGAGGAATTATTTAACAACAACACATAACCCAAAATATGGTTATTGGATATAACCAGGTATAGTATAGGTTTATATTGCTATAAGCAAACGTGTGTTAATTCTCATTAATATGCCATAGTGATAAGGCTGCGGGCTTGTGTTGTTAATAGTCAAACACAAGATGATGTATATGTGTGTATATCCTTGTTTTGTAGCTTATTCAAAATGTATTTCTAAGATATTCCTACTCGTACCAAGATGGGTATTGAATTTTAGGTTATTTGAGAACATTTTGTAAGATAACAATCTTGTATAAAAGATTTTAGTTTGGTGTGTTAAATTCAGGGTTAAGCTGCCTTAAATTTGACTTAGGTACCTATTTTATTGAAAATTTGCTTTAATACCTTTTTGGAATATATTTTTTACACAATTTTATTTGAGATATGATAATCCAAGGTAAATTTACTTCTAAAAATAGAATTTTGACCAAAATAGTGGTAGCTTTCAAACTATTGATTTAGGAGTTTGGAATAGGCCTTCTGCAAGGACATTTTTGAAACAAATCCTAGGGTATTACTTTGGCTTCTGATTTCATTACAATTCAAGGTTAATTCGTCTTGCAGTTACACCAGCGGCAGGAGCCCTTTAATGAATCTAAAAACGAGAGGTCTGCTAGGCCACACCTCATAGATTTGTGCTCTGAAACCATTTAATCTTAAACCAAATATTTTTATTATATTTTTTTTAAAGATTACCTACTACAAAAAAAGTTACTCATACACCACAGTAACTTTATCTAGTTTCTTTTAATCTAATATACTGGCTGAAAACTAAAACCACCTGACTTTTTTGACAATTCATTAACTGTGAAAATTATGCGTTAGAAGAGTCAAAATTTTGACACAGGGCTGCATATTTTGTTTTCTTTTTTCAGCTCGCAAAAAACATCTTAAATCATACAAATCGTCGCCGTAAAGCAAAATTGTTCTAAATCACAAAAAGCTAATTTTACAGGGGACGATTTTTAAGTTTCAAATTGGTTTAAAGCGACAATATTCTGCTCGTTTGCCATTCAAGTTATATTTTTTATCAAGTTTGTTCTATTCTCTTGAATAAAATATACAAGTTTACCTCATTAGTAGGTGCATTAGGGTGGGTCAAAAAAATCGAAATTTTTTTTTTTGATTTGGTACTCCGAAAAATCGATTGCTAGACCCCTCTAGAATATACACACCAAATATGAGCTCTTTATATTAATGGGAAGGTCCTCCGCTTTGCAATTTTCCATTTTTACATCAAGCTTCTGCTAAAAAAAAATAATTTTTTTATTAATTGACTTTTTAGCAAATTTCTTTTCATATTCTTGTAGGAAATTGAACGCTCTACAAAAAAGGCCTTATACACTTTTTTCGCTTATCTAACCGTTGAATAGATATTTGAGGTCCAAAAATCGAGAAAATCTTTAAAAATTCGTTTTTTGTTCTTAATTTTGTAACAAATTGAAAAATTATAATGATTAAACGCGCAAGACATATTCTTGTTGGAAATTGATTGCTCCACAAAAAAGGTCTTATTAACTTTTTTCATTAATCTAACCATTCTAAAGATATTCGAGGTCAAAGTTAAAAAAAAATATAAAAACATTTTATATTTTTAAAAAATTTCTAATTCACTGAAACTTCATTATTTTCAAATTAGCAAGATATATTCTTGTAGGGGCTTAAACGTTCTACAAAAAATTCCTTGGAATGAAATTGATTGCTTTAACCGTTTAGAAGATATTCGTATCCAAATCGCAATGCATACGGGTCATAAGAAAACTATTGAAATCAGTGAGCATTGGTTTGGATACGAATATCTTCTAAACGGTTAAAGCAATCAATTTCATTCCAAGGAATTTTTTGTAGAACGTTTAAGCCCCTACAAGAATATATCTTGCTAATTTGAAAATAATGAAGTTTCAGTGAATTAGAAATTTTTTAAAAATATAAAATGTTTTTATATTTTTTTTTAACTTTGACCTCGAATATCTTTAGAATGGTTAGATTAATGAAAAAAGTTATTAAGACTTTTTTTGTGGAGCAATCAATTTCCAACAAGAATATGTCTTGCGCGTTTAATCATTATAATTTTTCAATTTGTTACAAAATTAAGAACAAAAAACGAATTTTTAAAGATTTTCTCGATTTTTGGACCTCAAATATCTATTCAACGGTTAGATAAACGAAAAAAGTGTATAAGGCCTTTTTTGTAGAGCGTTCAATTTCCTACAAGAATATGAAAAGAAATTTGCTAAAAAGTCAATTAATAAAAAAATTATTTTTTTTTAGTAGAAGCTTGATGTAAAAATGGAAAATTGCAAAGCGGAGGACCTTCCCATTAATATAAAGAGCTCATATTTGGTGTGTATATTCTAGAGGGGTCTAGCAATCGATTTTTTGGAGTACCAATTAAAAAAAAAGAATTTCAATTTTTTTGACCCACCCTAAGGTGCATACTATTTATAAATATTTTTTTAAACTAAAAACCCAAAATTGGACATAGAACAATTCGTATAGAAGTACATTTTTTCCTGAAATAAAAAGTGGAAATAGAACAAAATATGATGGGACTTAGAACAATCAAGATTATCGGGCTCATTTTCAAAAGGCTACTTCCCTGTTTTTATTGTTGTATGTCCCATTAAATTATATTATCTGCGGAATGAATTTTTTTTTACAAAACGGTTTTCAAATTCGGAAAGAGGGTGCTCTAAAACTGCATCATTAACTCATTTTCGGTAAAAAATGGATTGAGAACAATTTTGCTTTTTAGAACATAACAATGTAGCCTGTATAATTTTTGAATTAAGTTGCTGAAAAATTTTTTTTTTGAATATTACCTAACCGAATAATCTTTTTTATCAAAAAACAAAACCGACTTCCATGAATCAAAACTGGGTTTTATGGTTTTTCTAATAGTTCCTATGGCTTTAACTGAACGAAATTAAAATGGGACCACATTGCAGCCACCAGCTTTCCAATACAAAAAGAATTATCAAAATTGGTTCACTCAGTCCAAAGTTATGAGGTAACAAACATAAAAAAAAAAATACAGGCGAATTGAATACCTCCTCCTTTTTGGAAGTCGGTAAAAAGGACAAACGATTAATTTTAATATGCATATCAAGAGTTCGAAAGGACAAAAGACTACAATTTAAAATTTTGGAAAAAAATATTTTTGCAGATTTTGGGGGATTTGTGCACAAATTCTTTTCTAGACAAACGGTGAATTGTAATGTATATAAAGAAATCAAGTTGAAAAAAAAAAACGTTTGCAAATAGTTTTAAACGTCTATGTAAAAATTTGAGCGTTTTAGACGATTTTTTAAAATTTCTATAAAAAAAAAATAAGTTTCTTTAAAATTTTGTTGAAGGGTTGACACTGGAAAAACTATAATTTTGGGTGAACAAACATTTTTTTTTTCAAAATTTTTTTTTAAAATTTTTGAAGTCACAGTTTTGTCTTCATGGAACTTTTTAAAAGAGCTATTAAGTTTCTTAAAGTTACATACCTAAACTATTTCAAAAAACCCTTTGCAATTTTCCAAAACTCTTAGAGTATTTTAGAGATATTTAACCAATTGCTTAATTCTTTATCTATACGATGCAGACAGCTATTAGAAAATATAGCTGGAGAAACAATAAACAATATCTTTCTGACATCGAAGTCTTTTATGTAAAATAATAAGAGTTTTTGGTAGGTCTTGGAAATCGTCTTTGTCATTTTTCTTTGAATCGTTGTTAGTGTCTTTTTAAAAAAACTACCAGTGTTTTGACCCTTTTTTAACCACTGCATTAGTTTGGTAGCCCTCGGAGTCTGTTTAGCTCTAGTCTGTAAATTTCTCCTCGGTTTAAGATAAGTTTCATATGCAGTTGTCTGTTCATTGGAGAATACAAATTATACACATTCTGAAAATCTGAATTTTATCCAACAATACTTAACTTTCATGTAGTTTGAGGACTGCTCGAAGCATTTTATTTTAAAGTATATAGGCAGTAGAATTGTCTTGTAGGGTAACACCTTGTCTGTAATTAGTTATCTGATGAAAAGCCACTTCTTGGAACCGATGAAGATTGGGATGCAAATATGTATTTTCGAAGATAAATTTTGTACAGAATTCCTACAACATGTTAAATTACTGTCAGTAACAAGAATAATTATTACCCAATCCCTTAAGCGCACGGTTAGGCATTTTTGTATATATGTTTTCACACAAAATGATATATTATAACTTTCATAATAAGAAAATATATTGACCCCTAAATCGTGTTGACACAATAAACCCCAACAAAAAGTCTTCGTTAATTTCTTCGTTAATTGCAAAAACGTGTCAAGCAAATTGACATTTTTTTTTCTTTTGGTTTTTTGTTCTTTTTCTGTTTTTCTTCCTCAAAACACCTTCTAGCTCTATACAATTCCTATACAAGTTCTATAGAAAAAAAAAAAACTTAATTTTCCTTTTCAAAGTAATTTATGTTTGTACGAAGATCAAAAACAAAAATTCCATAATTGACTTATGAAATATGTTTCCCATCTGCGTGGAAGGCAATTAACCAGGCTTTTTTTTTCTATGTATATTTAGGTGTGTGTGAGTGTGTTTTTTCTATGTATTTTTTTTTGGTCCTGAAAAACATGTCTTTATCGTGTTTTTTTGGTTGGCATTTGCCATGATGTCATTCAAATTAACAATTTACATAATAATTAGCTTAAGCCTTATACGCATATTAGCATTTGTTTCCATAAACAACATACACATTCAGAGCCCCCTCCGGAATCATAGTTACCTATGTGATGTAGCCTCATATAACTACATCAATTCGAAGGAAGAACCTACCGTTTTCGTTCATATCTTTGCCATAATGAGTGCGTAGTTATGTAATTTTTTTTTTATTTCTGCCTGAGCTTGATTTTATAAGTAATCTGAAATAATCACCTGCGGCGGTAGGGAAAAGTTTATGGGAGGGGATGGTGGAAGCACCTGCTCATTTTTCCTGGCTTATTATTATTATTTCAATATTTATACTCTCGCTCTCAGAACATTTCATTGTGGCAAAAAGTACCTACACATACACGTTTTGCGTTACCACGCGTTACCGCTTTAACCGAAAAACTTTCATATCAAACTTATATCCTCGCCGCAACAACGTAATTAATTCCAATTTTTGTTTCCTTTCGTGCCGAAACCGAGAGAGAGTGCCATCGTTCCATCATCCACATCCTGTTTCCTGGGCTCCTTCAGTTCCATTTCATCAGGATAGCAGAAATCGCCATATTGTGCTCTGTTTTTCTGCTCATCACTAAATTACTCTGGTAGGTGTGTATGCATGAGTTGAGTTTTGTGTGTTCCTATAGGGAATACAGTGGCATGTGGCAGGCAGTATGATGGCATCAACTTGTCAATTATATACTCTTTGCTGGTATAACCAGTCACGTACTGGGTTCGTATCGATGATAAGAATCTCGTTGGTGACGCGCAAGCAAATGTTGATAACGCCTGTCATTTGTTTCATACTCATACTATGCTTGTTTTTTTCGACTTTAATACGTGCACAACGCACGATGTGATGGGATGTAAAGACAGAGAGAATGGTAACGGGGTAACGCGTGACGACAAAACTAAGACGACGAACAACAACATCAACAGCGAATTAATATTATTATATTTTTCTGCCTGTCAAACTTGCTATAAGTTAGATGTCGCTTCACTGTGCTATATCCAAAAGATGAGAAGATGATGGGGTGGTGGATTTTCAATCTTATCTACATGAGAGTTGAGTGTATCGTAAACATCTTTGTATATCCTTTGAATATGGTGAATTTCACCATAGAATGATATAGGATTATATTGTTTCTTCTTGAATTCTTTAAAAAAACATAGACAACTTAACTAAATTTAGTCACTTTTTAAAAATCCTTTTTACCCAACTACGGTGTTCATCTGTTCCATCATAACTTTGGAAGCATTCATTACAATTTGACAAATGATGTACCGTTGAAAACGTCTAGCTTTTCTGCTAGTCAATATTATAGTACTCTCTAGAAACAAAATTTTACTCAATCCGTTAGTACAGTTCTTAGAAAACGGCTATACTGCCACTGGTCCATTTTCACTTATTTTTTTTTTAATTTTAAAAATTTCTATCAAAATAAGTTAGTAAAAAATTTTTGAAAATAAGTTTTGACTAAAATTTCAAACTAAAAACAATAAAAAATGTTAAAAATTGATTTTTTTATTTTTTTTTACTAATGAAACAAAGTAAAAGTTAAATCCTTTGATAAAATGCAATATTTTTCATTAAAAAATTACATAATTGATGTCCTTTCGTCCTTTCAAAGCTGGATTTAGTGACAAGAACGGTTTTTTTAGTCTGTTAGTTATTGCAAAAATTCTAACTTCGTCAGTTTTCAACCGATTTTTTCATCTGTTTTAAAAATAGTATTTATTTTTTATTTCTTCAGTTGGACATGGATATTAAATCAATAAAACTATACCAACTATATTTATATTAATTTATTTTTTTTATGAAATTTATTGGATTTGACTAAGCTTAGAATTTTGGCAACGACTGAAGGCCTAAAAACCGTTTTTTGTCTCTAAATTTGGATTCTGGGGGTATATTTTAAAAATAAAATAAGTTAATAATTAATAAGCCCTACAAAATGTACTAGGTCCTGAGAAAAGATTTTTTTGTGTTAAACTCAAGCACTTTAAAGTTGTTAAAAAAAAAAACTTTAAAAACTAACTTTGATGCGTGGCAACTCTATGCTCTATGATACGATATCTTTATAAACTGTTTCTGTGGACACTTTAGGGAAGTATAATTTTCAACTGGTTTAACGATGAGGATACGTAGTTCTTTGGCTGCATCTTTGAATAAGAGGAGAAATTAATATTTTTTTTTTAACCAAAATCAACTGTAGGTAGGACTTGCAATGCAAATAAAGCTTTCCTTTTTTAATACCAAGAATGTTCTTGTAAACGACTTAACCGATTTTAATGAAAATTTTAGTATAAAAACAGAAATTAAAAAAAAAATCAAAAATATCATTTTTGGTGTTTTGAAAATAATTTCAAATCATATTTGAAAAAACGGATTAGGTAATGATTTTTTTGGAAAAATTGTTTTTAAGTTAATATTTCCATTTACCAAATTTTATTTTTCTAAACATTTTAAATTTTTTTTTAAAGAATTTTTTTTTAACCGGTTTAAACTTTTAAAATTATTTTTCCAGAAATTGTCCATTTGGAGTTCAAAACCATTGAAAAATTATTTTTTTTTTTTATTTTAAAAACCGATTTAATGTCATTTTTGAGTTTTTATTTCCCGTTCTCACCCAATTTCAATCGTGGTTTTTATATTTTTATGAATATATTTTTCATTCTTGATAAACTCGAGAGCGGCTAGGACAATTTTGTAAACTTTGTCAAGTTTGTCAAGTTAGCTATCTAATTGATGATGCTCGATTTCATAGATTTCTTTTGAGGGTTTTGATCTTTTAAACGTTTGTAAACATTTTAGAGAATTTTGAGAAAAATTCGCCTGCTTTCTTGCATCTGCCACGCTAAGTTTATAATAAATCTGAACTAATCCATTTTAATTAAATATTGGCAACGAAAATAGAGCTTGAACTAAAACCTGCTTTTCTAAAGGATTTTTGTGTGCTGATTCCGAAGTCAAAATTTCACTGGCACCTGGCACGTCACGTTTTTGAAATACTTGAGTATAAACAGGTCAAAAACGCGATTTTTAATACATTTGATGTCGAAATACAACACAATTATTTTTTTTTTTTGCAAAACTAATAATGCAATCTCAAAACACTATATTAAAACGTCCTAAACTTACTTTTTTCAAAACTATTTTTTTTTCTCAAAGATATTTAAAAAAAAAGAAAGGAGCACTGGCGTACGTTGAGTCGCCGGGGCCCTGGGGTAAGACTAAACTTTGGGGCCCCTTTGATATTTGGGGGAACCTTAGTTACAAAAAAAAATTACTTAAACGCCATACGTTTTTTTTTGTATGGCTTATTTATTTTTAGGTTTATTTTAATGTTTTAATATGTTCGTAATGCACTTTGCTATACTTACTTAAAATGTCTCTCATAAAAGTAGTAAACACTTGTACTAGGGGCCCCCAAAATTAAATATTTAGAGACCCCTAAAATAAAATTTTTTAGCTAAGAATTGATAGTTCTTGGGGCCTGTGTTCTGAAGTAATAAATACATATTTTATTTTCCATCATCAGGAATAATTTTTTTTTATTTTGGGGCCTCTGAAAAATTATTTTTAGAGCCCCAAAATTAAGTGCTTAGAGGCCCCTAAAATATAATACAATTTTTTTGGAGCCAAGAATTAATAGGTATTGGGGCCTCTGTTCTGAAGTAATATTTGGAATACCACCAATAACGTAATGTTTTTATTTTGGGCCCTGATGTATTTATGTTGGGGCCCCTGAATTTATATTTAATTTTCCATTTGATTGTTTTGAACCACTTTTGAGGATCCTCAAATAATATTTTTTTGCTTTTTTGGGGCCCCTAATGTATTATTTGTGGTGGCAAATATTTTTCAAGTAATATTTTTTGGATCCCTATGATAAAATTATAATTTTTCTTTTAAAAAAGCAGTTTATTTTTGTTGGGGCCCCTGGGGTAACCTTTTTTTAAAATCAATATACATATATCTCGACTGAAAAGGTAAAGTATCTTATGTCAATTTTGATGATTTTTCAGGAGAGCAAAAACAAACTTCAAAGCTGCCTCCCAAAAATTCTTTTAAGTGTAGACTTAATTGTATAAAACATTTAGATGTCAAATTTTATGATCTTTTTTTTTAAATTTATTTCAAAAAGATATTTTTAATATTTTTCCCGTTATAAGGAAAAATGTGACTTAAGATAATTTGGCTTTTCTTTAAATTTTATTTTACATTAATTTTCAAAATCTTAAGTTGAGATAAGATATTTTGCCTCGTGTTTTCAAAGGACGTTTTCAATTCTTATGTCCATTTAAGATGATTCGCGTGTGCAAAAGTGGAAAAAAAAGAGACTTAAGATGATATTTGCTGTTTTTTATTTGAAAAACTTAAAGCCCTTAAAATTAAATAATCACATTTCTTGTTGAGATAAACTTTAAATAATGAAAACAAAAAACAAAAAAAAACTAAATAAAATTAATAGAAATTAAATACTTAAACCAAATTATAAATTCATTAGAAAAAAACAAAGAATATAAAAAAAACTGAAACAAAAAACTTAATTTGATTTCCTATAGCATTGTTAATGTGGTCTTAAAATTAAGAAAAAATAATAATTAATGCAAAAATTAGGTCCCGTATTCTGATTCATCTGATATGTCTGGGTGAACATCTGGTTGATCATCGGAACGCAGGTTAAGATAAAAGTCGTGAAAATTAGAATTAATTAAGTCGAGCATATCAAGAAGATCTTTTTTTTTTGCAGAGCTTATTTGAATGGGTTCATCGTATGCAATTTTAACCATACTTGTAGTTACTTTGTTAATTCCTCTACCAGAAACTGAAGCTCACTATTAACACGCTCGTTGCAGGAGTCTCTGGTGGACTTAACTGGTTGCCTATTTTTTTTTAATTTACCGTTCGCAGAATGGCTGCAGCACGCGAGTTTCCATACATTATACCAATAAATCTAAAGAAAAGTATTTTTAAGAATTAATAAATTATGAACTATAAATTTGAAACAAGAAAGTTTTCTTGTAATTTTAAATTAATTTAACAATAAGTATGTACATACCTTTTTTTGTTGTATGTCTTTAATTTGTTATAGTTAATTAGTCAATCCTGGTATAAAAACACTATTTCAAACACTAAATGAAAAAAAAACTGAATTATTTACTCACTTCACTAAAATAAAAACGTGAGCACAAATGAAAATTCAGAGTCAAACTACGCAGAAAAACATCTTATGTTCTTGTTCTTACGAGAATTTTTGTTGGTTTGCAAACGGTAAAATATCCTATGTTTACTTAGGGAGAGAAAAATTTTAGTTTAAAATTCAAAAAATCATCTTATGCTGACATAAGATGATTTGCCTTTTCACACTTTTTTCGAATTTTTTAAAGTATTTTATCTTATGTCAACTTAAGGATGAATTTTGTTTCTGCTTGCACGCGTGAAAATATCTTAAGTCAACATAAGATAATTTAAGATTTAACAAGAATGAAAAAGTCTTAACCCAATATAATCTTAAGTCTACACAACACAAAATCTTATGTGGACTTAAGATATTTTACCGCGTGTAAAGATGTGTCTTTTGAACATAAGATGAAATTGTTTTTGTGCATAAAAAAGCAAAGGAGTGAGATAGAAAGATGCTGATAAGACAGAACTGTAGGCCTTTAGAATGGCAATGAGGTTCAACAAAAAAACGCGAAACATCTTAAGTCGACTTAAGATACTTTACCTTTTCAGTCGAGATATTGTGTGGCTACCAATGCATTATACATTACACTGAATGACATAATTTGTCTCCCTGGTTACTTCGTAACTCAATTTATACTAACAGTTTCCTTCTCTGCATTGTTTCCAGTGGGGCCCTGGGGTCGGTCGGGGACTCCGGGGCACCGCCCCGCTTGCCCCAAAGGAGTGTACGCCCCTGGAAAGGAGAATGGACATTTTGGACTTTAGGCAGCCATTAATGAAATTGGTATCAAATGAAAGAACAATACCGACCGTAGGAAAAACTTTTACTTTGGCCGTTTTGTTGTATTGCATTTAGAATGAAAGATATTACAATATTAATGTTGTTAATGCATCGTGCAATATACGAAGGACAAATTGAATTATATTTTTATTTTAAGTATGAAATATGATGCTCTGTCATTTTGTCTAAGTCTGAGAACTTCAATCTTGAATGTGCCAACATCTTTGAGATTTTCTTTGAGAGTTTTCAAACGATTCAAACTAACAAAAAATTGAAAAATAAACCATCAAAGCAGGTTCGAAATTGATCTTAAAACTCAGGGAAAATGACTTCGTATTTTGGACTTAAAATACACTTTAAAGTTATAACATTGAGACAATCTACATAAAATGTTAAAAAATGCAAAAATGCATTTTATCCGTTTATAAAGTACTTCAGAAGGACAGGACTTCTGTATGTAAGACTAAATTGCATCAAAAAATAACAAATTCATTCCTGGCCGCGGAACATCCACACTTTCATACAAATTTGCCCATTCTCCTTTGTGATACATATCTCAAAATACTGATTTGTTATTTCAAAGTAATAAACGGTTTTTTGAACCGAATTTCAGTTTTCGTCTTCTGATTTGGACTTAAAAATACATAGCAACATATTACGGGAAAATATAATATATTTTTGACTTAACTTCAAAAAGAACTAAATTGAAAATTAGTTTTTGAGACTTTATAGTTTAAAAACTAGACGTGATAGAATAAATCTTTAAACAGTTTTGAATTCAGCAAACTAAGTAGGTCAATTAAAATCACTCAACAAAATTCATATTCTAGACTTTTTTTTTGTTTTTTGCCGACCAGTGTAATATAACTTTGGCAGTAGGTACCTTACATTTTGTATGCCAATTTATACGTCAGAACTAAAACCGATAGATCTGAAAAGATGTGTGAAATAGCCATCATCCATTCTAATCTTTGATAATATTAATTGATGTTCAACGTGGAATATAGTAATGGTTGTGTTCGTATATAGACGAACTGAAAAAAATGTAATCGTAATGAAGTGGAAATGTATCGATACAAATAAAATAAAATGCACGACTGGGTCGCACGAACTTGCTCTTAGAGTTAAAGTTGCTTAAATTTTTAAGACTTTTTATATAGAAATTTGGAAAAAAAAATTAAATTCGTTTTTTTTTTTAAATAAAATAAAATCTGAAATCAAATTGCCCTCCAAAACAAGTATGCAGCTTTGATTGATATATTAACATGCATTTTTAGAAAAAAAAATTTAAAAATCATTAGAGCAGTTTTTAAAAAAACTAATTTTTTATAAATAATTTTTTGGAAAAAAAGTTTTAAAATAAAATTGGTATGCCATTTTGTAGAAATCACTAATCAACATCTAAAACCAAAATTTCAAAAAAAATTCAATGTAGCGTTATCGAAAATTTGATTTTTCAAAAAAAAATTATTTTTTTTCGAAATTTTATTTTTGGCTTATATTAAAATTATACAAATGCTTCTTCGAAAAAGTTTCGTTGAAATCGAATAAGCGGTTTCGGAGGTAATCGGATTTGAAAAAAACGGTTCTATGGCAGGTACCGTTAATAATGATTGTCAAAATAAATTTTTCATAAGAAGATAGAACTTTGCTTAAAACTAACATTTGAATTTTTTAAACAAAATCGTTGGAGCCGTTTTCGAGATATTTTAATTTTACTAAAATCGGTATATGACAAGTACCGTTATTTTTGGTCCAAAAAAATTAATTCCAAAAACCCCTCTGGAGAGTCGCTTAATAACGCTACATACCAAGTTTGACATTAATCGGTCCATCCGTTTAGGCTGTAGCTCCTTATACAGACAGACAGACTGACTGACAGACTGACGGACTTCCGGGACCCACTTTTTTGGCATTGTCTACCATCGTAATGTCATGGAAAAATGTTATCTCAGCTTTTTTTTTTTGTACGAATGCATATAACTTGATATATAGTACCTATATCGCAAGTAAAAAATGTAACTCTTTTCTTTAAAAAATTGTATTTGACAAAAACTTCAATGTAAGAATTATTATTATAAATTTTGAATATTTCTTACTTGTGAAATACCTTCTCTCTTGGGTTGCTAATATTGCTAGTATCGATATATATAACCGCAAAAAATGAGCAGATGCGAATGTGGGTTAGGGTTGGGTTTATATATATGTATATTCAAAAATAATAACAGAAAAAAATCGATAAAACCCAAGATACTCATTCAAACTCTTGTATAAACACTTTAAAGTGTTTCTATATGATTTAAAGTGGGTATTCTAGAAAACAGTGGGAAGAAAAGTAGCTTGGTTAGTAAAAAGGGGTTAATTCTTAAATCATTATCGCACGTATAAATTCAAAATGCCCTTAAGGTGCAAAAATAGTAAATCCTTATAGTTCCTAGATCTGACAGAGATTTTTGTGATGAAAAATTATCTTCAATGTTGAGATAACAGCAGCTGTGGTATCATAGTCAAAGTCGATGCTCTGCGGAAGAAGCTATTTTAAGTTATGAATATTTCTATATCGCTACCTTTTGGCGAAACCTTTTTGATAATAATAAACAACTTTATATAGCTTCTGGTTTCAATCTTATTTTCTATCTATTTATTATAACTTCTCTATACTCTCTAACCTTTATTCAAATAGTTATCTAAATGTTTTTTACTTGTGCACATTTCTGGTTTTCACTTCTGGTTTTGAAAACTTATAACTCAGATAGGTATAATAAATCTACCTTTTCACACCACATGGTTTGGTTTTATTTTATATGGATTTATTGGAGATGGAATGTTGAAGTAGATAGCTTAGAGGGTCGGAGAAATATTTTTGGTTTTAATTAAGGAAGAATTGTATGTGGAATGAATCTATCATAGTAAAATATGATTTTATATAGATAAAAGAAAATTTTATGAGTAAATTAACATCAAGTCATCAGATTATCTGCCTCTGGTGATAGAGAGATAGATAACCAAATATACAAGCTGCAATTTTAAAATTTCAAGAACTGAAATGTATGTTTATTTGTTAACACATATAGTTACTTAAAAAAATTTTTTTTTAACCCTCTACCGCATACCAACCCATATATGGTTTATCGATTTCATATCGAGTTATTTCCGTTATATTGCACCAAATGTCAAAAAGAAAAAACTATAATAAAACTATGTCTATTTTTCTATAATAAATCGGTTTTTATTATCAGTAAGAGAGTCGTGATTCTGAAATAAACTCATTGTTTCAAGAGCATGTGTAAAGTGCAAATCAGTGAATAAAAGTGTTTACTTTTCCGGTGTTTTTTTATAATAAACAAGTAAGTTGCATCCAATTAAAAATAAGTTTCGTATGTATTTATTATACTTTTATTTGTTTACGAAGTTTGTTTTTTGGTTTTATAATAATTTTTGTCTTTTTTTGGCATTTTTTCCAAAACACCATATATGGGTTATCATGCGTTGGCGACATACATGACTGATTTTTGTACGATTTTTATTTTTTTTTTTTAAATGAATTCGAAGACTTTCTATAGAAAAAATAAGTGTGTAAATGCTATAACTCGTGATGGCTTTCGAAGTGATGATGATCTAGCTTCAGATTCTGGCTCTTTTTAACATCAAACAAGCCATCTCCGAGCACTTATATACAAATCTTTAAAACCTACAATGTCACGAAAAAGAGGACGACCTTCAACTTTGGCAGGTGATCAAAGCAAAGATGGAACAAAACAAAGGGGAGGGGGCTATACAAGTCACGGAAGTCCATCCCCATCTTATCCCGAAACTTCAATTCACTCACAACAACCAAGGGTAAAAGTCGGAAACATCGACCATTGCCATTCAGCAAAAAAAAACCCCAATATGTCAAATTTGCGGACTGAAGACGTACACAATGTGTAGAAAATGGAATGTGTTCTTCTCCTACAATGATATAAGACAGAGTTTGAATAAATTCCATAAATAAGAAAAGTTCATTGTAGTAAAAAAGTACTTTACAAAACATACCTTGAATGCATACTAAACCATATATGGGTTATTAATTATTTGCTGGAAATCACCTTGCTGCATACTAACCCATATATGGTTTATGTTTCCAATAATGTATAGGTATAAATGTAAAAAAATCAAAATTAGTATGTTATACCTTTTTTCAACCCCTAATAAAGCTAAAAAATTGTGAACAAAATTTTTATATCACTTCGATCATAATTCATGCAGTAGAGGGTTAAATCAAAGATGCAGAAGAGGAGAAGGTTTAAGGCAAAACAAAATTAAGATTTTATAGGGTAAATAGGGGTAACACGACATTGAAAAAAGAGACTATTTTCTAAACGGTAAGTCGTAAAGAGTTGAATTTTTTTTTAAATAATAATAGACAAATTTACTGTATAGTTAAAAAAAGTATTGAAAAAATTAAAAAAAATTTCAAAACCAAGTAATTACTGGTAAGCAAAATTTTGCACAGAAATTTGAGTTACACCATTAAAAAGATATTAAAAACAAAATTCATAGGCCCTGTATTTTGAAATAAAATTTTTTGAAAACAACTAATTTTTAGGGACATTTTTGAGTAGTCTTTTACTTTTTGGAATTTTTAAAAGTCTGCAAAAAATCTCAAACTAATAGAAAATATAGGTTTTAGTTAGGTATGCCCATGCATGAGTATTTTGCATAGGCCACTTTTGTTAAAAGTTTAAAAGTGAATATTTTTAAACTCATTTTATGAACTTTTCAAGTGTTGATCCTCTTTTTCATTTGAAAATTAACTAATTACAGAGCCGAAAATTAGAAATAAATACAAGAAATGGCGGAACGAAGTCCGCCGGGTCAGCTAGTATGCTTATAAGCTTTTAATACCTTAGAGAAAGTAATGTTCAAAGCATCTATATCAAATGTGTGGATCAAAACCCATTTTATTCACTTTTTTTGATTTCGAGTAAATCGAGAAAAACTTGTATCTCGTAAACGTCATATTTTTTAGTACTTTCTTTTAAATGCAGGATTGATTCAATTTGGATTCCTTACAGTTTAAGTAGTCCAGAAATCGTGATCTGAGGGTTTTAGTTTAAGAGTAAAAAAATGGGTTTTGAAAATCACTTCTGAATTTCAGACCAAAATATGTAAGAAAATATGACATTAAAAAAACTCACTCAATTTAAAGCGAGAAAACTTTATTTCCTTTTTTTTTTTAACTACGCCTACTTTTTTGGAAAAATAAATTTAATCCTTAATGCCGAAATTTTTGTTTTTCAAAAATCCGTAAAAATATTCGGATATTCCCATCTATCTCATCTCATGGATAAAATGGTTTTTGAATTTCAAATTTATTTTAGAAAAATAATGTTTTGAATTTATATAATGGTTTTCGATGCGAATAAAATTGGATATAATGGGTTTTGAAACAAAAACTCAAGTGGATAAAATGGGTTTTTGAAATTAACCACAGATTTTGTGGTCTGATTTTTATGGAATAAAATGTAATTAGGGACCCAAACTTGGCCGCAACGTCTGACCTAAGTCATTTTTTTTTTTTTTTGAAAAGTGGATATAATGGGTTTTGATTCTGATCCACACAAATAAACTTAAGGAACATTTCTGTAAAAGTATTCAATCCTCGTATACCTATTGAATATATAAAACTGGCCTTAACAAACTGCCTTGTGGAATACCTTCGTAAATATTTTGAGTTCCAAATATTACTAATGAAATGATACGTATTCTGTAAGCATTGAACATGCAATCAATTATTTACGGTGTCATTAAATAATACGCTGAGTAAAATAACACTGATTTTCAAATACAATTTCGTGAACAAAAAACTATTAAAAATTAAGAAAAAAGCTACGTTGAAATGCTAAGCTAATTGAAATGCAGGATTTTCATAACTTTTTAAGTGATAAATTAAATTTGGGACTTTTTTTTTCTAAACTTGGGCCTTATTTTTGCTACAGGGCAGGGTTTATTTTTTAATTAGAATTAATTCAGTTTGAGAAAGTGAAGAGTTATTTCGCTCGGCTATATTTCATGACAACATTCTGTTATAATCACCACAAACGTTCCACTGTTTGTGGTGGTTTTAGGTATCATCTGTAAATTATTTTATTTTTCTGATCACTGTACTAATTGAAGGAGGTCAAAACTATTTAAATTTACCAAAACTATCTCCATTTCGTACCTAGTTTTTTGCAATTTCTATACAGCCATCGAACTTCCCTAGTTCCTATTAAATTTCGTACTTAACAGCCCATCGTTTTGCATTATTTCGTACTATTTGTTCCTCTGTTCCGCCGCAATCATTATAATTTACCACTTTTATGACCTCCTTTTCGGGTTCATAATGTTCTGAGACATTTTCAGTTCACTGTACACACTGAACACAGTGCATATAAAATAAAAGTCAAATAACCTCTTAAACTGCATTTTGCCAGAACTCAAAAGGCACATTCAAGTACTTCAGCACAACATTGCACTCTAGCGCGAAATGTACTTTCGTGTTTGTGTATAGTACATACAACTATAATACTGCTTCCACCAACATCCAGGATGTCAGGAGAAGCTTTCATTGTTTCTGGAACAATATTCTTTTAGTGTGCCCTGTTTGCAGTATTATGGTTGTTGTTCGTATTTTTTTTTTTTTACTCTTCATTTCTTATTCGAAGGGCACAACAGTTTTTACAGTTTATTTTTTTTTTCAACTCTGGCATAAAAGTAGATAGTAGGTAGGAAGAACGAAACGCTCACTCGCTCTTCGCTGACAAAGTTATTCTACTAAGAATCTCTCTGGAGAATTTCATTTACTGAAAGTAGGATACAAAACTACGATTTGATAGTCTCCATCTTCTGACACACCTTGAGGACTATTTTTTTTTCTGCTGATGCTTTTTTCCTTGTTTTTTTCTTACTTGCCTATAAAATTTTTATTCGCTGAATGCAACAGCAAGGTTTTTGAAAACGTTGTCTCTGTGATGTTTCGTTATAGTTTGAAGCAGATAGAAAAAAAAAATGTAGGTAAAAAGAAATTGGTGCACCTATTTCTACCTACAAAGCCACCCTGCTTTTCCTATCTTTCTTTTAGCTAGGTTATTTTATTTTTTTTTGTTAGGAATCATCTGAGATTGCACTTAATGCCTTTCATGTTGTTAAATGGAATCATTTACAAGAAGAGTGAATTAAATTTTCGAACTCCTTTGTCACAAAAGATATTTTCCTTGGTTGTGAAGTTAAGTTTGATGTTATTGTGTGGGTTGTTTTTTTTTTTTCCTTGAGCTGGTATAAATTGAAATGAAGACATTCAGTACCCAAGATCACTTGCTTTGATGTGATAGAAATAAAAATTAAGTACAAAATTGTATTCATTTTTTTTTTTTTTTAGATGTAGTTCACAGGTAGATATTTTAAAAAAGGATGAAGTAAAAAAGAATTTTATGTTTGTCTTAAAAAAAAAGTCATCATAATAAAATCAAATGAATATTAAGTTCCAGTTATCAACAGTTCTTAGTAATTTTAAGTAATTAGAGTATACCTTTGATATAATTTTTTAGTGTAAAGATATCAAGTTGGCAAAAATTGTAAACTAATCTGCCACGCAACACAGTGGTGCCTTTGGTGCTTTTTGGCGTCAAAATTCATTTTCATGGCTATTTATTTACGATATGTCATTAAATTTGGTACACTGAAAGATATTAAAATGGAGACTACGAAAATGGTGCAATTTTTTTTATTCAAAATTGCGGCTCCAAAATTGCAGCCAGAATAAGCCTTACAATTGAATTTTCTTTTTCAAAATAGTATATAAGCTAGAAATTTGGCTAAATTCAAGTCAAAATGGTATTGGATTTTGAATTTAGAACTTTCATAAAAAAAAAATCAAAAATTTTAAAAACAAAAAAAAAACAGTGTCAAATTAGTAAAATACATATTTTAGACCTCTTTTTACGCTATTTTATGGATTTATTTTTTAAATAAGCACAATAATTTTGACATCTATTCTATTTATGTTTCATAAAAAATTGAATATATTTAGGTTATATGGTTGCCAACTATTAAGTAAATATGAGAAAACAAGATGTAATACAAAATTTCAATGTTCAATAAAACTTAGAATTAATTTTTTTGATGAACCGAAATATACTTTTCTAATAGATTTTAGCAATCTTATAGTAGAGTAACTAAAGCTCAAAAATTGGCAATATTAGGGAACCCATCCGAACAGCTTAGATTTTGATGATCTTTTTTTCAAATGTCGGTAATTAAAAATACTTTAAAGTCTATAGATTAAAAATTGCCGGTGTTGCCGTTTTGATTTTTTAAATTTAAATTTTTTTTCAAAAATTTTTCTCAAATTGATGCCAAAAGATTGTCTAAGAAATTCAAGGAAAAAAAATATAGCTAGGGAAAATCTTCCATCGTTCAAGCGATAGATGCAATTTTCTTATTAATCGACTACAAACACAAAAGAAAATATTTGAACACAACGGCAACACCTACAATATTTAAATATACATTTTTAAAAAGCTAGAAGCTTAGTCACATTTGTAAAATTAAAATTAAGTTAATTGAATGAAGGGCTTTTGAAAGAATATTAATTTAGCTCAGATTTTTGAAAAAAAAAAAACTTTTTCGTAATATAAAATGCATTTATTTTCAAATTTTTTTGGCCACATTTATTTTAATTTGAAATTATGAAAGGAAATGTCAATGTCGGTTTATGAAAAAAATTAAAAAGAAAAATCATTTTCGATTAAGTTTTTTACATAGAAGTTTTGAAAAAAAATTAACTTATTTTTTTTTTAAGTTCAAGATTTAAATATAAAGTTATTTTGTATTCATTCAATAGCCCTTATTGTTGAAAATTTAAAAACAAAAGTTTGAAGTTCTTATTTGCTAAAGTCTTTGAGAAAATCAATTATTTCAATGCAAAAATTTAAGAGATAAGAATGATACATCTGGCTTTTTAAAAATGTATTTTAAAATATTATTGTTTTCAAAATATTTTTTTTTTTTTTGTGTTTGAAGTCAGATTGTGAGAAAATTGCCTTGAGAATCTTTTGCTATCATTTGTTTTATGAAAAAAAAAACTAGTTTTAATTTTAAAAAACAATACGGCAACATCGGCAATTTTTAATCTATAGACTTTAAAGTATTTTTAATTTAATTACCTACGTTTTAGGCCGGGTTCCCTAATAATTTGCTTTAGTTACTCCACTACTAATTCAAATCCAAAGTAAAAAAAAAAAAAATGACGTCACATTTCGTAGATAAAAATTCATTTTGAACTTCTTATATCTCATGACTTTGGATTTGAATTTAAAATATGTACTTTTGTACCATCTTTTTATTATGGCTAGCCAGGTTAAAATTGAACTCTATTGCCAAAAAAGTATTTTAAGTTCCTTTGAAAAAACACACTAAAGGATTTTTTGTTGGTCATACTAAGCTTTCATTATTTTGACAAATAAATTAGTATTTAATATTTGTATCTTTTTAATTTGCGGTGAAATAAGTAACTCATTCCGTGGTACTAATTTTTTTTTTTTTTTTTTTTTAAGATTAGGGGACAATATAGACTTAAATATGTATTTCAAAATTCAAAAAACCTATATTCAACTCTTATAATACCTTTAAGTGTCTTCTTCTTAAATTATTTTAGTAACAAAAAATTAATAAAAATTAATTAATGTGCTTCAGATATATTCTTCAATAAATTTCCACGTTTAAAATGCCTTAAAATAAAATTGAACTAAAAATTCAACAAAAAGTACGTATACACCATGGTGTACCTACATTTTTAATGTGTGGTTTTCAAATTCATATACATTTATTGTATTCAAAGTTTTTCAGCAAATTTATTTGTACATGGGCCAAAATACTATATTTAGTGCTTGAAGAAAAAGTATAAATTGGTAGAAAACTATATTGAGTTATAAGATCAGAATTACTAAATTTTATAAGTTTGAAACCCAAATTTGGATCGAATTGTTTACAAATCACAGTAGCATTGTGGTTTATCTTGGTAACGCAGTTGTATTTAAAGTTTTAAAGCTGATTTTTGGTAAGAAACTACTAAGAATATTTAATTGAAATTAATTTTTTTTTGTGATTTAACTTCATAACTTGTTCCTATAGTTTCAAATAGGAATATCAGAGAGCTTAATTATAAGATTTTACAAATAAAACTGAAATTTGTAGTAAAGTAACGCAGTTGTTTGGTTTTGATCACTTTCTTTTTAAACTGTCATAAATATAGAAATATCATTCCAAACATATCGGTGGAAATGTTATTTTGTAAAAGTTTAAAGTATAACCATTCTATGTGAACTAAAATATGTGAAAATATATTGATAAAAATGTCAATTTTTTTTTTTTTTCAAAATTCACTGTCCAAATGGATAACTTTTAAGGCACTAAATAGTATTTTGGCCCACATTAATACAATGTACATAACATAAGAGATGAAAATTTCTATTATCAGAAACACTAGGGTTATCAGACCAAAAATAAGAAACAAATATTTTGTACCAAACAAAAAAAATTCATTTTTAATTCATGTTTTAACAATACCTACTATTTTTTTTATTTAAGTTTTTGTAGTTTTTAAGAAAAAATTATTTTTTGTGTTACTTTTTTTTTTTTAAATTTATTAGAAAAATTACTTCAGATTTAAGAATCTAAGAAAAATATACATAAGTCTTGAGTTTTACAAACCAGACATATTCTTCATTCGCTTTAATGTTTTATTTATTTTTTAATTAGAACGTGTGTGGAACAATCTCTGCAATATTTTAATTTTATTTTTGTATAGATACAAAGTTGTTAGTCCAAATTATTTAATCAAAGTTTATTACCCTCACTGAAATTCATTGCACTTTACAAAAAAAATTTTAAATATGGTTTACTGTTATCCCTAAAAAAAATTTCATTAGCTTGGTTAAACACAATCAACACATTTCCTTTGCAAATATTTAAACTCCACAGAAGATGACCAAACTAAATAACGAACAAATTTGCAATGGATCCTATAGTGTCCGAGCTACAGTCTAACCGTATACAATGCACTAAAATGCAAACCATCAAAGCTGCATCCATTAACAAATTAAAAAAGGTTCTCAGTCTAGAGTGTGACAACAAAAAATTACAAAAAAAAAAAAAAATCCTTTTCTAAAATGTTCCCAGTGACGGGACTAAAACATAAGAGAATTTTCATAAAAAAAAAAAAACAAAGTCCTTTACAGTTTTTCGTTGACTTTTCTGATTATATTATTTTTATTTATATGCACAACTACTTTTCCTATATAAACTCGTATAAACCTATGTTTACTTTTTTTTTTGTCAAGTCCTTTTTTTTGTTGTCCTTATTGGTCCTCTTGTTTTTTCTCTGTAAAACTTTTATACCTTAACGAATGTTGGACTTTTTTCTACTCAAATATATTTATTCAGCTCCATGCTATGCTCTGCTGTGTAGTAATTTAAGCCTCTCTCAGAGATTGCATTGTGACTGGGCGAGGAGTTTTGGTTGTTGTCCATCTACGATGACGACGACGATGCTGCAGTTGTTTATTTTTTGTGCATCAGTAATATAAAAATCCTGAGGCATGGACACACCAATTAAGAAAAAATCTCCATTCAAGTTTCTTTTTTTCTACACAAAAAAAAAAATGTCGTTTATTTTGTAAACTCCTAAGTCTACACAATCTACCTGCAGATTTCCTGATAAAATCCTATTTTTTTTTTTTTGCTCTCTCAGAATCTGAAACAATTTTATGTTAGATAGTAAAATAGATAACCGACTTTGCGTTCCATAATCCTTTTTGAAAACAAAAAAATAAAAGAGAAAAAAAAATAAAAACTAACGCCCTCGGACTTGGAACGTCTCTCTAGTTGACACACTAAGTTAGCAAAAGGTGAGAGGCCAAGAAACAAAAAAAATATCTTTTCGCTGATGTGATATATTTTTGTTTAACTTTGACTAAAAAGGACCTGCGTTTTCAGAAAAAAACAAACAAACAAACAAACAAAAAAAAATATAAAATAATTTCAGATAGCATCACGCAAAAACATAACCGTCTCTATCTAGCAATTAACTTAATTAAAAGATTAAACAAAAGAGAAGAAGAACTTAAATGGGTAAAAAGAAAAAAAGAGTAAAAACCAAACAAAACAAAAATTAAAAACAATGTGGCATTTAAATGATAAATGACAGGAAAGGATGTATGCAAGCATGCGAAATGGAAAAAGGACTCGCACAACGAACCACGACTATGAAAAAACAACAATGTTTAAGTTAAAAAATTTTCATAGCAAAGAGAAAATTATTATTATCTAGCAGATACATGGTGGTTTTTTTTGTTTGTATAATGGTTATTTCCTTGAGGTGGACCATGAACCAACTTAATAAGGCAACAATATAAGAGCATTAAATACAATCAGATCATTTATTAAATAGAGTAAATGAGCAAAAGCCATGTTTGAAAGGATACAGGGAAAACAATAAATAAAAGTTTTCAAAAAATTTTACCTAGGAAAATCTTTGCAACTTAAAAAGTTGATTTGAAAATTAAAGCCAAAAAGAAATTTTGTTGATTTTTTACCAAATAAGTATATTGTTGAATCATCAATTTTTTTCCAGGGACCTACAGATCGACATTATTCTAGTGTTGAGGTAAGTACCTATTTGTGAAAAAATATTTTTAAATTACCATAATATCTACCTATCATTAAAATATGCTCTTGAAGTAATTTGTGTAACAACAAGGTCTCTGTGGTGTATACGTACTATTTTTTTTTGTTAGTTTTGAGTAATTAACGGATGATGTGTGTATCGTAGGTACCGTTTACTTGTAATTTTTTTTCGAGGGCTATTCGAAGATTATACGATGTAACAAAAAATTTCTAGCCTAAAAATAATTATTATTTAAGGGATAAAGTTTATTTGAAAGCGAAATTGCAGTAAATAAACTTCTTTATTGCTCCTCTAGTAATTTCATAAAAGAAATATAATTAAATCGTTATAAGAAAATTATTATGTAAGTTTTTCTTTAAATAATGCAAAAAGTGAAAGTATTGGATACTGATTGACAATACTTCGAATAAAAGTTAAACTCTTATAAAAAAAAAACCTTTGTTGAGCTTTCTTAATAATTTAAAAAAAATAATATTTTTTTTAATTGTTCTGGCAATTTAATCAATTTGTATTAAGTGAACGAAAGACAAAAGAAGTGCATTTTTAGAGAAAATTGTTTTTAATCGGTTGCCCCCACATAAAAAGAAATCACGAAAGCTATTTAAATTTACAAGAAAATTGAAACATTTATATGAAAATTTTTAGTGCGCAACATAATTTAAACATTGTACTGGCTTACAAGAGTTTTGTTGTCGAAAAAAAATATAGTTTTCTGAAGGTTTTAGGTGTGCTGAACTCGAATCCAAAGTCAGAAACAACTAATCAGCTCCCGTTTTTGAGATATTGCCGTTAGAAAATGCAAAAGTACTTCTGACCTTATTCTTTTGTATAGTATTATTTAACGGTTTCTACTGTTTTCCATCTTTCGATACCTGTTTAAATCTTTTCAATATCTTTTGTATTGCCTGAGATATCTTAAAATGAAGTTATAAAATGACGTTATAAAATGTATAGGGGAGAGTGGCGGACAGTGAGACACCCTTTTTTTAAATTGGTATATCTTAGAATGTTTTCGAGATAGCTTAACGAAACTTTGAAGTTAGTTTAAGACATATTTTATCTTAATGTTGCAAAAAAACTTATAGTTAAAGAATGAATGAGGGCATCACATTGGACTAAAATGTAGAAAAAGTCAAAACGTCTCACTGTTTGAAAGGGGTGCGATCAGTGAGACATTCTTAGGTGAAAAAAAAATAACGAAAACGTCAAATAATTAGGTAATTGACAAGTATATACTTAATTAATTTATGTTACTTTAACCCATTTATTCAAAAAAAAAAAAACAAAAAGCCAAAAAAAAATGAAAGAAAAAACAATACGAAATCATTTTGAAGTTATGCTAAAATAATAGATTTTTTTAAAATCTATATGTCTCACTGTTTGCTTTTTAAAAAACCTATGTCTCACTGTTTGCTTTTTAATAATGTCTCACTGTTTACTTTTTGTCATTTTTCGGAAAAATATAAAATTACAAAAAACGAGAAGGAATTCTAATTCAATGATATTTTTTTATGAAAGAACATATAAATATAATACATATGTAAAAAAAGTTCTGTCCACTAACCAGATTTTTTTGTGTTATACACTCTTTTTATAACACTCCAAAAACTACTTTCACCTGATTTTGTGTGATATTTTACGGCGGGGGAAAATGGACAGCTTTAATTAAGTCGGGACAAAATTAAAAGACGCAGACGGGGAAATAAACGTTTTGACCCAAACTAGCGTTACTGTGCTTATTTACAGAAAAGAGAAAAATGGATTGTCTCACTGTTTGCACCGTCTCACTGTCCGCCACTCTCCCCTATAATATGCCCAACAACTGAGAGTATCGCGGGCAGTACAAAAGATATCGGAAAGATTTAAACAGGTTTTGAAAGGTGGAAAATAGTTCATATAAAAAACGTTACTAATAATGCTCAAACAATTTACCTTATATAAAAGAATAAGGTCCGAAGTACTGCATTTTCTAACGGTAATATTTAAAAAACGGGAGCTGATTAGTTTTTTTTTTACTTTGGATTCGAGTTCAGCACACCGAAAACCTTCAGAAAACTATATTTTTGTTTCGGCAACAAACAAGAAGTTTAATTTTGTTAACTAGTGTTGTCTATAAACGTGTTGACGAAATTTGCAAAAAAAAAAATGGTTGAGCCATTTTTGAGAAATCTAAATAAAAAACGTCCCTTATTTTTGGTGGACACTTTGTGTCCGAATCAAAAAAAATTAATCTCATTAATTGTAGCTAATTAAATGCTAATTTGTTGCGCAAACCCAAAATGTGTAGCTCGCATAGTTTTTGAATTATTGAATTTTCAGCTAAAATAAGTCTGAAGTTAGCGAAAAAAATCTGAAATGATTAAAAACAATGAGTCTAAATTTGTAGCTTTTTAAATGCCTTTCAATTCCATAAACTTGATTTTTGTAGCCTCAACAGCTTTTTTAATATTCAATATTCCGCTAAGATAAGATTGAAGTTAGCGGACAGAGTAGGAAAATTAATACATTTTTAAAAAATCACTTTTTAAGGTTTTTTTTCTTTTGTCATTTATTGTAGCTCGCTTGAATACATTATTTTTGATATAATTCCCAATTTTGTAGTTCAAACCGTTTTTAAAATATTCAAGGTTTTGTTAAAAAAAGATAACTCAGAAGTAACCTATTAAAATCAAAAAACCAATGCGAAATTCAAACATTTTTTTTGAGAATTTTGAAGTAACATAGACTAAGACGAAACCCAAAAACCTCGATTTTGTAGCTCGATTTTTTTTTAATTATTTTTGAAGTTATACTTCTTATGGGAGGGTGGGTATGAAAATTTACTTTTTGACAAGAATGTCAAAGGGATTATGACGCGATCACCCTGGGTAGCAGGGCTGTCGTTTCACCTTTAAAGTAGGCAGTACTTTAGTATTTAAAAATGCAGTACGCCGCAGTACGGCAAACATAAAACACACAACACGTTGCAAGTAACATGTTTCATGTGGCAAGTTGTATGTGGCAAGTTGCATGTGGTAATTTCCATGTGGCAAGTTGCCAGGGTTGCAAAAAGCTCACATTTCAGCTCAGCTCACAGCTCAGCTCAAATTTGAGCTAGGTACCATAGCTTAGCTCATTTGAGCTGAGCTGAAAGTGAGCGCCCCAACTTCCAACGCCTATATCTCGGAATTTTGAAGAAAATGAAAAAAAAAATTTTTTATGCCAAAAGGTAGCGGGGACTCTAACCTACATTTGGGTACAACTCTCATCCCTGTAGGTCCACGCGTTCTCAAACCGGGAGAACTTAAAAGTAAAAAAAAAATAGGCACGATTCCGAAAAAATAGGCATGATGTGGCGGTTTAACATGGAAGGCGGTTTTTTTTAAATCTGACAATGTGCAAAGCGTAGGCCCATGACACAAGCTATCATTAAGCATCAGTCCCAAAAATTTCTCTCAAGCGGTTTAGCTTCCAGGAGCGTTCAAAGATTCGGGGATTTTTCGAAAAAAAATTTTACCCCAACTTTCAAACGCGATTTTCTCGGAATTTTGAAAAAAAAATCGAAAAACCGGATTATACCACTATCGGGTAGCTGAGAATATAACCTTTCATATGGCACCACTCCCCTGTCTCTAGATCAAAGCGTTCAGCTCCCAGAAGTTTTTTCGCGCCCCCAACTTCCAACGCCTATATCGCGGAATTTTGAAGAAACTGTTAGAAAAATCATAATGATCCATGGAAGTCGGTTTTGTTTTTTGATAAAAATGATTATTATGAAACAAAAAAAATTAGAGGATTTTTTTTCATTTATTTGGAGACGATTGAGCGGATTTCTTCATTAATTTTTGAAAAAAAAGCATATAAGGGACCGACCTAATCGAAAAAGTTTAATTTTGGGTATTAAATGGATGCTAAATTGTTACAGTACATATTTTATACTGTACAAAATAATAACATTATCAAACATTTTAAATTCTTTCGAATAATGTTTATGGTCCAAGAACAAGATAGTTGCATCAATAAAGAATTTTCAGGAAAAAGTGTTGCAAGATTTCTTCCTTCCGATGCAATATGTTTATAGTCACTCAAAAGTCTTGTTTTCAAAAGCCTGGATATTAAATTATATTAAGACGACTAATAACAAAAATTCCTTTAAAAGAAAAAGTCTCTTATTCTTCAAATGGTTAATTCAACAAAATTCATAAGAAAATATCTTTTATACCGCTTTTTTTAATATTAAGTTAACAAGATAATCCAATTACCCTAAAGGCTTCATGCCTATAAAAAAAAAAAAAAACAAATGAAATTTCTGTTCTCTTTTGATAAACACAAAAAATTAAAAGAAAACGTACTAAAAAGCTCTCTGGGCAATCAATACTGTGAAGTAACAAATGAAACAGAATTAATTTTTTTGAGTTCAGTTGAACTATAAATAATTTTTATTTTCAATGCCTCTAGGAGATTATATGGAATTTTCAATGAATTTGCTTACAAAAAAAAACAAAAACAAATATAAGAGCGAAATAATATTTCAAGGACTCAGAGGTCATTTTTTTTTTTTTTTTTTAACAGATTAATCTTAAAAATCACTTAATCTTCTAAGCACTAAAAATCCATAATGACAAGAATGTATTACATTAAAAAAATGTTATTAATTTTTTTTTTACCTTCTAAAAACCATTAAACTGTTTGAAGACATTCTTACTTAATTTTTGAGACTTTTTAATTTGCAAGTTTTAATCGATTCTTCATGCAAAATATATCCAAAGGAGCAATTTTATCATCAAAACCTTGAAGGTGTAGTAACCATCTTAACTGTATATATAAGTATTTTGTCAAAAGAAGATAGTGAAAATGCTGCTGCTGGGGTATAAATAATGTCGACCATATCCTATAGGTTATCACACTAACACCACTCCATCACCATTGCCTGCCACAACCAGAGCTCCAGGCGCCGCCGCCCACCACTGCGGTGTTAGGTGAAAATCGGATTTGGGGTTGGATTATGTTAAGGGTTGCTTCCTTTCTTACTTCCCTATAAATAAGGGCACGAAATGGCTTAACGATTTCAGCCTTCACTCTCGTCCTTCTACAAATTTTCATATAGTTTTTCACCTCATCCCATTTTATACACTTTAAAATTTTCGATTCCTCGTTCTTCCTGCTGTTGTTCGGTTTTGGTAAAAAAGACACCCTCTTTTAGCCCCCATTCCAATATGCCAACCCACTCGAAGATTAAAGCTAACGATTCACAATCACCGCAGGAGCTATAAACGACTGCTGGTTTCCGCTTTCTGTGTATATATCCAGCAAGCCGGTGTTGGTTTGGTAGCAAGGATGGATACCAGCAGTGCAAAAGGATACAAAAAAAAAAAAAGGAGCAAAGTAAGCCAAAGCCAAGGCAAATGAATACATAGTAGAAAGACAAAAAAGGATTCAGGGAAATATTTAGAGAGCTAAATATGTGCGAAAACTGTTTTGGTATGCCGTAGGGTATTGTGGGGTGGGAACGGCCATGGCACGGTAGGATGAATTTCCACCAAATAGTGATAAATTATAACATTTGTTTTTTTTTTCATTTAATTTTTAGAAACAAAAAAAGGACGAATTGAAAAAAAAAAAGAAAAGAAATTACACAAATTTTATCAGCTAGTCATTTGCGGGTGCTGCTTTGGCAGAAACAACGCTGCTGAGTGAAATTAAATATTTTTCTTTCTCTCTGTAAAACCCCAAGCAATGAGTATTGTACATTGTACCTTATATCCTTTCTGTACTTGGTCCTTTTTCGTAACTAAAAAAGATTGTACTTTTATTTTTTTTTGTCCAACTACAATCGTCATGGTTCTTCTTTTTTTTTCATTATTTTTTTTTTTTTTTTGTTTTATTTATCTTTCGTCCTTTTTGAGAGGATTTCATTTCTTTTTGAAAAAAAAAAAACTTTTCCTCTTGGGCTATTTTCTATGTCATTTTTCTCTTCTTTTTTTCCTGGAGCCTGGAGGTTTCACTGAAAAATTGAATGCTTTTAATTGACTTTATTGGGATGAGAGAAAGGAAGAGGAAAGTGGTTTGAGTTTTGAATAGAAAAAAGGAGGAAAAAGACAGGAAGTAGAGTTTTTGGTTTGCCACTGGTTGAAAAGGCACTTAGCTTACTCGTTGTTAAGGAATGCAAAAGTTGTGGTTTTGGTATTTTTGTTCGGTGATAAGGCGCCACCTGTCGATAGATGTTCAATTTTTATTTTTCCATTTTCTTGTGGTTTTATAGTTTTTTTTCTTTCTCTTTTTGATCTTTTTTTGTTGTGTATTTTTTGCTTTGTTGCTGTTTCGTTCAATGTATAAATAGAAATTTGAATAATTCCTTTAACGGTTTTTTTTTTTACATTCACTTCTCAATTTTTTGCTTTTTGGTTTTTTGGATTTTCTGTTGATTTGAATAAGTTTAGAATTTATTGGTTCGATAATTGAAAAATATATATGCGCAGTAAGGCATTTGCTAGCAAAATCTATAGTGACTGTTCTGTACTAAACAACCTAAATCTAACTTGCCTTAAAAATCATTCATTCAAATTTATCAAAATTATCAATTATAATTTTTATTCACAATTACCAAACATTACAAATCATACACTATGAATTCTTCTTAAAATTTAACTCAAATCAAAACTGTAACTTATTTTTTTTGCTAACTTGAAATCTAATGTAAAACTCTTGTTTGTATTTGAAAGCACAGTAACTTAATTTTCGCTCTTCTTTTTGTGCGTATATTCGTTGCACCTGCAAGCATAAAATATTTCAAAGCATCTTCCTTTTTGAAGCGAACCACCAAACAGAGCAGACCTTTCTTGGAGCTGGTAACAATTATCGAATTAAATAAACATTTATATTACATATGAACTTATTATCGTTGCCTTTATATTCTGTGCATTTTGTATGGGAAGATTTTCTGCTCAGGCTTCGCTGTGAATCATCATCAATAAAATTACAGTCCACTATTCCTAAACATCATTGATCCTTCTAAGCCGAATTAAGTGAACAATTTCTTAATTTAAAGACAATCGTGTTTCTGAAATTCGTGAAATTAAAACTATAAAAAGTATTAAAGACTACGTCGAATTACATACATATATGTATGGATGAAATGATGTGATGTTTTTTATATATATGTAATCCGTAGCTCTATAATACTTGGTAGTGCTATTACATATATTTATTTTTTGTGCAGTACCTACGATTTATCGAACATTGAATCAATAACGGTACAGGTTAATTAAAACTGTTTTGCACACGTTTCTGCATAAACATACGAACTCATACGAACATATTAATTTTTTTTTGTTTGGTTTTAAATCATTTAATCGAAAATTGAATTATAACTGCGATGGCAAGTGCATTAAAAGTTAAGTGCGGTAATGCAAAAGGGCGCTTAACTCGGGCGGCAGCATTTGCAGAAGCGATTGATGAATCTATAACAATCGAAATGCTTGAGATTCGGTTAAATAAACTCGAGACCACATGGTCTGAATATTCATCTCTTCATAACGAAATTCTTGAAAAAGCTGAAGATGAAGAAGTTAGTGAATTAGAATCTGAATTTTCGGAATACGAATTAAAATATTTTGTTTCAAATGCCGAGCTCGTTAAAGCCATTCGCGATAGGGAAAAAACTTCCACCAAACCAGTGGAAGTTCTTGATAATTCTTCTGCGTTTAATCGCTTAGCTGAGCAACAATCAGCCTTTCTCGAAAAAATTAATTCGTCTTCGCCATCGTCAAATAATTCCAATACTTCTAAACTTCCGACAATCGTTGTGCCACCATTCAGTGGATGTTATAAAGATTGGCCTTCGTTCAGGGACATATATCTGGGTTCAGTCGACACTAAGGTGAATCTTAGTCCGACCCATAAATTTCATTACTTGAAATCCTATCTGCGTGATGACGCAGCCAATCTTATAAAACATTTGAAAATAAATGACGCAAATTATTCGGAAGCTTGGGATCGCTTAGAAAGACGGTACGATCGAAGCCAATTGATAGTTCAATCTTTTATTGAAACTTTTTTGTCACTTCCTACTGCAAATAACTCTAATGTTCAAACTTTAAGAAAAATTTCTGACGGTGCCGATGAAGTTGTGCGTGGTCTTAGTGCGTTGGATAAGACAGGTCGTGACCCTTGGCTCATTTATTTATTGTTAAACAAACTTGATTCGGACACCAAGCAAGCTTGGGCAGAGAATATCGGTTCTCGGGAAGACGTTACTGTAGTCGAATTACTAGACTTTTTAGAACTACGGTGCAATGCCTTTGAGGCTTGTCAATCACTTTCCAGTCGGTCGGGTTCATCGCGTACAAAGCAATCAAACAATATTCGAGCTCATCTTGCTGGGCCTTCAGACTCAATTTCGAAATCCAAATGCCCAATGTGTCAAGACAATCATGTCCTTACTCAGTGTACAAAATTCGTCGCGTTAGACATTGACTCTCGTCGAAGTTTTGCGAAGACAAACTCGCTTTGTTTTAATTGTCTTAAAGCTGGACATTCATCGCAAAAATGTTTTTCTACTTTTCGCTGTCGGGTGTGTAGATCACGCCACCATTCGTTGGTGCATCCTGATGATGCAGCAAATACAAATCAAGTTTCGTTAACGGGTTCTTCTAACCAAACTCAATCTTCGTCATCAACCTCCGCTCAATCCAACACCACCGAATCGCTCGTTAGTAATCATTCGCTTGATGTTAGTCGTCCTAAGAAAACTCTTTTACCAACTATCTTGGCTAGAATTCAAGACAATCAAGGAAATCTGATAGACTGTCGTGTTCTTTTAGATTCCGGGTCACAGTCTACATTCATTGTTGAATCTTTCGCTCAAAGACTCGGTTATCATCGTAAGCATTCAAGAATTCCTATCCTCGGTCTATCGTCGACTGAAGTTGGATATACAAAGGGCCTCATCTCACTAAATCTTCGTTCTCGTGTCAATTCTTCTCACTTATTCGTTGATGCCTTTATACTCGATAAATTAACTTCAAACTTACCAACCAAATTGATAGATGTTTCCTCCTGGTCTCATATTCAAAACCTCGACCTTGCTGATCCTACTTTCAATGTCGCCGCCCCAATCGATGTTCTTCTCGGTGGTGACAAACTTTGGAGCATTCTCAAAGATGGACAAATTCGAGGTCCCAATGGATGCCCAATCGCACAACGCACTTCGTTTGGATGGGTCATAACCGGACAATTTTTTGAACCAGAGGAATCGAACCATTTTATCTCATTTCACTCTTTACTCGATTTAAGTAATTTGATGCAACGTTTCTGGGAAGTTGAGGAGGTTTTCCCAGCAAACAGTTCTATCGTTTTCGACCAGGCCGAAGAACATTTTCAACTGACTTTCTCTCGATCTCCTGACAGGAAGTATGTTGTTCACCTTCCTTTTAAAACTCCAAATCCATCTTTCAAAAATACTCTTTCGCTCGCTGTTTCTCGCCTATTCGCAATGGAACGTCGGTTCGCTCAAAATTCGAAACTGAGAGACTTGTATTCTGATTTCATGCGGGAATATATCGGCTTAGGCCACATGATTCGAATTCCTCGTGACGAAATTAAGTGTTCTAACGGTAGATGTTTTTATCTACCACACCACGCGGTGCTAAAACCAGACAGTTCGTCTACTAAATTGCGTGTCGTTTTTGATGGCTCTGCCAAAGACTCCACTGGTAACTCGTTGAACAATGCATTGTTGATAGGCCCTCCTATTCAACGGGACTTAATAGGTGTTTGCTTGCGGTTTCGACAACATCCCTTCGTTTTTACTGCCGACGTCGTAAAAATGTTCCGTCAAATCTGGGTAGATGACTCCGATTGCGATTACCAACGCATTGTTTGGCGCGACTCTCCCTCAAAGGAAATCGAACATTTTCGGTTACGCACTGTAACATATGGTACAGCTTCCGCTCCGTTTTTGTCAGTTCGGGTTCTGAAGCAGCTTGCTGAGGACTATAAATCAGAATTCCCGAATGCAGCGCGTGTTCTACTGGAAGACGTATACGTGGATGACGTTATGACGGGAGCAAAGTCACCCAAAGACCTTATCGAATTGAAATCCGAATTAGTCACTCTTCTTTCCATGGCCAACCTTGAGCTGCGGAAATGGAGCTCCAATTGTTGGCCACTCCTAGCTTCTCTTCCTAAAGAGCAATGTGAATACTCTTTTTACGACACTGAACGTTCAAATTCGTATATTAAGGTGCTTGGAATGCATTGGAATCCATCAAACGATGAATATTCCTTTCGCATCTCGAAGTCTCTTCCAACCATTTCATTGACAAGGCGTTCGCTGTTGTCTGAAGTATCACGAATATTCGATCCGTTAGGACTGTTGGCACCCTCAGTTGTACTTTTCAAAATGCTCTTTCAGGAACTCTGGTCATCGAAGTTAAAGTTGGGATGGGACGACCCGTTGCCTCCAGAGTTAGCTGATCGTTGGGATAAATATCGGAAGGAAATCTGGTTTTTTGAGCAAGTCCAAATACCCAGAAACTTGTTTACCTCTTCCTTCGATGACATTGAACTGCATGGCTTCTGCGATGCATCCACGCTCGCTTATGGTGCCGTCCTGTACACTCGCTGTAAAGTTGCTGAAGGAAAGTACAACATAACAATTGTCGCTGCCAAGACCAAAGTTGCTCCGTTAAAACCGGTGTCCATTCCACGTCTAGAGCTGTGTGGGGCCTTGCTGCTGACTCGCTTGTTAAGTCTTGTTAAATCGTCGTTTTCGTACAAATTCACAAACATAGTGGCTTGGTGCGATTCCGAGATCGTTTTACACTGGCTATCATCTCCTCCTCGTCGCTGGGTTACTTTCGTTGCCAACAGAACCGCTGCTATACTGGAAGTTACACCAAGAAGTTGCTGGCGCCATATTTCATCAGAGTCAAATCCAGCAGATTGTGCGTCGCGCGGTGTTATTCCGTCTAATCTCCCGAACCATCCCCTTTGGTGGACTGGCCCATCATGGTTGCGTCTGGAGGAAAATGCATGGCCTGAACAAAAATTCGTGACCTTACAACAAGAAAACAACGATATATTACTCGAGCAAAGACTATCTCCGCTCCAAGTGCTTCAAACCTCAGCGGAAAATTTTGATGTCATCGATCACATAATCAGCAAGACCTCGTCGTGGTTTCGAATGCAAAGAATACTCGCGTACGTCATTCGCTTTATATTCAATTATCTGTGTGAAAAATCTAAACCTAAACGTCAGCGTCGTACCTCGTATCTAACTCTTAAAGAAATTCATGTCGCCAAAACAACCATAATTAAATCGGTCCAACTAACATCATTCAGTGAAGATATTCGTACCCTAACACTCAAAAAAGAATTGCCCCTGAAATCCAAACTGCTCAAATATTCCCCATTTCTCGATAATAAAGGTCTGCTTAGAGTAGGAGGAAGAATTAAAAATGCCAATATATCTTTTAACATTAAACATCCTTATATTCTTCCAATTAATGACTTTTCTCATCTTATTATAGAAGATATTCATAAGAAAAACTTACATCCTGGAGTCTCCGCAACGTTCGCAATCGTTAGACAGCAGTACTGGATCCTGGGTTCTCGAAATCTCACCAGAAAGATTGTTTTCAAGTGCACTACATGCTTTAAATTGCGAAAAACAACTTCTTCGCAGCTAATGGGTGACTTACCATCGCAACGCGTATCACAAAGCCGTCCTTTTTCACACACTGGGTGTGACTATGCTGGGCCGCTTTGCATAAAGCTGTCCAGAGGTCGAAATCCAAAAACTTCAAAGGCATATATCTGTCTATTTGTGTGTATGGCTACGAAGGCTATACATTTGGAGCTAGTGAGTGATTTGACCTCTGACGCATTTCTCGCAGCTTTTCGTCGATTCGTTTCCCGGCGTGGACTTTGTTCGAATGTGTATTCGGATAATGGAACCAACTTCCAAGGTGCACGTCGGTGCTTGAACGAGATGCACAAGTTAGTCATATCAGAAGCATACAACGAGGCTGTTGCAACATCACTTGCGAAGGACAATGTAACCTGGAACTTTATCCCTCCATCGTCCCCTCACTTTGGTGGATTGTGGGAGGCTGGAGTAAAGTCGGTAAAGTGTCATTTGCGACGAGTAATTGGAGCATCCATCCTTACATTTGAAGAAATGTATACGGTGCTCACTCAAATTGAAGCTATCTTAAATTCTCGTCCTCTTTGTGTGATTTCAGATAATGACTTAAATCCATTAACACCCGCTCACTTTCTTATAGGTGAACCATTTACTGCTGTTCCAGAGCCAACAACGCTGTCCACGCCTTTGAATCGCTTGTCGCACTGGAACCATCTACAAAATATGGTACAAGGCTTCTGGAAACGGTGGCATGTGGAATATATCACCACCCTACAAGAACGATCGAAATGGAAGACGGCAACTCCGAATCTCAAACCAGGGGACCTGGTAATAATTAAAGAACCAAACCTTCCGCCAACTAAGTGGCTTCTTGGCAAAATCGAAGCAGCAACCCAAGGGACTGATGGCCGAGTACGAGTTGCTACTGTAAAGACGAACAGTGGAACATTTGTTCGTCCAATTACCAAACTTGCCCTACTACCCATATCCTGAAACTCGTTCCAGGGGGGCCGGGATGTTCTGTACTAAACAACCTAAATCTAACTTGCCTTAAAAATCATTCATTCAAATTTATCAAAATTATCAATTATAATTTTTATTCACAATTACCAAACATTACAAATCATACACTATGAATTCTTCTTAAAATTTAACTCAAATCAAAACTGTAACTTATTTTTTTTGCTAACTTGAAATCTAATGTAAAACTCTTGTTTGTATTTGAAAGCACAGTAACTTAATTTTCGCTCTTCTTTTTGTGCGTATATTCGTTGCACCTGCAAGCATAAAATATTTCAAAGCATCTTCCTTTTTGAAGCGAACCACCAAACAGAGCAGACCTTTCTTGGAGCTGGTAACAATTATCGAATTAAATAAACATTTATATTACATATGAACTTATTATCGTTGCCTTTATATTCTGTGCATTTTGTATGGGAAGATTTTCTGCTCAGGCTTCGCTGTGAATCATCATCAATAAAATTACAGTCCACTATTCCTAAACAGTGACATTATTATTCAGCATGCGGAATTATTGACGCCGACATGTAAAGAGTAACATAACCGATTATTTTAATGAATGTGTTCGACTATAGTCGTTATGAAATTGAGTTGAACGAAACTTTAAAAAAACACGTATACGCCACAGTGAACATCAATTGGGCATTTATTTTGTGAAAAGTGAACTGTACCTGTCATAGAAATATTTTCTTGATTTCTGACAGAATTTTTATTTATGCAAAAAAAAAACATAAATGTTAAATGTCAAAATTCAAAAATTTTTCAAAAATAAATGTTGAAATGAAAAAAAAAATGAATTTTTTTTTGAAAACTCAATTTTTTTGAAAACAGCTTAAAATTTTAGTTTTATGTGTCATTCATTAATTTTTTTAAAATAGCACACTATTTTTTTTTTTATTTTCATTAATTAATTTATTATTTTCATTTTTTTTTTTTTATTTACACTATTTTTTTTTAATTTTTAATTTTTTTATTTATTGAAGAAAAAAACAACTCTAACAATTCTGAAAATTTTTTTTTTTTATATTTAGCTTTACAAGAAATTAAATGGGATATTTTATATGGAGTTTAAAAGTAAAAAAAGATATTTTTCGATAATTTAAAACAAAAATTGATATTTTTTTATAGTTTCATATTAAATTTAAATTGAAATCAATGGTTTAAAAATATCGGTAAAATAGAAAAAGCTTATTGTTTAATTGAACACAACATACATTTTTTTTGTACTAAAAAATCTCCGATTTATAACAATAATAAGTGGAATTTAGACATTGTAGTGTTATTTATTTAAATCAAATCCTCCGTTTTGTACAGCAATACCCTTTTTCTAATACATATTTTGATATGGATAAAAGCGAAAAGATCTTTAAAAACAGGATTTTTATGTTATTCTTATATTATAAAAAAAAAATTAAATTTTTGTATTATTATTCAAATGTGTTTTTAAGACACGAAATTCAATCCTTTTAAATCCGCAACAACGTTTAAAAATTCAGTTAACAAAAAAACAAGGGGAAAAAGAATCCGGAGCAAATTGGGAATAACCTGAAACACCTTTCAAAAATAACAATTAAAAAAAAAAATAGGGCTAAATCCACAAACTCAAATTTATCCAATTTGTTTTTCTAATATCCACTTATGATTATTTTTGTCAAACATTCAAGTCAAAAATGTGTTCTTTTACCCAAAATAGAGTTTATGAAGTTTTAATATAGAATCTTGAAGAATAACTTTTTTGACAGAAATTGATGGGAAATTTTTTAAATTTATTTTTAATGATGATTCAAATTTCAAACGTCTGTACCAATTTTATGTTCAATTCAATATATCTGTTAAATTCGTTATTTTAAAATAAAATAATAGTATTGTTAATCAACAAGAAGAAGCGAAGAAGATATGTGCCCGAATTCAAGCCAAGAATACAGAAGACCTATATCGGGAGCTAGATGAAATTTCTACCCCGACTGCTGGTGCTATAAGGGCGCAACCATCTTCAAAATAGCCGCCCAAAGAAGAAGAAATGCTCAGGAGATCTGTTCTCCAAAGTTCATAAACAATGCTCAAGGCCAACTACTTGTTGAAAACGACGAAATCCTCCACAGGTGGCTACATTATTGTGACGAACTTCTAAATGAACAATTTCCAAGGCTACACTTTCCAATAGCTTCACCTAACTTAAGCGAAGTATCCGATGTCATAGTCGAAGAAGTTAGTGAGGCTGTAAAATACTCCAAAAAGGGAAAAGCTGTTGGGCCAGACGAAATACCCTCAGAGTTTTGGAAAAAAATGGGAGACATCGGGTCTAGATGGCTCATGGTTCTTGTTTCCAAGCTTATACGAGGTGATCGAATGCCTAATCAATGGAGGGAAAGTTATCTTCTTCCAATATACAAAGGGAAGGGTGATACTCGAAGCTGTGATAATTACCGTTCGATTAAGCTGATGTCACACACCATGAAGATCGTTGAGCGAGTCTTGGGTAGCCGACTGCGAAAAATAATAAGGCTATCTGATGACCAGTGCGGGTTTGTTGCGGGTAAATCAACCACAGATGCAATCCAGAGTATCAGAATCATTATGGAAAAACATCGAGATTCCTTGGAGGATTTGCATGTGGTATTGGTTGATTTTGAAAAAGCATTCGATCGACAACCACGAGATCTGATATGGGTGGCCCTCAGACAACAAGGAGTTCCGGAAACCTATGTGCGGATAATTATGGACATGTATGATGGAGCAGTAACTAAAGTAAGATGTGCAGCTGGAGTCACCAAAGAATTCGAAATCACAGTAGGTGTACACCAGGGAAGCGTCTTGATTCCTCTGCTCTTTATTACCGTTCTTGATTACCTGCTCGAAGGCAAAGTGACGGACCCAAAAGTGCATCAGTTATTCTTTGCTGACGATGGAGCCATCATAAGTGAAGACCCGATATCCCTGCAACGAGCACTTGATGTATGGGTGGATGTTTTAGAAGGTAGTGGGTACCGCATAAGCGCGAAAAAGACAGAATACCTATGATGCCCATTTTCTGATCCACACATTCCTATTCCTGACATTTATTTGAATGGTGTAGTGCTTCCCAAGTGTGAAAAGTTTAAATATCTGGGGTCTATGATAAATAACGAAGGTACTTGTGATGACGATATCAATCATCGCGTAAGCGTAGGGTGGATGAAGTGGCGGAAAAATTCTGCTATCTTCTGTGATCGAAAAATGCCCCCTAAGCTGAAAGGAAGGCTCTACACCGCAGTTGTGCCATTGAATAATTATATATAGAAGTGACACCGGAAAAAAAGTCCGCTATGTTTGAGGGGTGGAGCCACAATCGTTTGAGGAGTGGCGCCACAATCGTTTTAGGATTGTGTATTCGATGGCCGAAAAATCCCTGAAAAGGACTTTTGGTTACTAAGTAACCACATTTACAATATTATTTATATTTGGTGTATTTGTATTAGTTTTGTTTTGTGCTAGTAGTGTGTTTGTTTATTTTTGTTTCTGTAATATTGAAATTGAATTTATTTTAAATTTTTGTATTATTTTGAATTGAATATTTATTTTTGAATGTTTGATTCTTATGTATGTTTGGAAGGATTTTGTTTTTTGTTTTTATTAACGAGAAGAAGAAGATTTTCTTCAGTTATAGAAGTGTTTATTTAATTTTGATTAGGGTGCTTTTTGTAATAATATCTAGGCCAAAGTTGTAGTTCACATTGTTTGAATGTTTTCCACATGCACTGTGGCATAACTTACTATTTTCTTAAAGCGCATAATGCAAGATTAGGTAGGGATCAAGTTCATACAATATGGCCATATTTCACATTATTTTAAAGTATTTTAATACAATACGAAACAACCTCGTTTATTTGCTTAAACTGATTTATGTTTGCGAACAAGGACTCTGGATATACGGCTTTGTTCAAATTTGCAACTGCAAATAAAAATTAAAAGTTTTTATAAAATGTTAAATTTTGAAAAAAAAAATCTTTTCGTACCATTTTTGGATACTTTTCTTTATTTTTAATTAAAACATTTTTGTTATCTAAAATTTAAACGATATTTATAAATAAAATGTTCAAATAAACTCAAAAGGTAAAAGGGCATATTTTGATCGCAAATGCAAGAAAATGTGGTTTTGGGATAGTTCCAATGATTTTTCTATTTCACCATTTGAAATAAAATACATATTTGGTTCTAAGATTCTAAAACTAGAAGAATGTAGATTTTACATGCTTTTTATTTTGTCATGATATAGTCAAGCTATGCATTCGTACAAAAAAAAGTTGAGATAACAATCAGACATGGGATTACTATAGCCCTGTTCCACTAGAGGTGATGGTAGTCTGCTAATAGTAGATTTTTTGTTTAATCTAGTACTATCATCTACCTACTCATGCTCTTCTTCCCGAGTGGATACGATTTGTATTGAATTCGTTGAAAGTGCGTTCCATTGAAAATCGCTAGTTAACTATTAGTAGTACTTTGCCACCTCCCAAAGGAACAGCTAAATGGATCTACCGAGTAACATCAAACTTGGTATGTAGCATTTTTTTGCAGAATCTCCATAGGGGTTTTTAGAACTAATTTTTTTTTATCAAAAATAACGATACCTATCATAAACCAATTTAGGAAATGTTTAATTTTCTCGAAAACGGTACCAGTGATTTTGTTTAAAAAAATTATATAATAGTTTTTGGGCAATCATGGACATTTTTTAAAATTATTATTAACCTACCGTAGAACCGTGCCAAACTACCAATTTAATTTCAACGAATTTTTTATACAAAAGCATTTATATAGTTTAGATATAAAACAGAAAGAAAATTTTGGAAAATAATAGTTTTTGGATTAGTAATTTCTACAAAATTGCATACCAGTTTTATTTTTGAATTTTTTTTTTAATTTATAAGGTTCCAACGATTTTGAATTTTTTTTTTTTCTAAAAATCTATCTTAGTAGAAAAAATCAAATCGAATTGGTACTTGTTTTGGAGCTATCACGAATTTTCCTTTGTTCCTTAAACTTTTTGGGCTAGTGTATAAAAACCACTCAGGTTAAAAGCTAATGCTCGGTTAAATTTTATGGTTATGAAACTCAAGTATTAAATTTAGCCGAGCTTTAGCCTTTAATCTGAGTATTAAATTGTTTATATTGGTTGAGAGAAATATGTATAATTCAGTTAAATATTTAAGTGAACCTTTAATTTGATTATTGGTAAGGGTTGTAGAAAATCAAATTTACTAATGATAAGCTTTGGTGAATTATAGTAATAATAGCCTAATAGTAAGTGAATGTACATATAAGCGTGGTCGAATGTTCGGTATTCGACCGAATCATTATTCGCAGCATCTCTAGTTGGTGCCGTTAAAAAATTTCAATTTCCCCTCCTTGGAATCAAAAATAAACAAAAAGTTTGAGCCAAAACGAGTTATTGGTTTCAGTTCTTACCTCATTTAAATTATGACGTTGAGTTTTTCTTAACGTTTTTCTTTTTTTCTTTAAGGGCCATTAGCTGAAACGAACCTTAAATAATTCATGTTGAACATAAACTTTTAGGCTCTATTTTAACTTCGGCGTAAACTGTCACATAAGGATTTATGTTGTAATTAAATGCTTAAGTTTCGATTCAGCAAAAAAAGGCTCTAATTGTTACGCATGTCATAATATTCCAAAACAAAATATAATATAAAAAAATAGCAATCTCTGTGGGGATATGAACTTAGAAAGCAAAATTAAACAGCAATCACCTTGTCACCTACGCTAATAGGACTATTGAAACAAGGGTAAC